>NC_057800.1:187083387-187408552 GCF_018294505.1 Triticum aestivum
CGTCGGGGCGCAGTGGAGACGAAGCTGGCCGGGAGGGCCCGGGGCGGGCTCCGGCGGGCCGCGTGGTGGGAGGTGGCCGGCGTGCCACGTGGCGCGACGGGAGTGGGCGGTGGCGAGCGTCCGGCTAGGCGGCGGACATCTCCGGCGACGGAGGAGCGAATTTTAGGGTTAGGGTGCGAAATGGCCCGTAATTTTGAAGGGGAGGACCTTTTTATAGGTAGGAGGAGCTAGGGGGCTCCAAATTGAGCACGGTTTGCGGACACACGGTCGTAATCGAACGACCGAGATGATGGAAGGGGTTTGGATGGGTTTTGGGCCACTTTGGAGGGGTGTTGGGCTGCAACACACACGAGGCCTTTTTGGTCCCTCGGTTAACCGTTGGAGTATCTAACAAAGTCCAAATGGCACGAAACTTGACAGGCGGTCTACCGGTAGTAAACCAAGGCCGCATGACAAGTCTCGGTTCAATCCGAAAATGTTTAACACACGCACACGAAAAGAGGTAGAAAGGGACACCGGGTGACATAGGAGCGCCGGATTGCAAAACGGACAACGGGAAAAATGCTCGGATGCATGAGACGAACATGTATGCAAATAAAATGCACATGATGACATGATATGAAATGCATGACACGCAAGCAATGACAGGGCAACAACATCGAATAACTGGAGGACACCTGGCACATCGGTCTCGGGGCGTCACAATTAGCGTGGGATCACTATAGCTTAATTATTCCGGCGTCACAATTCTCCTCCACTACAAGAAATCTCATCCCGAGACTCAAGAGGGGGGCTAATGGGGAAAAGATTTGGTTACGAAATTCTAACGAGTCTTCTCGTCCTAGGTTGCTCTTCTCGAAGAGGTCGATCCATAGCATGGATGTCTTCATTCCTATGCATCAATGCATCATGATGAAATTGTCGTCCTTCCTTCAAGAACTCCATCGTACTTACGAAAGGATAAGGGGGTATTACAGAAGAATGGACCGCTACAATGTTTGCTTATCTAATAGATAACATCAGGGAAGGTGGCGGGAAGTAACCCTCAAATTGAAACTTAAGACATTATCGAGAGCAAGTAAGAAGGTGCAAAATAGAAGTTTCAAGCGCATAGACAATCGTTCGTTGCCTGATATGAAATGTGACAGGGGTTCAGAGTGATGGGAAAGTATTGCGCCTGGTACCAAAATAGATCACTAGGCAGGTGGCCCGTGAATCACATACGAAGTCAAGCACGAGGAATAACTTCGACAATAGGGTGTATAGGAGAGTCAGGTTTCGATCATGTGGAACTATGGGTTATGGGCCCACCATGTGGGTTAAAAGTAGGAAGAGCGGTGACGTCTTGTATGACCATGTAGGCAACACATGTCAGCGGATAGCCTGTCAGTTATGTCGGCAACAACATCGGTAACAAGGGCGAGGAACAAAGAGAACCATCTTCTTGCTCGTTGAACGAGGCGGGCTAATAGGCAAAGTTCTCGTCCACCGGTGGCTACCGAAATTTCATCAATAATTGTAATAGGGTCTCACTGACAGAATTGTACACCGGGGTGTTTACATAAGCAGGAGAATATTACTGCTTAGATCATATAGATCAGAAGCAACGTTAAACCAATCAATGGAAAGGAGAATATGATCATCAGATTAAACAGAACAAAGGAAAGGGAAATGTGTTTAAACACCTATTTCGCGGTATATCCTTCCCAAGGACAAGTAGAGCATGATATCCATGACGGGATATAATGTAGAAAACTCTTTAGGTAGGGGAGAGAAATTTCATGATATTACCCATACAGTGGTGTTTGGATAATTGAGCAGGAAACATTTAGCATTGGGTTTCAAATGGTCTTGTTGAAAACCGGAGTACCATAGACATGCTTCGAGATAGCATTGACATGGTCATCAGGTGAAGATCAGACTTTGGAAACACAAAGGATCGATCAGGAATAACTGGTAGAATAAGTCTTACAATTTCCTCATGGAAGAATGGATAACCTTGCTGAAAAGGAATCTATAACAATAGGGCCAACCGGCCAGGTGTGCTAGGCACGACATCCCCTTGTTATAACTCTTGGGAATATGTTCCAACCATCATATCTGACCGAGATTCAGATCTAATTGGTGTTAGGATACCTCAGACTCAGGATGCCTGAGAAGAAAAATGTGCAACACCAATTGACGAGATGACATTGTAAAATTCTCGGAAAATGATCTATGGAAGCGAGTTCCGAAACAAGAGTTCATCATTAAACCAAGGAGGGGATGAGGAGGTGGCTGATTGACTCAGCGACAATTCATTGAGATTTTCAAAAGATGGATTTCCACACTTATGTGTACAAGGAGACAACATTTGTCAGATCAAATGATATAAAGAGGTATGCTCAAGGAAAACATACATAGTTAAACATTGGTTGAAAGGTCCACCCAAAATATGGGCTTAGGTAGCATGATCAATGTTTAGAATGGTGATTCAATAACCAACGGCCTAAGAATGAAATATCGACCAATAACTTCAAAGCAATAGGGTTGCTAGAAGTTTTGAATTCGCACATCATAGTTCAATTGTTGGTTTTCCGGTTAGAAACAACACGGGGACCAAGAGATGAATGTGGATGGCGAGAAGTATCACTATACCAAGAATCCTTAAGTGGTGGAGCAATCCTCACAACATTCTTGATACAGAAGACAATAATACTACAAGGTAGAACATAACCTAAGCTAGGTAGCAAGGAAATCAAGGTACAACACAAAACATGAACAAGTTTGTGTTGGGGAAAGGCAAAAATGTTGTCGATGATAACACAAATCATCGAGGGCAAGGATGGTATTTCTCATCAAGAATTCGACTGATATTCTGGAAGAGCTCTGAATGCTGATGATGATCACGACACATTTGTCGAGAGATTTCATGAAGATGTAATCATCGGCGATGACATCAAGTCAAAGGAATGATGAAGCAATAGGTTAATGGAACCGAGGGTACGACACAAACTCCAAACCAAGCTTTTTGTTCAAAGCGAAATGATATGATGAGGAAGTTTGACGTAAGCTTAGCTCATCGTCAAAAATTGTGCTCCGGGAAGGACCAAGTAGCACAGTTAAAATTTAGCACGATAATGATATAGCCGATCAGGCTAGGAATGACGTGAAGGATTATTAAACTCATAAGCAACGAAAATTACTTGGGGTTATCGAACCGGAATGCAGAATCGGTTCACGTATCGGTGTTATCGGTTGATGACAACCTAGAACCCGGGGGAAATCTGAAATCGGTGAGAAGCAATACTAGATGAAGACTCTTAGGGAGCAACATAGTTCTTTGATTTTCTCGAGATACTGTGTGTAATACTCGATGACAGATCAAAGTAGAGGTTGGACTGGGGTATTGCTCTGCAGAAGACAATTGCTTAAACTTGCACAAGAAATGGTATTTAAAGTGGAACATGGTCGGAAACCTCGATCATAATGATCGAACCATGGATACAAGATGAACCTATTTTTACGAGCAGCTTCCATGATAAGTTTTACATCGTGTCCATGGGCATGAACACAAAGTTCAAGGTCGACTCCCACTTCTCCAATGCATAATCTTTCATTCACTCCTCGCATTTGATGAAGTTATAGTGCTGAAATTTTATTTGGCATAACACCATTAGAGTTTGACCTGTAGAAGCTTCCGGGTTTACACAGATTAGAAAAGCCATAGCTTCAACCCATCAGGGTCTCTTAGGAACATATACCACAAACTTCATGAGTAAATAACACAAGCTCGAAAGCAGAGCATGGTTGGTCAATCAGAGGATAGGATGTACCAATGGAGAAAGAACTTATAAAGTGATTGAATATGAAAGACGCTATCGGATAAAATCCAACAAAGGATCTAGTGGTCCTCAAAGGATCTGATATGAGCATCGGTACTCAACCAGCGGAAGAAACAATGCAAGGAGATCAGACTATAGAAACAACTGACTAATTCAAAGCTCAAATGCAAAAGAATTATGATTTCCGATCAAGAGATCAAAAGCAAACACTTTGATTAAGGATGGATAAGTTGCGTATGCTTAGGGGTACAATCGATGGCAATCCGATTGGTCGAGAACCAGCTCATGTTTAAAACGATGTCTCAGCCGGAAGGATAAATCCCGAGAATTGCAAGCATCTGCAGCATATTGAATCGACGGACTCAAAATGATGGTGACAAAGGATGCTAATAAGATTACTAGACTTATGGGATTAACCATAATGCAAGTAAGCAAGAATTTCAAGAGCAAAAGGCTCCTGAGGATTTTCCGAAGATCGAACAGTATTTTGAAGACTTTTGTAAAACACAAGAACAACTGGGGATGAGCGGATAATCGACAAGTGCGAGGATTTATCCGTAGGGTATTCACATGACAAAGAACTGCAAGTCGTTAGGCACCAAGTATTCTCGGAACAATATAGAGTATTTTGAGGTATCCAGTAATAAGAAGATCATCGGGGAATGATTGTATGAATGATAAATGTATGTGATCACCCATAGGGGTTTATCATTGGAAGGGAATTGCGAAAGCGACAGGCACAAGGCCTCGAGAGAACATCGAAGAGTATCTTAGAAACCTTCTGGACACTAAGCAATCACCTGGAGTGAGGGGCTCTCCGGAAGGAAGTAGTTCCGAGAACCTAGAGTCAGAGCTAGTAAAAATCATTTAACCCGAATAGAAGAGAGATCAGAGTCCTAGAGTATAGACGAGGAGTAAAAGATCCTAATACCACCCGATGGCGACGTGGGCCCGTAAGCCACACAGCCATGTTAGTAAAAGTTTAGCAATGTCTAGACTCGACTTCGGCCAAGGAGTGTGGAAGGTGGATTCCTATAGGCAGTCGGCTCTGATACCAACTTGTGACGCCCCCGATTCAATCGTACACTAATCATACACACAAATGTGTACGATCAAGATCAGGGACTCACGGGAAGATATCACAACACAACTCTACAAATAAAATAAGTCATACAAGCATCATATTACAAGCCAGGGGCCTCGAAGACTCGAATACAAGAACTCGATCATAGACGAGTCAGCGGAAGCAACAATATCTGAGTACAGACATAAGTTAAACAAGTTTGCCTTAAGAAGGCTAGCACAAACTGGGATACAGATCAAAAGAGGCGCAAGCCTCCTGCCTGGGATCCTCCTAAACTACTCCTGGTCATCGTCAGCGGGCTGCACATAGTAGTAGGCACCTCCCGAGTAGTAGTAGTCGTCGTCGATGGTGGCGTCTGGCTCCTGGGCTCCAACGTCCGGTTGCAGCAATCGAGTATAGAAAGGGGGAAAAGAGGGAGCAAAGCAACCGTGAGTACTCATCCAAAGTACTCGCAATCAAGGAGCTACACTACATATGTATGCATTGGTATCAAAAGGAATAAGGGTATCATATGTGGACTGAATTGCAGAATGCCGGAATAAGAGGGGGATAGCTAGTCCTACCGAAGACTATGCTTCTGGTAACCTCCATCTTGCAGCATGTAGAAGAGAGCAGAAGGTAAGTCCACCAAGTAGCATCGCATAGCATAATCTTAACCGATGATCCTCCCCTCGTCGCCCTGTGAGAGAGCGATCACCGGTTGTATCTGGCACTTGGAAGGGTGTGTTTTATTGAGTATCCGGTTCTAGTTCTCATAAGGTCAAGGTACAACTCCAAGTCGTCCTATTACCGAAGATCATGGCTATTCGAATAGATTAACTTCCCTGGAGGGGTGCACCACATAACCCAACACGCTCGATCCCATTTGGCCGGACACACTTTTCTGGGTCATGCCCGGCCTCGGAATATCAACACGTCGCAGCCCTACCTAGGCACAACAGAGAGGTCAGCACGCTGGTCTAAATCCTATGGCGCAGGGGTTTGGGCCCATCGCCCTTTGCACACCTGCACGTTGCGAACGCGGCCGGAAGCAGACCTAGCCTAGCTGGCGTTCCAGTCCAATCCGGCGCGTGCCGCTCAGTCGCTGACGTCACGAAGGCTTCGGCTGATACCACGACGTCGAGTGCCCATAACTGTCCCGCGTAGATGGTTAGTGCGTATAAGCCAGTGGCCAGACTCAGATCAAATACGAAGATCTCGTTAAACGTGTTAAGTATCCGAGAACGCCGACCAGGGCCAGGCCCACCTCTCTCCTAGGTGGTCTCAACCTGCCCTGTCGCTCCGCCACAAAGTAACAGTCGGGGGCCGTCGGGAACCCAGGCCCACCTCTACCGGGATGGAGCCACCTGCCCCTTCAGCCCCCAACTCAGAACAGTACCACATGTAATGTAACAGTGTAAAGTATATAGTATATGCCCGTGATCACCTCCTGAAGTGATCACGGCCCAGTAGTATAGCATGGTAGACGGACAAGAGTGTAGGGCCACTGATGGAACACTAGCATCCTATACTAAGCAGTATGATAGCGGGTAATGGTAACAACAGTAGTAGCAAGGACAGGCTATGTAGCAGTATAGGATTAACTGAAAGCAGTAACATGCTACACTACTCTAATGCAAGCAGTATAGAGGAGAGTAGGCGATATCTGGTGATCAAGGGGGGGGGGATTGCCTGGTTGCTCTGGCGAGAGAGAGGGGTCGTCAACACCGTAGTCGTACTGGGTAGCAGCAGCGTCGGTCTCGGTGTCTAGCAAGAGAAGAGGGGGAGAAACAATAAATATAATGCAAACAAATGCATGACGATGCATGACATGACAAAGTGTGATGCTAGGTGTGCCCTAACGCGGTACGAGGTGGTACCGGTGAAAGGGGAAAATATCCCCGGTGTTTCACGTTTTTGGCAGAGGAGCCAGATGGGGAAATTTGCGAGTTTGACATGTTAGGGGTGTGTGGTGGACGAACGGGCTGCGTATCCGAATTTGTCTCGTCGTTCTGAGCAACTTTCATGTACAAAGTTTTTCCATCCGAGCTACGGTTTATTTTATATTAATTTTAAAAGGATTCTATCATTTTCTAGAATTCACAAAATTAATTTAATCCTAAAATGCATTTATGACGTCAGCAGTCCTTGACTAGTCAACAGACCTCTGGGTCCCACATGTCATTTACACAGGTTAACTAAACCGGGTTAATTAGACTAACTAAGCGATTAGGCTAATTTATTTTAATTAGATTAGTTAAATAGGATTAATTAACTTAATTAATTCATTAGTTAATTAATTAATAATTAATTAATTTTATTAATCCATTTTTTATTTTTTATGTAAAATCGTTCTGGGGGTGGGCCCCGTTTGTCATTGGCCCTCGGGGCCGATCGGGCGCTAGGCTATCGGGCATAGCCCGAACGGGCGCTGGCCCGCGGGGCGCACCGGACTTGGGCGCCGCGGAGCGCCGACGGCCACAGCAGGGAGGCCGCAGGGAGCAGGGGGCTAGGGCGGCGCGCCGGCATGGAGCAGCGGCAAGGCCGCCGCGGGGCGGAGGCAGGGCGATGGCACACACAACAGTGGGCGGCGCGCGTGAGTGGTGGTCTGTGCTGGAGAGAGCTGCGGGAGGTCGGGGTCGGGGCGCGCCTCGAGCGTGGCCAGTGCGGCGAGGCAGGGAGCAGAGCAGCGCCGGGGCTCGGCCTCGTAGCGCGCATGGCGAGGACAGCAGGACGCGGCCGCAATGGCTAGCGGGGCCATCGGGAGGAGCGGTTCCATAGCAAGGCAGTGCAGGCGAGGCGAGCACGACACGAGCGACGGGGCTAGGCAGCAGCGTGGTTTGTGCGAGCGGGTGCACGAGGCGTGGCGATGGTTACATGGGGATGCAGTCGGGTGCGATGGCGCAATGGTGAGTGGGTGCGAGGGCGCGGCGCTGGCGCGAACTGGTGTAGAGGGGGAAAAATGAAGGAGGCGGGGTTCTCACGTGCGACGTGAGAAGGGGGCGCCGAGGCTTGATGCGGTCCGATGGGGAGGAGGACGAGGAAGGCGCCGACGAGGTGGACGCAGTCCAGTGAGGTCCTCCGGCGGCGGAGTCATTCCGGGCGGTGAGGGCGGAGCCGGGGATGGGCGCCTACGTCGGAATCGGGCGCGACCCCGATTTAGATCGGGACGAGGGGGAGAGAGACGGGGCGACAATGATCCAGCGACGGGAAGCGCGCCGGCGGTTTGTGTCGAAGGGGCTCGGGAATGCTCCCTCGATCCAGATCAGATCGAGAGGGGGGAGCGACGTGGGGAGTGGGGGGACGTGTGCGGTCGGGGGTTAGGGTTTGCTCTCCGGGAGTGGGGGGTTTAAGCAGTGGGATGAGGGGGGCCGGCCTGGCGGCCCAGAGGCTAGTTGGGCTAGCTGGGCCATGTGGACCAGGGGGTTTGGGTCTTCTTTCCCTCTTTTCTTATTTTCTTTTCTGTTTTAATTTTATTTCCCAAATTGTTTTAATTTTGTAAAATATTCAATTAGCACCTAAAATAGTAACAATAATTATACCACTGCCACAATAACTTTGGCACCTAGGTAAAATAGTTTAGTATTTTATAACATATAATAGGGGTATAATTAATTGTTTTTGCTATTGTTTAATCACCTTAGGGTATGTAATTATTTTATAAAGGATTTGTTTCTCCACCAATATTATCCATGATTTATTTGTCACATTAAGAACATTTTAGTTTTGACTTTTGAAAACTTTAATTATCTGACTTGATTTTGAATTTAAATTTTAAATCGGTTTAGAACTAAAGCGAGATTAGCAACAATAATCATGGTGACGTGGCACCATTAGTGTGGGATCACTGTAGCATAATTATCCGGGCGTCACACCCCTCCACCCACTCTTCATTCGTGGAGAGAGCCATCAGAACATGCCTAAACTTCTACCATTCATTTTCTGAGAGAGAACCACCTACTCATGTGTTGAGACCAAGATATTCCAATCCAACCATAAGAATCATGATCTCTAGCCTTCCCCAAGTTTCTTTCCACTCAAATCATCTTTCCACCAAATCCAAATCTTTGACAGAGAGTTATGTGTTGGGGAGACTATCATTTGAAGCAGAAGAGTAAGGAGTTCATCATCAACACACCATCTATTACCTTTTGGAGAGTGGTGTCTATAGGGGAACGTAGTAATTTCAAAAAAATTCCTACGCACATGCAAGATCATGGTGATGCGTATCAACGAGAGGGGAGAGTGTCGTCCACGTACCCTCGTAGACCGTTAAGCAGAAGCGTTATAACAACGCGGTTGATGTAGTCATACGTCTTCACGATCGACCGATCCTCAGCACCGAACGTACGGCACCTCCGCGTTCAGCACACGTTCAGCTCGGTGACGTCCCACGAACTCACGATCCAGTAGAGCTCGAGGGAGATTTTCGTCAGCACGACGGCCTAAGCACCGCTACTATATAACCAAGCTGGATTATGGTGGAGGGGGGCACCGCACACGGCTAAGAGATCGACAGATCAATTGTTGTGTCTTTGGGGTGCCCCCTGCCCCCGTATATAAAGGTGGTGAGGAGGAGAGGGCCGTCCAAGGGAGAGGCGCGCCCAAGGGGGGGCAATCCTACTCCAAGTAGGTTTGTCCCCCCCCCCTTTCCTATTCCAAGAAGGAGAAGGGGGAAGGAGGAGGTGGAGAGAAGGAAGAAGAGGAGGGCCGCCGCCCCTTCCCCTTGTCCAATTCGGATTGGGGCAAGGGGGGTCATGTGCCACCTCCTGGCTGCCCTCTCTCTTCTCCACTAACGCCCATAAGGCCCAATAGCTTCCGGGGGGGGGGGGGGTTCCGGTAACCCCCGATACTCCGGTATATGTCCGAAACATCCCGAAACCCTTCCGGTGTCCGCACATAGTCATCCAATATATCGATCTTTACGTCTCGACCATTTCGAAACTCCACATAATGTCCGTGATCATATCCGGGACTCCGAACTACCTTCAGTACATCAACACATAAAAACTCATAATACCAATCGTCACAGAACTTTAAAAGCGTGCCGACCCTATGGGTTCGAGAACTATGCAGACAAGACCGAGACACGTCTCCGGTCAATAACTAATAGCGGAACCTGGATGCTCATATTGATTCCTACATATTCTACGAAGATCTTTATTGGTCAAACCTCATAACAATATACGTTGTTCCCTTTGTCATCGGTATGTTACTTGCCCGAGATTCGACCGTCGTATCTCAATACCTAGCTCAATCTCGTTACCAGCAAGTCTCTTTACTCGTTCTGTAATGTATCATCCCACAACTAACTCATTAGTTGCATTTCTTGCAAGGCTTATAGTGATGTGCATTACCGAGAGGGCCCAGAGATACCTCTCCGACAATCAGAGTGACAAATCCTAGTCTCGATCTATTCCAACTCAACAAGTACCATTGGATACACCTGTAGAGCACCTTTATAATCACCCAGTTACGTTGTGACATTTGGTAGCACACAAAGTGTTCCTCCGGTAATCAGGAGTTGCATAATCTCATAGTCATAGGAACATGTATAAGTCATGAACAAAGCAATAGCAATAAACTAAACGATCATGTACTAAGCTAACGGAATGGGTCATGTCAATCACATCATTATATAATGATGTGATCCCTTTAATCAAATGGCAACTCATGTCTATGGTTAGGAAACATAACCATCATTGATTCAACGAGCTAGTCAAGTAGAGGCATACTAGTGACAATTTGTTTGTCTATGTATTCAGACATGTATTATGTTTCCGGTTAATACAATTCTAGCATGAATAATAAACATTTATCATGAAATAAGGAAATAAATAATAACTTTATTATTGCCTCTAGGGCATATTTCCTTCAGTGTCTCCTAAATTGGTTAGGTGTCACGTGGGTGCCTCCGACAAGATTGTGGAGTTGAACCAAGGAGTTTGTAAGGGCAAGGAGGTCGCCTACTTCGTGAAGATCTACCCAAGTGAAGCAAGTCCTTCATGGGCGATGGCCATGGTGGGATAGACAAGGTTGCTTCTTCGTGGACCCTTCATGGGTGGAGCCCTTCGTGGACTCGTGCAACTTTTACCCTTGATGGGTTGAAGTCTCCATCAACGTGGATGTAGATAGCACCACCTATCGGAACCACGCCAAAAATCTCTATGTCTACATTGAGTTTGCTCCCTCCAAACTCCACCCTTTACCTTCATATGCAAATGTTTTACATTCCGCTGCTATACTCTTAGACTTGCATGTGTAGGTTGATTGCTTGACTTGTGCTAAGTTGCTAAAATATGCCAAGACTTAAAATTGGGAAAAGGCTAGATTTTATTTGGTCAAGTAGTCTAATCACCCCCCCCCCTCTAGACATACTTTCGATCCTACAAGTGGTATCAGAGATTTGGTCTCCATTTGCCTTGATTTCCATTGCTTTGGTGTTCATAGCCTTGGTTTCACAACCTAGGAGAGTATGGCATCGAGCGAGGGAAATTACCACCGTAGAGGTCCTTACTTTGATGGTACTAATTTTACTAGTTGGAAGCATAAGTTGAAAATGCATATTCTTGGACATAACCCCGCCGTTTGGGCTATTATGTGTATTGGCTTGCAAGGTGAATTCTTTGATGGGAGAGAACCGAACCGTGAAGCTAGCGCGGAAGAGTTGAAGATGCTGCAATACAATGCTCAAGCTTGCGATATCCTCTTCAACGGATTGTGCCCTGAAGAATTCAACAAAATCAGCCGTCTTGAGAATGCAAAGGAAATTTGGGATACTTTGATTGATATGCACGAGGGTACCGACTCCGTCAAGGAATCCAAATTGGATGTGCTTCAAAGTCAACTTGACAAGTTCAAAATGAAGGATGGTGAAGGTGTCGCTGAAATGTACTCTAGGCTTGCTCTCATCACAAATGAGATTGTCGGCTTAGGAAGTGAAGAGATGACCGATAGATTCATCATCAAGAAGATCCTAAGAGCCTTGGATAGAAAATATGATACCGCGTGCACCTTGATCCAAATGATGCCCAACTACAAAGATCTCAAACCAATAGAAGTAATTGGAAGAAGTGTTGCTCATGAGATGTCACTCAAGGATAAGGAAGAGCTTCACAACAAGACAAGTGGTGCTTACAAAGCCTCATGTGACGCTCCTACATCATCAAGTGAGAAACAAGCCTTTAATGAAGACTTGAGCTTAATGGTGAAGAACTTCAACAAGTTCTACAAGAGTAGAAGCAAAGAAAGAAGTTCCAAGTCAAGGTCCTACAATGAGAAAAGATCTTCGAGTCGTGAGCAGAATTGCTACAATTGTGGAAGACCCGGACACTACTCCAATGAGTGTACGGCCCCCTACAAAAGAAGAGAAGATTCACCCAAAAGGAGAAGTAGAAGAGAAGAATCGCCTCCAAGAGAGAGAAGGAGTAGAGATGATCGTTATGAACGAAGAATATCTCGGAGAAGCAATGAGTCAGAAAGGAAGGACAAATCATCAAGGAGCTACACGAAATGAAGACATCAAGCTCATGTTGGTGAATGGGTATCCGGCTCTGACTCCGACAATCATTCCAAGAGAAGTTATCACTCCAACTCCGAATATACTCAAGATGAAGGTGTTGCCGGTCTAGCACTTGTGTCAACCAACTCCTACAACATTTTTGACTCGCCAAATGAAGGAATTGGAATATGCTTCATGGCTAAAGGCCCAAAGGTATCACACCCCAAGTATGTTGATTTCAATAGTGATGAAGCTGATTTGCTACGTGATGATGATTTACTTGTTGACAACTCTAGCAATGAAAACTATGATGAAATTGCTATTAATCATGCTAATCAAGATAAAATGAATTATGATGATAATAAGGAAATTGAGCATCTAACTGAATAACTAAACACTCTTAACTTAGCTCTTTTAACTACCTTGGAAGATCATCGAGAACTTTTAAAGACTCATGAGAAACTACGCTTTGAAAAGCTCAACCTTAAGCAAGAGCATGGGTTCTTAAAATCAATCAATGATGATTTCGCAAGAAGAGTTCTTCTTACATTGCCAAGCGTTTACTCTTGTCTACTTACATGCCACAAGTAAAATCTAGCAACAAGAGTAAGAAAGATTCTTCTTCTAGTAGTAACAATAATCATGTTAAAACCAATGTTGTTGCTTCTAGTAGTTCTCTTGATTCCACTAATGATTCTCTTAGCCAAGTTATACTTGAGCAAGAAAATAGCTTATTGAAGGGAAGCATAGAGAAAGGTGTTTACAAAAGCCTTGCCGGGAGTAAGCAATTTGAGGAAATTGTACGCAAGCAAGGAAGGCACCGGAAGTGTTGGGGAATGCAGTATTTCAAAAAAAATCCTACGATCACACAAGATCTATCTAGGGATACATAGCAACGAGAGGGGAGAGTGTGTCTACATACCCTCGTAGACCAAAAGCGGAAGCGTTAAGTAACGTGGTTGATGTAGTCAAACGTCTTCCCGATCCAACCGATCAAGTACCGAACGCACGACACCTCCGTGATCTGCACACCCTCAGCTCGGTGACGTCCCTCGAACTCTAGATCCAGCTGAGGCCGAGGGAGAGTTTTGTCAGCACGACAGCGTGTTGACGATGATGATGAAGTTACCGACGTAGGGCTTCGCCTAAGCAGTACGACAATATGACCGAGGTGGAAATCTATGGAGGGGGCACCGCACATGGCTAAGAGATCAACTTGTGTGTTCTAGGGTGCCCCTGCCCCCGTATATAAAGGAGCAGGGGGGAGGCCGGCCAGCCCTCATAGGGGGTGCCCAAGGGGGGCAATCCTACTCCAAGTAGGAGTTGGATCCCCCCTTTCCTAGTACTACTAGGAGAAGCAGGAAGGAGAGGGGAAAGAGAAGGAAGGAGGGTGTCAGGACCCCGACTCGATGTCACATTGATCTAGCCGGTAACACCTCATATCACTTTGCGGCCTCACGCACGGTATTCCCACGGGTGTCGCCTTACCTTTGCCCGGGACCGTTTGCGCCTTTTGGCTCACGTATATGACAGTGTCGCTAGCATCAATATGATAAGGAGCCCAGGCTGACATGACTAGTCGTAAACCAAAAGTGGCACAGACTTACAGGGACAGGCATCCATGACCCAGCTTCGAACGTGTCGGTCATCAGCAAGTGGGTCCGGGCTGTAGCACTGGGCTAGCAGGACTCCGGTAAACCGGGCTGTAGCGGGCTAACAGGACTCCGGTACTCAATGCGTGACATTTCCCCGAAGGGACAGACACAGGAACGAAGAAGGACACATGCCGGCCAGCCTAAGTGTTCCAGAGCAGTAGCAAGCTACCATGGCTCAGCGGTAACACTAGGAGACATTTCCCGGTAAGAGAGGCTACTAAAGATAAACAACTAGATAGTCAGATCCCACACATACCAAGCATTTCAATCATACACACAATATGCTCGATATGTGCAAATACAACGAAGCATCACAACATGACTCTATGACACAAGTACTTTATTTAAGGCTCAGGGAGCCATACATAACATACACAAAGGTACGGGTCTCACGACCCAACATTCAAGTCATACAGTCATACAAACCAGCAGCGGAAGTAACTTGTCTGAGTACAGACAACTAGTAAAATAAAAGAGGCTTGGAAAGCCTAGCTATACTACGTGGTCCTTCACAAGCTCAGGGTCACCACCTGGGCCTTTAGCCTACTCGTTGATGTCAACGTCTACATAGAACCCATCAGAAGGGGTTGCAGCGTCTTCTGTAAAAATGTAAATTATAGCAACATGAGTACAAAGGTACTCAGCAAGACTTACATCAGATCCTACATACATGCATATTATCAAGAAGGGTTGGTGGAGTTATTGCAGCAAGCCAGCTTTGACTCTTGGCTAGACTATCCTACGATACTTCAACTTGAAATGGTTTTGCGCACACGAGTCCACTACTCACCACTTCAATACACTACCGAGGATCCGCCTCCGTCTTCCTACGGAAGAGCCATCCTCGGCACTCACACTTATCTTGAGGCTTTTAGTAGTTTCCATTTACTTGTCTATGAACTGTATAGGCAACCAAGTAGTCCTTTACCGCGGACGCGGCTATTCGAATAGATCATGATAACCCTGCAGGGGTGTACTTCTTCATACATGTTTCCACCACTTAGCGTCTGCACACGACATGTGCTCGGCAGACTTCAAGCGAAAGCCGACGTGGGTGTAGACCACGACCTACCTAAACACTTAAGCCTCTAGTCCAGGTTTATCGCCTATCCAGGTTCCATCCGCAGGGAGTCCGGCCGAGGTTTCCCATACGGCCCCGAACGATGTGAACAGGGTTCCCGAGATACCTAACGGGTATTCGGTACACCCGGCCACGTACCTACCGCATCACAGCCCACCCCTACGGTCAGCGCTGTCCACGGCCTCCAGTAGGCTACAAACACCAGAAACTACTTGCAACTCCTGGACAGAGAGCTAGGGTGAATAAGAAGTCGAGCGGGGTCATATTTCAGGGCCCAATGCATGGTAGTAGCTGTATCTTAAATCACACATACAGATCTCAGTGCTTAAGGTCGGCTTCAATGAAACAACCCACCATGTACTCCTACATGGCCTCTCATCGATACCTTTACCAAATCGTGTTCACCACACCACTCTCATTACCGACATAATCATTTCACTCTAGCCCATCACCCAGATGAACCAGACCTGACACGACTCTAAGCATAGCAGGCATAGCAAGGTAGGAACAACACATACATATGGCTCATACAACTCCTACACATGCTAGTGGGTTTCATCTAGTTACTGTGGCAATGACAGGTCATGCAGAGGAAATGGGTTCAACTACCGTAGCACACAGCAGTTTGAAACGCGTTGTCTTAATGCAGTAAAAGAGAGCAGGAGCGAGAACATGGGATTGTATCGATATGATCAAATGGTTGGTTGCTTGCCTGATGGTTCGATGCACTGATACGGTTCTTCGTTAGGGTAATCACGGTACTCCTCGGAGGCAGAACCTGTCGCAAAGGACACCGATACACAACCATCACCAAACAATGTGCAACAATATGATGCATGCATGAAACATGGCAATATGAGTGTGTTGGGCTAATGCAACTAAAACCAGAAGGGTTTGAACCAATTTGAATCAAAGATTCAAATTTCAAACTCAAACATGGCCTTTTAAAGTGCTTTTCCTTGTTCTGCTTTAAACATCAATTTAACTTGTTTGATCATGCATGAAAATAGTACAGATGGATAGATTGGATTTTTCTGATCATTTTTCATATATAATTTGTCTGATTTGGAGTTACAGAATAAAAGTTATGAATTTTTGAAGTTTAAATTATATTCTGGAATTTCCTGATTTAATTTAAATCCAGAAATATATATATTGCGCCAGCATGACGTCAGCACGACGTCAGCGGTCAACTGCGGCTGGCTGGGGTCAAACCTGACGTGTGGGGTCCACACGTCAGTGACAGGGGGGTTTAACAGAGGTTAGTTTAATCCTAATTAAGAGTTAGTGGCGCTGGGGCCCACTGGTCAGTGTCAGGGGGGTTAACTAACAGTGATTAGCACTAAGCTAACCACCTGGCCGACGGGGCCCACGCGTCAGTGACTCTGGGGGGGTCAAACCCCAGGTCGAACAAGTCAAACCCGCCGGCGGTTAGTCGCCGGCGAGGTCCGCGGCGTACAGTGCCTCGGGTTTCCTCTGTGGTGCTCCAAACGGCGTGCGGCTAGGTGCGTTGGAAAGCTAGCTCGATGGCGCGTCGGGCGGTGGCCGTGGCTGGGCCTGGGGTGGCCGGAGTCGACGGCGGCGAGCTCGGCTGCGGCCGCCGGGGTTCGGTCGTGCACGGAAACGGGGTTGGAGCTCGAAGGCGAGCGAAGCGAGGCGCTAGGGATGCTCTACGGGGCCTTACGAACTTGTTGGACTCGCCGGGGTGACCAAATGGTCACCGGAGCTGCGTCGACGGCGAGCTCGGCGACGGCGGAGGTTCGGCCGTGGTGGGGAACGGAGTTACGGCGCGGGAACGAGGGGAGAAGAGAGGGAAACGGTGGCGTAGCTCACCGCGGTTGCAGCGGGCGTCGAAGCGGGCTCGGGGACGCACCGGAGACGGCGAATCGACGGCGATGGTGGTCGGAGCCCGAGGAGGAAGACGATGGCGACGGCGGCTCCACAGGGCGTCCGGCGTCTTGTGGCTTGACGGAGAGCTTCAGGGCGAGGGGGCGGAGCTCCTGCGCGTGTCGGGGAGGCGAGGGGAGGCCGGTGGCGGCTGCTATGGCGAATGGTGCGATGGGTGCGTTCGGACATGGGAGAGAGAGAGCGAGGGAGAGGAGAGGAAGAACCGGGGGAGAGTGAGAGAGTACGGGGGGGGGGCGTGGCGTCGTTCCAGGGCATCCAGACGAGGAGGGGAGAGGCAGGCAGGCAGGCGAGCTGGTGGCGTGGCGCGGTGGCGCGCGCGCGCGCCGGGCACACTCCCCTCCCTCTGTCGAGGACGAAGACGACAGAGGAGGAGGTGGGCTGGGCCACCTGCTGGCTGGGCCGGCCAGCTACTGCTGGGCTGCACAGGGAGGATCCCCAGGTAAGCTTCTCCTTTTATTTATTTTTGTTTTCTAATTTCTGTCATTTGTTTTGATTTAAATAAAATATTAAATCATTTTATAACCTTATGCCAATTTTTGCAGGAGCTAGATATATTATTCCAGAGCTCCCCAACAGGTGGCATAATTTTTGGACATATATTAATATATATAACTAATATATTTCCAATGCAAATATTTATGCATTAATTCCAAATGCCCAAAATAAATACCTATGAGCTCTTAAAAATATTGGTTTGATTTTTATCTCTGTCCAATATTTTCAGAGAGCAACATGAGCATTTTCTTGGACCCTTTTGGAGAAATTTTTATTTGGGTCATTTTCAAAAATGATTCTGAGGGTTTCACAAATCCCCATTTCAAGTTTAATGAAAGTTAAACATGATGCAACACTCTAATGCATGACTAGCTAGGGTGTGACAACTCACCCCCACTCAAAAGAATCTCGTCCCGAGATTTGGGTTCCTCCGGGAAGAAGGCGGGATACTCGAGTCGAAGACGATCCTCCCTTTCCCAAGTTGCTTCATCCTCAGAATGGTGCGACCATTGTACTTTGAGAAACTTGATATTATGACGTCGGGTGGTACGTTCGGCCTGATCGAGGATACGAATGGGGTACTCTCGATATGTAAGATTATCTTGGAGATCAAGCGTTTCGTGGTCCACTCCACGGATAGGATCCGAGAAGCAACGCCTGAGTTGAGAAACGTGGAAGACATCGTGGACTCTGGAGAGGTGCGGAGGTAGTTCCAACTGGTAGGCAACTTCTCCTCGTTTGGCGAGAATGCGAAAAGGTCCAATGTAACGAGGAGCCAATTTGCCTTTGATACCGAAACGATGGGTTCCCTTCAGAGGGGTGACCCGAAGATAAGCCTTCTCGTCAACCTCGAAAGTCATAGCCTTATGTTTTCGGTCATATTGACTCTTTTGACGAGATTGGGCTGTTTTCAACTTTTCACGAACGATACGAACTTGTTCTTCTGCTTCCTGAATCATATCCGGGCCAAAGAATTGTCTTTCCCCGGTCTCTGACCAGTTAAGGGGTGTTCGACACCGTCGTCCATAGAGAACTTCAAAAGGGGCTTTACCCAAGCTAGATTGATAGCTGTTGTTGTAAGCGAATTCGGCAAATGGAAGGCACTTCTCCCAGTCCATTCCGAATGAGATAACAGAGGCTCGAAGCATGTCTTCTAGAATCTGGTTGACGCGTTCCACTTGACCACTCGACTGAGGGTGGAAGGCGGTGCTAAAGGAGAGACGGGTTCCCATAGCATTTTGGAAGCTTTCCCAAAATCGAGAGGTGAAAAGACTTCCTCGATCCGAGTTAATTTCCAAAGGAACACCATGGAGAGACACTATTCGGGAGATGTATAAGTCTGCCAGCTGACTAGCGGTTATACTCTCACGAACAGGTAAGAAATGGGCTACTTTGGAAAGACGATCGACAACGACGAAAATAGCATTATTCCCTCTCTTGGTCCTGGGAAAACCGGTAATGAAATCCATACCAATTTTATCCCATTTCCATTCAGGAATAGCTAAGGGTTGAAGGGTGCCAGCAGGCCGTTGATGCTCTGCTTTTACACGACGACAGACGTCGCAATTTGCAATATACTGAGCAATCTCTCTCTTCATCCTAGTCCACCAGAACCTCTGGCGTAGGTCCTGATACATCTTAGTACTACCGGGATGAATGGTGAGAGGAGATTCATGAGCCTCCTTAAGGATCAACTGCCGTAGATGCTGGTTCTTGGGAACCACTAGACGGTTCTCAAAGTACACAACACCATGATCATTTGTGGAGAAACAACTAGCACCTCCGCTAGCAATGTTCTCTTTGATTTTAGATATTCCCTTATCTCGCTTTTGGGCAGCGATGATTTGATCCGTAAGAGTAGGTTTTGCTACCAAGGTGGAAAGAAAACCTTGAGGAACAATGTGAAGGTTAAGCTTCCGAAATTCCTCATGGAGAAGCGGTTGACTTTGTTGTAACATCAGGTTGTTACAATAAGATTTACGACTTAGCGCATCAGCCATGACGTTGGCTTTCCCTGGGGTGTAGGTTATTCCTAAATCGAAGTCTGTGATCAACTCAACCCAACGTCTTTGCCTGAGATTCAGATCCGGTTGGGTGAAAATGTACTTCAGACTTTGGTGATCAGTGAATATTTCGCAACGGTTACCGAGGAGGTAATGTCGCCAGGTCTTGAGTGCATAGACTACGGCTGCAAGCTCTAGATCATGAGTAGGATAATTCTCCTCATGTGGGTGCAATTGCCGTGAAGCGTAGGCAATTACGTGTCGATCTTGCATGAGAATGCAACCTAGTCCTTGTCGCGAGGCGTCGCAGTAGATAACAAAGTCCTTGGAGAAGTCTGGCGGTACCAGTACGGGAGCAGAGGTCAGGCGTCTTTTCAGTTCCTGAAAGCTGTGCTCACATTGTGGAGTCCATTCGAACTTCTTATCTTTCTTGAGGAGTTCGGTTAGAGGTTTAGCAACTTTGGAGAAGTTCTCGACAAAGCGACGACAATAGCTCGCTAAGCCCAGAAAACTCCGAACTTGCTTGACCGATTCAGGTGGAGTCCAATTAAGGACGGCTTGAACTCGCTCAGGGTTAACAGCAATACCTTTACCAGATATTACATGACCCAGATAGGTCACTTCTGACAACCAGAATTCACATTTAGAAAATTTGGCATAAAGGCGATGCTCTCGAAGTTTCTTCAACACTAGCCTTAGATGTTCGGCATGTTCTTCCTCGTTCTTGGAGTAGATGAGTATATCATCGAGGTAAACCACGACGAATTTATCCAAATACTCCATGAAGATTGAGTTCATTAACCGAGAAAAGGTGGCTGGAGCGTTGGTTAAACCGAAGGACATGACGGTGTACTCGTATTGGCCATAACGAGTAACAAAGGCCGTTTTAGGAATGTCCCCGTTTCTGATTTTGATTTGATGGTATCCCAACCTCAAATCCATCTTGGAGAAGACTGAGGATCCAGCGAGCTAATCATACAGGTCGTTGATCCTGGGGAGCGGATATTTGTTCTTGATTGTGACCAAATTGACAGGTCGGTAATCTACAACCATCCGGTCCGTACCATCCTTCTTCTTGACGAATAGGACGGGGCAAGCCCACGGAGATGAACTAGGGCGGATGAAACCCTTTTTCAAGGACTCATCGAGTTGTTTCTTAAGCTCGGCTAGTTCTAGTGGTGCCATCTTATAAGGTCTTCTAGCAATCGGAACGGTTCCTGGAATGAGGTCTATTACGAACTCAACATCCCTGTCAGGTGGAACACCTGGCAATTCCTCCGGGAAGACATCCGGGAAGTCACGGACTACCGGAACGTCCTCAAGGTCTGGCAAAGGGCTGGCGTTAAGAGAATATAATTGTCGCTTGGCTAGTCGGGTTAAGACATTGACTATCTTGCCCGAAGGGTGAGTGAGTTGAACAGTCCTAGAGAAGCAATCAATTTTGGCATGATGAGCTGACATCCAGTCCATACCCAAAATGATATTAATATCTGAAAATTTAAGGGCTATCAACGATGCAAGGAAACAAGTCTGTCGACTTGGATTTCATTTCCATAACTTACCCTAGAGGTCTGCCATCTAGAACCAGGAGTAGAAATTTCCATAGTGGATGGCATGTCACAGAATGCGACGTTATGCAAACGAGCATAATTTTCGGATATAAAAGAATGAGAGGCTCCTGTATCGAAAAGAACAGATGCCGGGTGGCAATTAACAAGAAGCGTACCGAGAACGACGTTGGGATCCTCTTGAGCTTCTTCGGCAGAGATACAGTTGACATGGCCACGTGAGGCGGTGACCGGCTTGGCGTGAAACACTTTCCCTGTCGGTTTGCCACGGCCAACAGCTTTAGCAGACTGGTTGGGGTTGGTCTGGGGACACTCACGCATATAGTGGCCAGATTCCCCACACTTGAAACAAGTCACGGAACTGGTACGTGGAGGAGCATTGTTGGTTGGACCCCCATAGGGCTTGGCCGGTGCAGACTGTTGAACAGGGCGAGGCGCATGAAAGGGTGGCCTTGGTGTGAACCTGGGTGGCAGGGCGGTGGTGGGCACCCACACGCGGCGCTTCTGTGCACCAGCACCGGATGAGGAACCCACGTCACGGCCATGCTTGCGTGTTGCGTCATAGTCAGTCTGACCAGTTTCAGCACTGATGGCTTTGTTGACAAGTTTCTGAAAAGATGTGCACTCATGCAGACGGAGGTCACGGCGAAGCTCAGGACTAAGGCCCTTACGGAACCTTGCTTGCTTCTTGGCATCAGTAGACACTTCCTCAGTTGCATATCGTGCGAGATTACCAAACTCCCTGCTGTAAGCATCCACAGAAAGTCGGCCCTGAGTGAAACTGCAAAATTCCTCACGTTTACGGTCCATGAGACCCTCCGGAATGTGATGTTCACGGAAAGCCTCGCTGAATTCAGCCCAAGTAGTGACATGGCCCGCTGGGCGCATAGCTCCATAATTCTCCCACCATAGACTGGCGGGGCCTTCAAGATGATATGCAGCAAAGGTGACCTTGTCAGCCTCCGCTACCAGCGCGGAACGCAGTTTGTGAGAGATACTGCGAAGCCAGTCATCAGCGTCGAGAGGCTCGACGGAGTGGTGGAACGTGGGTGGATGTAATTTGATAAAATCACTGAGTGACACCACGTTAGTCCTCTGATGGTGTGCCGTGTTCTGTTCAATACGCTCCAACAAACGGTTGGTCTCCCGCTTGTTTCTCTCAGCTTCCATCATAACCTCGGCTAGGGAAGGAGGATGAGGCAGATTTGCATCCCTGACTTCACTGCCTTCGGCCTGCTCTTGAGGAGCAGGGTTAGTGCGCGTGTTGACCATCCTAGGTAAACAAGACAATGATTTAGTCAGGATGATAAAATTCCGACATAGGATATAAAATGTAAGGAATAACTCGAAATGCAAGATGATCATCCGTATGACATGGTAAATACAGAAACTGCTTCTTTATTCCATCGTCATACACACCATACAGGGTTTAGTACAAGACCAAACAAAGTACTATTACGGTGAAAAGAGGATTACATCTCATCGGAGGCATCCCAAGCTCCTATACATTATTTTTCTACACCTCCGGAAAGAGTACAAACTAGGTCATATCCCACGAGTCACGCGGGACGATAGACGACACAGCTAGTGCGAACTAGTGATACTACCACTAACTCAGACCGATCCGTAGTAGTCCTCGTAGAAGTCACCTCCATAGCCTGGAAGCTCAACATGATCATCCGGAAACAGACGATCTCGCGGAGCTTGTGGACCATAGGGGCTAGGATGAGGTCTTGGACCAACAGACGGTGGCCTGCGGGGACCGCGAGGTGGGGTGATGCCTCCTACATCACGCCAACCCATCACGTCTGGCAGAGCAGATCTCACAGGATAGAGATCGCGCATATCCGAATATCCAGCTTGCACCGCCGGTGCGAACCGAGTCAATGTGGCCCAGTGGTCAGCACGGGTATTGAAGAGCTCTAACCTCAAGGCCCGATTTTCACGGTCCTTATCCTCGAGCATCTCAGCAGTGGTGCGAGTCCGTGAATCCTCCTGGGTGGGGTCAGCATAGATAGCCTGGAGATACCCTTGTGCTCCCGGAAGTGATCCTGGCATATACCGGAAATCAGAGTCCCGAAATAAACCAGATCTGACTCGCATGATGGTCATCATAGAGTAGGCGGCGTCCTGCACAGCCATCTCAATAGTAACCCCGAGTCCATAGGAGCAGTGAAGGGGCTCGGTGGATCCAGGATAAGATGGAAATATCCTGACAGTGCAGAGATACTGGCTTTGATTAAAGTCTCGGAATTGCTCTTCGACCGTGTACTCAGGATACCAGCGGTATCCAGCCTCAGTCATTACCCTGACCAACGTGGCAGTATGGCCGGGTACATCTAGGCACCGAGTCAGGCGAACCACTTGATTGAGGTCGCGAGTGGCCATCTGAAAGCACAATCATAATGCGAAGGCATTAGAATTTCTAGCAAAATTTTGGCAGCATAATAGCTGTAAATGCTCAAGAAGGATTTTGAGGCATTTGACAAAGGATTACATACACACTCAACATCATCATATCAAGTTCTGAATCCATCCTAGCAACACAATGTGATAATAGAATTGAACTAGGCTTGTATCCATCAAACCTATAAGGTACTACTGATTAGTAACACGTGATCCTGATAGAGAGAACAGATCCTAATTCCTTAACCCCCGGTGGAAGAATAGACTGACTCAGATCAGAATGTCATAAGGTAAAGGAGTAAAAAGAGCCTTACGTTCTGTAACGCCCGGATAATCTTGCTACAGTAATCCCACGCTAATCATGGCACGTCATCCTGATGAAAACAATAAAAGTTTTCAAAATTTAAAATAAAATTGTTCGGTGGTTGACGATTATTACAAAGGGAATTATAGTGCAACAGACATATTTTTATAAAATGGCTAAATGGATTAAATGATTTAAACAGAAAAGAAATAATAAAAGAAAATGCAAAAGGAAAGAAAAACAGAAAACCAAAAAGAAAAAAAAACAAAAGGAGGGAAGCCCCCCCCCTGCTGGACCGCGGCCCAGCTGGCCATCGGGCCAACCAGGCCGGCCCAGGTCGGCCCCCACCCCTCTCCCCTTATCCCCCCACGACGGAAACCCTAGCCCACTCCCGATCCCCACTCACCCCTCACTCCCCCGATCTGGATCGAGATCGGGGCGACCACGCCACCGCCCCGGATCGCCGTCGCCTTCTCGCCCCCCTGGCCTCGCGCGACCCCCCCCCCCCGCCTGAGGACCCCGTCGCCCTCCGCCTCGCTTCCTCATCTCCCTCCCTGCCCGATCTGGATCGGGGCAGCCCCCCCGATCCCATCTCGACGCCGAACCGCCGTCGCCGCGCTCGCCTCGGACGTCGTCGTCTCCACCACCGCCGCCCTCTTCGTCGCCGGAACTCCCCGACCGTCCCCGAGCCCTCTGCCTAGACCCTACGCCCCCCCCCACCGTGAGCATCGCCCCTCTCCTCCCTCCCGCTTCGCTCTGTCGCCGTTGAGGTCGTCCCCGCGCTCGGTCGCCAGGGCCGGAGCTCGCTCCGCGCTCGTCCTCACCCGAACCGCCCCGTCCATGGCCGCGCCCCTGCGCCCCGTGCGCCCACGCCGGCGCCGTCCGCGCGCGCCTCCTCCCCTACTGCCTGCCCCGCGCCGTCGCCTGAACCGCGTCGCCTCTGCCCCGTCACGCCGCGCCCCTCCTGTCACCTCGCCTCCCGCCTCGGCTCCGCCATGCCAGGCCGCGCTGGCGCCGCCCCTTGCTTGCTGCCGGCTCCCGCGCCGCAGCTGCGCCTGCTCGCCCCCCCTCCGAGTCGGGCGCCAGCACGCCCCAGCGCCCGTTCGGGCGACAGCCGTCGCCCCAGCGCCCAAAACCCGTTAAGGCCCCCTGTGCCTATGACAGGGGGGCCCCACGATCAGAACGTTTTATTAAAAAAAGGAATTAAAATTAATAATAATAAAATTAATTAATTAATTAATTAATTAAGGAATTAATTAAGTTAATTAAACATAATTAGATTAATCAAATTAACTAATTAGTCTAATTAAACTGTGATTAGTTTAGCTAAAACCTGATTAGCCTAAACAGGGTATGACAGGTGGGCCCCGCTGGTCCCACACGTCAGTTTGACCAGTCAACGCCCCTATTGACTGCTGACGTCATGATGCCGTCAGCAAACACTGTTTTGGATAATGTTAGATTTAAATAATTAATTAAATTCCAGAAATTAATAAAATC
This sequence comes from Triticum aestivum, assembly GCF_018294505.1. Taxonomy (NCBI): domain Eukaryota; kingdom Viridiplantae; phylum Streptophyta; class Magnoliopsida; order Poales; family Poaceae; genus Triticum; species Triticum aestivum. The sequence continues at coordinate 187,108,696 of NC_057800.1, forward strand.
TTTAGAAAATCATATCTTTTAATCCGTAACTCGGATTAAAATATTTTCAACATGAAAGTTGCTCAGAACGACGAGACGATTCCGGATACGCAGTCCGTTCGTCCGCCACACACCCCTAACCTATCAAACTCGCAACTTTTCCCCTCCGGTTCATTAGTCCGAAAACGCGAAACACCGGGAATACTTTCCCGGATGTTTCCCCCTTTCGTCGGTATCACCTACTACCGCGATTGGGCACACCTAGCATCGTTACTTGTCATGTCATGCATCGATATGCATTTGTTTGCATGGTATTCATTGTTTCTTCCCCCTCTTCTCTCCGGTAGACTACGAGACCGACGCTGCTGCTGCCCAGTTCGACTACGGAGTTGACGACCCCTCCTTCTTGCCAGAGCAATCAGGCAAGCCCCCCCCCCCTTGATCACCAGATATCGCCTATTCTTTTCTATACTGCTTGCATTAGAGTAGTGTAGCATGTTACTGCTTTCCGTTGATCCTATCCTGATGCATAGCCTGACATTGTTGCTACACCTGTTGATACCTTACCTGCAATCCTAAATGCTTAGTATAGGATGCTAGTTTATCATCATTGGCCCTACATTCTTGTCAGTCTGCCTTGCTATACTATTGGGCCGTGATCACTCGGGAGGTGATCATGGGTATATACTATACATACATACATACTATACAGATGGTGACTAAAGTCGGGTCCGCTCGAAGAGTACCCGCGAGTGATTCACGGATTGGGGGCTGAAAGGACCTTTGTCCCGACGGCCCTCTGTGTGGATCTTTGTGGCGGAGCGACAGGGCAGGTTGAGACCGCCTAGGAGAGAGGTGGGCCTGGCCCTGTTCGGCGTTCGCGGACACTTAACACGCTTAACGAGATCTTGGTATTTGATCCGAGTTGGCTACGAGCCTATACGCACTAACCATCTACGTGGGAGTAGTTATGGGTATCCCGACGTCGTGGTATCAGCCGAAGCACTTCAGACGTCAGCGACGGAGCGGCGCGCGCCGAATTGGACTGGAACGCCACTAGGCTAGGTCTGCTTTCGGCCGCCCACGCAACGTGCAGGTGTGCTCAGGGCGATGGGCCCAGACCCCTGCGCGCTTAGGTTTAGACCGGCGTGCTGGCCTCTCTGTTTTGCCTAGGTGGGGCTGCGACGTGTTGATCTTCCGCGGCCGGGCATGACCCAGGAAAGTGTGTCCGGCCAAATGGGATCGAGCGTGTTGGGTTATGTGGTGCACCCCTGCAGGGAAGTTAATCTATTCGAATAGCCGTGATCTTCGGTAACAGGACGACTTGGAGTTGTACCTTGACCTTATGACAACTAGAACCGGATACTTAATAAAACACACCCTTCCAAGTGCCAGATACAACCGGTGGTCGCTCTACCTCAGGGATATGAGGAGGGGATCGCCGGGTAGGATTATGCTATGAGATGTTACTTGGAGATGCTACTTGGAGGACTTCGACCTACCCTCTTCTGCCTTTTGCAAGACGAAGGTGACCAGAAGCGTAGTCTTCGATAAGACTAGCTATCCCCCTCTTATTCTGGCATTCTGCAGTTCAGTCCACTGATATGGCCTCCTTACACATATACCCATGCATATGTAGTGTAGTTCCTTGCTTGCGAGTACTTTGGATGAGTACTCACGGTTGCTTTCCCCCCCCCCTTTTCCCCTTTCCTCTCTTCCTGGTTGTCGCAACCAGATGCTGGAGTCCAGGAGCCAGACGCCACCGTCGTCGACGACCCCTACTACACTGGAGGTGCCTACTACTACGTACTGCCCGCTGACGACGACCTGGAGTAGTTAGGAGGATCCCAGGCAGGAGGTCTGCGCCTCTTTCGATCTGTATCCCAGTTTGTGCTAGCCATCTTATGGCAACTTGTTTAACTTATGTCTGTACTCAGATATTGTTGCTTCCGCTGACTCGTCTATGATCGAGCACTTGTATTCGAGCCCTCGAGGCCCCTGGCTTGTATTATGATGCTTGTATGACTTATTTATGTTTTAGAGTTGTGTTGTGATATCTTTCCGTGAGTCCCTGATCTTGATCATACACATTTGCGTGCATGATTAGTGTACGATTGAATCGGGGGCGTCACAAGTTGGTATCAGAGCCGACTGCCTGTAGGAATCCCCCTTCCACACTCCTTGGCCGAAGTCGAGTCTAGACATTACAAAAACTTTTACTAACTTGGCTGTGTGCCTTACGGGCCCACATCGCCATCGGGTGGTACTAGGATCTTTTACTCCTCGACCTTTACTCTGGGACTCTGAACTCTTTTTTACACGGGTTAAACGAATTTATTAACTCTAACATTAGGATCCCGTTACCATGTTCACCCCGAAGTTGGATAAGCCATAGTTATTCTGTAGGATAGCATTTTGAATAGTGCCCATGTTGTCATTTGACTCCATTGAAACATCTTTGTTTTCAGATGGAACCCGCGAGGCAGGTCGTGCGCCACACTGCGGCCATTGGTGCCTCAGGATCACCTGCCGTGCTAGCTGATATGATGACCTATCTGGGTTATCGCTGGCACCCTGAGTACACCGTCTATGAGGAGTACCAGGACTTTAACCAGGAGCAGTACCGTGCCATCGTCCACCTCTACTCTCGGGAGTATGAGTCCACTACCGTGCTGCACACCGCTCATGGTGTTGGAGTGACCATCGAGATGGCAGTCCACGATGTGGCTCATGCTGCTCTGACACGTCTTCGTGGAGAGTATCAGGCATTGGACACTTCCCCTTTCAGGCACATTCCTATCGCATCTGACGTTGGTGCGGAGGGATACTACATTGCCGCCTACTCCACCGTCACCCGAGAGCCTTTCCACCATCAACGCCTGGTTCTGCATGCTGATGGGCTGGACCGAGCTAACAGAGCTCTTCGCCACGAGTTGCACACCACTCGTCAGCACCTTTACAGGACTCTGACTCGGTTGCACCCCTTTGTCCGGTCCGGACAGCTGCCGCGTTCTGCGATCTACCCAGCCAGGACCGTGATGCCCCACGGTGTCGGATGGCCAGAGGTGGGAGGCTACTCTCCCGCACTTGGTCCTCTTCTGCCACCTGAGCGTCGGGTTCTACACCAGAGTATCCGCGGCCCCTAGGCCACTGACGTGGAGGACTATCCGTTGCCTCACTACCAGCTGTCAGGTTACAGCTACCTTCACAGTACCTCCTGGGACTGATGTAGTCTTGCTCATTAGTCTTAGAGGCACTCGCGAGCCTGCGTGCCGCCTATGATGACTTAGTCTATGTACGGAACTCTGTGTACTGAACTCTATGTCCGACCCCTTTTGTAAGTTATGCCGACTATCTATGTGGTATCTGTCGTGCTCCTTTCATTATGCATGTTTCATCATGAAAGACTCTTGTCTATGCAAATTTCTCAATACTGAACTACCCCTGTTATATATTAGCAGGATGGTTAGACCAGCTGGTCGTGGTCGTGGTGGCAACTTCCCACCACCGCCTGAGTACATGGCTGGTATGATCCAACAGCTTGAGATGAATCGCCAGTTCATGGAAAACATGATGGCTCAGTTTCCTCGCCCCAATATGAACCAGCATCCAAACACAACAACTCTGCAGGATTTCATACGCCTCAACCCAAGTGTGTACCGCAGCTCAACCCAGCCGCTGGATGCTGATGACTGGCTCCGTGACATCACCTATGAGATGGAGTCTGCTGATGTAGCCCCTGCCAGCTATGTCACTTTTGCTTCCTTCTTCCTGAAGGGACCCGCAGCTCAATGGTGGGACAGCCACAGGCGTACTCTGCCAGTTGGGACAATCATCTCCTGGCCAGACTTTCAGGCTGCCTTCCGTGCCCGCTTCATTCCTCAGGGAATCATGGACAGGAAGAAGCGTGAGTTTCGTAACCTCACCCAAGGCAACAAGACTGTTGAAGCTTATCAGCGGGAGTTTCTGGACTTATCCCGCTATGCTGAAGAAGACATTGCAACTGATGCTCGCAGACAGGAGAAGTTTCGTGAAGGCCTTCAGGCTGACATCAAGCTCACACTTCTAGTGCATGACTTTGCCGATTTCGCCACCTTGGTGAACAAGGCCATCAATGTCGAGACTGGTCTGCAAGAACACCAGAGCTCTCAAAGGCGCAACCGTGACACGGGCTCATCTTCGGGCCCGCCCTCGCAGAAGCGTAAGATATGGATCCCGAACAGCATGTACCGTCCAAATGCACCAGCCCCAAGGCAGTCTTATGCTGCACCTCGTCTGCCGGCTGCTCCAACTAGGCAGCCGAGGCTTCCAGCTCCACCACCCCAAGCTCCTGTTCCTACCCCCGAGAATGGCTATGCTTCAGGTGCGGACAACCAGGTCACCGTGCTAGGGATTGCAACCAGAATCAGAATCAACTGGCCCTTCCAGCAACTGGCCGTGGAACAACCAGGCCCGCAACAACAATGCCAAGTCTTATGGCCGTGTTCATGCCAACCACGTTGATCTGAATGAAGCTCAAGACCAGCCTGCTACTGTGATGGGTACACTCCTCGTAAATTCAGTACCAGCATCTGTTTTATTCGATACAGGTGCATCGCATTCATTCATGTCAGAAGATTTTGCATGCTTGCACGACATTAAATGTGAGGACATGAATGCTTCACTATTAGTGCACACCCCTGCGGGCCAATGTCGAACCTCCATGATTTGCAACGACGTCCCTGTAGAAATCGAAGGACTGGAATTCCTTGTCTCTCCCATCGTACTGAAGTCCTGTAGCATTGATCTCATTCTGGGAATGGATTGGTTAAAGGCGCATACCGCTTCTATCGTTTGCGCCACCAAGACCGTCCATCTGCTACACCCTTCTGATGAAATAATTAGCTACGATGCTCATCTGGTTCGGAATGTCGAGGCCAGGCTTTATGCCTTAAACGCATTGAACGCTACACCTCTCGAGGGCATTGAAAACATTCCCGTCGTGCGTGAATTCCTAGACGTCTTTCCTGAAGAACTCCCAGGGATTCCCCTTGCTAGAGCTGTCGAATTCGTCATCGACTTGAAACCAGGCACCACTCCTATAGCCAAGCGACCCTACAAGATGCCGCCGCATGAACTCCTTGAGCTTAAGGAGGAAATCGATAAATCTCTTCAAAGTGGTTTCATTCGCCCAAGTTGCTCTCCTTGGGGAGCACCTTCTCTCTTTGTCAAGAAGAAAGATGGGACAAACCGATTGGTCCAAGACTACCGTCCTATAAACCAAGCTACCATTCAGAATAAGTATCCTCTTCCTCGGATCAATGATCTGTATGGTCAATTGGCTGGTTCATCAGTGTTCTCTAAACTCGACTTGAGGTTGGGTTACTACCAGATCCGTGTTCGTGAGGAGGATATCCCCAAGACCGCATTTGTGACTCGTTATGGTTCATACGAGTACACCGTCATGTCTTTCGGCTTAACCAATGCTCCAGCCACCTTCTCTCGCCTGATGAACTATATATTCATGGATTACCTCGACAAGTTCGTCGTGGTTTATCTGGATGATATCCTGATATTTTCCAAGAATGAAGAAGAACATGCTGAACATCTTCGTCTTGTGCTGGAAAAGCTACGAGAGCATCAACTTTATGCCAAGTTCTCCAAATGTGAATTCTGGCTTCCCGAAGTAACCTATCTCGGGCATGTCATCTCTAAGGATGGTATTGCCGTCAACCCTGAACGAGTTCAGGCTATTCTCGATTGGACTCCTCCGAAGAACGTTAAGCAAGTCAGAAGTTTTCTCGGTCTCGCCAGCTACTGCCGTCGATTCGTCGAGAACTTCTCCAAGATTGCCAGGCCTCTGACTAACCTATTGCATAAGGGCGTCAAGTTCCAGTGGACAGACAAATGTCAGGAGAGCTTCCAGGCACTCAAAGACAAGTTAACTTCTGCCCCAGTACTAGCTCCTCCTGATACTAAGAAGGACTTCGTCATTTACTGCGACGCTTCCCGTCAAGGACTAGGCTGTGTCCTAATGCAAGAGCGCAAAGTGGTTGCTTATGCCTCTCGGCAATTGCGCCCTCACGAAGAGAACTACCCAGTTCACGACCTCGAGCTTGCTGCTGTTATCCATTCACTGAAACAGTGGCGACATTACCTTCTCAGTAATCGTTGCGAGATCTTCACCGACCATCAAAGTCTGAAGTATCTGTTTACTCAGCCAGACCTGAACCTCCGTCAGCAGAGATGGATGGAGACTGTTGCAGACTTTGATTTGGGTATTTCCTATACACCAGGCAAGGCTAATGTAATGGCTGATGCCTTGAGCCGCAAGTCTTACTGCAACCACCTCCAGGTTCACAAAGTTCAGCCCTCACTTGTTGAAGAGTTCAGAAAGCTAAACCTCCATATTGTTCCTCCGGGTGCACTCGCTCCCCCTCCTCCGGAGTTCCGCAAGATGAATCTCCGTCTTGTTTCCCAGGGTTCTCTCTATACCCTGGCTGTTGAACCCGATCTTGTGGGCACCATAAAGACAATGCAGGGATTTGACTCTGAAGTCTACAAGATTAAGCAAGACCTCAAAGAAGGAAGTCCCTCATCCTTCACTATTGCTGATGATGGCGCCTTGTACTTCAAAGGCCGCCTAGTGGTGCCATGTAAGAAGGAAAACCTGAATATGACTCAGGAGGTTATGAAAGAAGCTCATGATACGCCTCTATGTATCCATCCTGGTAGTACGAAGATGTATCAAGACATTCGTCAGAGATTCTGGTGGTCTAACATGAAGCAAGACATTGCTCGTTATGTTGCTGAATGTGACGTTTGCCGTCGTATCAAAGCAGAACATCAAAGGCCTGCTGGAACTCTGCAACCTATAACTATTCCTGAATGGAAATGGGACCATGTCGAGATGGACTTCGTTACTGGGTTCCCCAAATCGCAGAAAGGTAATGATGCCATTCTTGTCGTCATTGACCGACTTTCTAAGGTTGCACATTTTCTGGCGGTCAAAGAAACGATCACTGCTAGTCAGCTTGCAACTCTCTACATGTCCAGAATTGTTTCGCTTCACGGTATTCCACTGGTTATCAGTTCAGACCGCGGCAGTTTATTCACTTCAAGATTCTGGGCAAGTTTCCAAGAAGCTCTGGGCACTCATCTGTCTTTCAGCACTGCTTTTCATCCTCAGTCACAAGGGCAAGTTGAACGTGTCAACCAAGTTCTCGAAGACATGCTTCGAGCTTGTGTTATTTCCTTCGGCAAGAAATGGGAGGAATCTCTTCCGTATGCTGAGTTCTCTTATAATAATAGCTATCAAGCTAGTCTGAAGATGGCCCCCTTCGAAGTGTTATATGGACGAAAGTGCCGAACCCCTCTGCACTGGTCAGAAACTGGGGAACGTCCACTCTTCGGTCCGGATATTATCCAACATGCCGAAGAACAAGTCCGCATTATTCGCGAGAATCTCAAGACTGCTCAGTCATGCCAAAAGAGTAATTATGACCGTCATCATAAAGACATGGTCTATCAACCTGGCGAAAAGGCCTATCTTCGAGTTACACCAATGAAGGGTGCTCACCGCTTCGGGATCAAGGGCAAGCTAGCTCCTCGCTATATTGGCCCATTCACTATTCTCGAGAGGCGTGGAAAAGTGGCATATCAATTGGAGCTTCCGCCGAACCTTTCTCAGGTTCACGATGTATTCCATGTGTCACAACTCCGCCGTTGCTTCAAGGACCCAATCCGAGCTGTGGATCATGAAGTGCTCGAATTGCAATAGGACCTCTCCTATAAAGAGCATCCGGTCCGCATTCTCGACCAAGCTGAACGCCGCACACGCCAGAAGGCGATCAAGTTCCTCAAGGTCCAGTGGTCGAATCACTCTGAAGACGAAGCCACCTGGGAACGCGAGGATCGCCTACGTGATGAATACCCCGCACGGTTTCCTTCTACCTCCTAAAATCTTGGGACGAGATTTCTTGTAGTGGAGGAGATTTGTAACGCCCGGATAATCTTGCTACAGTAATCCCACGCTAATCATGGCACGTCATCCTGATGAAAACAATAAAAGTTTTCAAAATTTAAAATAAAATTGTTCGGTGGTTGACGAATATTACAAAGGGAATTATAGTGCAACAGACATATTTTTATAAAATGGCTAAATGGATTAAATGATTTAAATAGAAAAGAAATAATAAAAGAAAATGCAAAAGGAAAGAAAAACAGAAAACCAAAAAGAAAAAAAAACAAAAGGAGGGAAGCCCCCCCCCCTGCTGGACCGCGGCCCAGCTGGCCATCGGGCCAACCAGGCCGGCCCAGGTCGGCCCCCACCCCTCTCCCCTTATCCCCCCACGACGGAAACCCTAGCCCACTCCCGATCCCCACTCTCCCCTCACTCCCCCGATCTGGATCGAGATCGGGGTGACCACGCCACCGCCCCGGATCGCCGTCGCCTTCTCGCCCCCCCTGGCCTCGCGCGACCCCCCCCCCTGCCTGAGGACCCCGTCGCCCTCCGCCTCGCTTCCTCATCTCCCTCCCTGCCCGATCTGGATCGGGGCAGCCCCCCCGATCCCATCTCGACGCCGAACCGCCGTCGCCGCGCTCGCCTCGGACGTCGTCGTCTCCACCACCGCCGCCCTCTTCGTCGCCGGACCTCCCCGACCGTCCCCGAGCCCTCTGCCTAGACCCTACGCCCCCCCCCACCGTGAGCATCGCCCCTCTCCTCCCTCCCGCTTCGCTCTGTCGCCGTTGAGGTCGTCCCTGCGCTCGGTCGCCAGGGCCGGAGCTCGCTCCGCGCTCGTCCTCACCCGAACCGCCCCGTCCATGGCCGCGCCCCTGCGCCCCGTGCGCCCACGCCGGCGCCGTCCGCGCGCGCCTCCTCCCCTGCTGCCTGCCCCGCGCCGTCGCCTGAACCGCGTCGCCTCTGCCCCGTCACGCCGCGCCCCTCCTGTCACCTCGCCTCCCGCCTCGGCTCCGCCATGCCAGGCCGCGCTGGCGCCGCCCCTTGCTTGCTGCCGGCTCCCGCGCCGCAGCTGCGCCTCGCCCCCCCTCCGAGTCGGGCGCCAGCACGCCCCAGCGCCCGTTCGGGCGACAGCCGTCGCCCCAGCGCCCAAAACCCGTTAAGGCCCCCTGTGCCTATGACAGGGGGCCCCACGATCAGAACGTTTTATTAAAAAAAGGAATTAAAATTAATAATAATAAAATTAATTAATTAATTAATTAATTAATTAAGGAATTAATTAAGTTAATTAAACATAATTAGATTAATCAAATTAACTAATTAGTCTAATTAAACTGTGATTAGTTTAGCTAAAACCTGATTAGCCTAAACAGGGTATGACAGGTGGGCCCCGCTGGTCCCACACGTCAGTTTGACCAGTCAACGCCCCTGTTGACTGCTGACGTCATGCTGACGTCAGCAAACACTGTTTTGGATAATGTTAGATTTAAATAATTAATTAAATTCCAGAAATTAATAAAATCTTTAGAAAATCATATCTTTTAATCCGTAACTCGGATTAAAATATTTTCAACATGAAAGTTGCTCAGAACGACGAGACGATTCCGGATACGCAGTCCGTTCGTCCGCCACACACCCCTAACCTATCAAACTTGCAACTTTTCCCCTCCGGTTCATCAGTCCGAAAACGCGAAACACCGGGAATACTTTCCCGGATGTTTCCCCCTTTCGTCGGTATCACCTACTACCGCGATTGGGCACACCTAGCATCGTTACTTGTCATGTCATGCATCGATATGCATTTGTTTGCATGGTATTCATTGTTTCTTCCCCCTCTTCTCTCCGGTAGACTACGAGACCGACGCTGCTGCTGCCCAGTTCGACTATGGAGTTGACGACCCCTCCTTCTTGCCAGAGCAATCAGGCAAGCCCCCCCCCCTTGATCACCAGATATTGCCTATTATTTTCTATACTGCTTGCATTAGAGTAGTGTAGCATGTTACTGCTTTCCGTTGATCCTATCCTGATGCATAGCCTGACATTGTTGCTACACCTGTTGATACCTTACCTGCAATCCTAAATGCTTAGTATAGGATGCTAGTTTATCATCATTGGCCCTACATTCTTGTCAGTCTGCCTTGCTATACTATTGGGCTGTGATCACTCAGGAGGTGATCATGGGTATATACTATACATACATACATACTATACAGATGGTGACTAAAGTCGGGTCCGCTCGAAGAGTACCCGCGAGTGATTCACGGATTGGGGGCTGAAAGGACCTTTGTCCCGACGGCCCTCTGTGTGGATCTTTGTGGCGGAGCGACAGGGCAGGTTGAGACCGCCTAGGAGAGAGGTGGGCCTGGCCCTGTTCGGCGTTCGCGGACACTTAACACGCTTAACGAGATCTTGGTATTTGATCCGAGTTGGCTACGAGCCTATACGCACTAACCATCTACGTGGGAGTAGTTATGGGTATCCCGACGTCGTGGTATCAGCCGAAGCACTTCAGACGTCAGCGACGGAGCGGCGCGCGCCGAATTGGACTGGAACGCCACTAGGCTAGGTCTGCTTTCGGCCGCCCACGCAACGTGCAGGTGTGCTCAGGGCGATGGGCCCAGACCCCTGCGCGCTTAGGTTTAGACCGGCGTGCTGGCCTCTCTGTTTTGCCTAGGTGGGGCTGCGACGTGTTGATCTTCCGCGGCCGGGCATGACCCAGGAAAGTGTGTCCGGCCAAATGGGATCGAGCGTGTTGGGTTATGTGGTGCACCCCTGCAGGGAAGTTAATCTATTCGAATAGCCGTGATCTTCGGTAACAGGACGACTTGGAGTTGTACCTTGACCTTATGACAACTAGAACCGGATACTTAATAAAACACACCCTTCCAAGTGCCAGATACAACCGGTGGTCGCTCTACCTCAGGGATATGAGGAGGGGATCGCCGGGTAGGATTATGCTATGAGATGTTACTTGGAGATGCTACTTGGAGGACTTCGACCTACCCTCTTCTGCCTGTTGCAAGACGAAGGTGACCAGAAGCGTAGTCTTCGATAAGACTAGCTATCCCCCTCTTATTCTGGCATTCTGCAGTTCAGTCCACTGATATGGCCTCCTTACACATATACCCATGCATATGTAGTGTAGTTCCTTGCTTGCGAGTACTTTGGATGAGTACTCACGGTTGCTTTCTCCCCCCTTTTCCCCTTTCCTCTCTTCCTGGTTGTCGCAACCAGATGCTGGAGTCCAGGAGCCAGACGCCACCGTCGTCGACGACCCCTACTACACTGGAGGTGCCTACTACTACGTACTGCCCGCTGACGACGACCTGGAGTAGTTAGGAGGATCCCAGGCAGGAGGTCTGCGCCTCTTTCGATCTGTATCCCAGTTTGTGCTAGCCATCTTATGGCAACTTGTTTAACTTATGTCTGTACTCAGATATTGTTGCTTCCGCTGACTCGTCTATGATCGAGCACTTGTATTCGAGCCCTCGAGGCCCCTGGCTTGTATTATGATGCTTGTATGACTTATTTATGTTTTAGAGTTGTGTTGTGATATCTTCCCGTGAGTCCCTGATCTTGATCGTACACGTTCCAACCCACAAACAATTCCCCTACATATAACTAAAGAACTTCTAGACTCAACATCGACCAGTTTGGCTTGGAGAACCTACAGGCAGTCCGGCTCTGATGCCAACGCTGTCAGGACCCCGACTCGATGTCACATTGATCTAGCCGGTAACACCTCATATCACTTTGCGGCCTCACGCACGGTATTCCCATGGGTGTCGCCTTACCTTTGCCCGGGACCGTTTGCGCCTTTTGGCTCACGTATATGACAGTGTCGCTAGCATCAATATGATAAGGAGCCCGGGCTGACATGACTAGTCGTAAACCAAAAGTGGCACAGACTTACAGGGACAGGCATCCATGACCCAGCTTCGAACGTGTCGGTCATCAGCAAGTGGGTTCGGGCTGTAGCACTGGGCTAGCAGGACTCCGGTAAACCGGGCTGTAGCGGGCTAACAGGACTCCGGTACTCAATGCGTGACATTTCCCCGAAGGGACAGACACAGGAACGAAGAAGGACACATGCCGGCCAGCCTAAGTGTTCCAGAGCAGTAGCAAGCTACCATGGCTCAGCGGTAACACTAGGAGACATTTCCCGGTAAGAGAGGCTACTAAAGATAAACAACTAGGTAGTCAGATCCCACACATACCAAGCATTTCAACCATACACACAATATGCTCGATATGTGCAAATACAACGAAGCATCACAACATGACTCTACGACACAAGTACTTTATTTAAGGCTCAGGGAGCCATACATATCATACACAAAGGTACGGGTCTCACGACCCAACATTCAAGTCATACAGTCATACAAACCAACAGCGGAAGTAACTTGTCTGAGTACAGACAACTAGTAAAATAAAAGAGGCTTGGAAAGCCTAGCTATACTACGTGGTCCTTCACAAGCTCAGGATCACCACCTGGGCCTTTAGCCTACTCGTTGATGTCAACGTCTACATAGAACCCATCAGAAGGGGTTGCAGCGTCTTCTGTAAAAATGTAAATTATAGCAACATGAGTACAAAGGTACTCAGCAAGACTTACATCAGATCCTACATACATGCATATTATCAATAAGGGTTGGTGGAGTTATTGCAGCAAGCCAGCTTTGACTCTTGGCTAGACTATCCTACGATACTTCAACTTGAAATGGTTTTGCGCACACGAGTCCACTACTCACCACTTCAATACACTACCGAGGATCTGCCTCCGTCTTCCTACGGAAGAGCCATCCTCGGCACTCACACTTATCTTGAGGCTTTTAGTAGTTTCCATTTTCTTGTCTATGAACTGTATAGGCAACCAAGTAGTCCTTTACCGCAGACGCGGCTATTCGAATAGATCATGATAACCCTGCAGGGGTGTACTTCTTCATACATGTTTCCACCACTTAGCGTCTGCACACGACATGTGCTCGGCAGACTTCAAGCGAAAGCCAACGTGGGTGTAGACCACGACCTACCTAAACACTTAAGCCTCTAGTCCAGGTTTATCGCCTATCCAGGTTCCATCCGCAGGGAGTCCGGCCGAGGTTTCCCATACGGCCCCGAACGATGTGAACAGGGTTCCCGAGATACCTAACGGGTATTCGGTACACCCGGCCACGTACCTACCGCATCACAGCCCACCCCTACGGTCAGCGCTGTCCACGGCCTCCAGTAGGCTACAAACACCAGAAACTACTTGCAACTCCTGGACAGAGAGCTAGGGTGAATAAGAAGTCGAGCGGGGTCATATTTCAGGGCCCAATGCATGGTAGTAGCTGTATCTTAAATCACACATACAGATCTCAGTGCTTAAGGTCGGCTTCAATGAAACAACCCACCATGTACTCCTACATGGCCTCTCATCGATACCTTTACCAAATCGTGTTCACCACACCACTCTCATTACCGACATAATCATTTCACTCTAGCCCATCACCCAGATGAACCAGACCTGACACGACTCTAAGCATAGCAGGCATAGCAAGGTAGGAACAACACATACATATGGTTCATACAACTCCTACACATGCTAGTGGGTTTCATCTAGTTACTGTGGCAATGACAGGTCATGCAGAGGAAATGGGTTCAACTACCGTAGCACACAGCAGTTTGAAACGCGTTGTCTTAATGCAGTAAAAGAGAGCAGGAGCGAGAACATGGGATTGTATCGATATGATCAAATGGTTGGTTGCTTGCCTGATGGTTCGATGCACTGATACGGTTCTTCGTTAGGGTAATCACGGTACTCCTCGGAGGCAGAACCTGTCGCAAAGGACACCGATACACAACCATCACCAAACAATGTGCAACAATATGATGCATGCATGAAACATGGCAATATGAGTGTGTTGGGCTAATGCAACTAAGACCAGAAGGGTTTGAACCAATTTGAATCAAAGATTCAAATTTGAAACTCAAACATGGCCTTTTAAAGTGCTTTTCCTTGTTCTGCTTTAAACATCAATTTAACTTGTTTGATCATGCATGAAAATAGTACAGATGGATAGATTGGATTTTTCTGATCATTTTTCATATATAATTTGTCTGATTTGGAGTTACAGAATAAAAGTTATGAATTTTTGAAGTTTAAATTATATTCTGGAATTTCCTGATTTAATTTAAATCCAGAAATATATATATTGCGCCAGCATGACGTCAGCACGACGTCAGCGGTCAACTGCGGCTGGTGGGGTCAAACCTGACGTGTGGGGTCCACACGTCAGTGATAGGGGGGGTTAACAGAGGTTAGATTAAATCCTAATTAAGAATTAGTGGCGCTGGGGCCCACTGGTCAGTGTCAGGGGGGTTAACTAACAGTGATTAGCACTAAGCTAACCACCTGGCCGACGGGGCCCACGCGTCAGTGACTCTGGGGGGGTCAAACCCCAGGTCGAACAAGTCAAACCCGTCGGCGGTTAGTCGCCGGCGAGGTCCGCGGCGTACAGGTGCCTCGGGTTTCCTCTATGGTGCTCCAAACGGCGTGCGGCTAGGTGCGTTGGAAAGCTAGCTCGATGGCGCGTCGGGCGGTGGCCGTGGCTGGGCCTGGGGTGGCCGGAGTCGACGGCGGCGAGCTCGGCTGCGGCCGCCGGGGTTTGGTCGTGCACGGAAACGGGGTTGGAGCTCGAAGGCGAGCGAAGCGAGGCGCTAGGGATGCTCTACGGGGCCTTACGAACTTGCTGGACTCGCTAGGGTGACCAAATGGTCACCGGAGCTGCATCGACGGCGAGCTCGGCGACGGTGGAGGTTCGGCCGTGGTGGGGAACGGAGTTACGGCGCGGGAACGAGGGGAAGAAGAGAGGGAAACGGTGGCGTAGCTCACCGCGGTTGCAGCGGGCGTCGAAGCGGGCTCGGGGACGCACCGGAGACGGCGAATCAACGGCGATGGTGGTCGGAGCCCGAGGAGGAAGACGATGGCGACGGCGGCTCCACAGGGCGTCCGGCGTCTTGTGGCTTGACGGAGAGCTTCAGGGCGAGGGGGCGGAGCTCCTGCGCGTATCGGGGAGGCGAGGGGAGGCCGGTGGCGGCTGCTATGGCGAACGGCGGCGAGGGGTGCGTTCGGACACGGGAGAGAGAGAGCGAGGGAGAGGAGAAGAAGAACCGGGGGAGAGTGAGAGAGTACGGGGGAGGGCGTGGCGTCGTTCCAGGGCATCCAGACGAGGAGGGGAGAGGCAGGCAGGCAGGCGAGCTGGTGGCGTGGCGCGGTGGCGCGCGCGCGCGCCGGGCACACTCCCCTCCCTCTGTCGAGGACGAAGACGACACAGGAGGAGGCGGGCTGGGCCGCCTGCTGGCTGGGCCGGCCAGCTACTGCTGGGCCGCACAGGGAGGAGCCCAGGTAAGCTTCTCCTTTTATTTATTTTTGTTTTTCTAATTTCTGTCATTTGTTTTGATTTAAATAAATATTAAATCATTTTATAACCTTATGCCAATTTTTGCAGGAGCTAGATATATTATTCCAGAGCTCCCCAACAGGTGGCATAATTTTTGGATATATATTAATATATATAACTAATATATTTCCAATGCAAATATTTATGCATTAATTCCAAATGCCCAAAATAAATACCTATGAGCTCCTAAAAATATTGGTTTGATTTTTATCTCTGTCCAATATTTTCAGAGAGCAACATGAGCATTTTCTTGGACCCTTTTGGAGAAATTTTTATTTGGGTCATTTTCAAAAATGATTCCGAGGGTTTCACAAATCCCCATTTCAAATTAAATGGAATTTTAAACATGATGCACACACTCTGATGCATGACTAGCTAGGGTGTGACAGAGGGCGCGCCGCCCCTCCCCCTAGTCCAATTCGAACTAGGCCCATAGGGGGGGTGCGACTAGCCCTTGCCTGCCTCTCTCCCCCCTAGGCCCAATAAGGCCCATTACTTCTCCGATGGTTCCGATAACCATTCCGGCACTCCGATATATATCCGGTGACCCTCGGAACTATTCCGATGTCCGAATATAGTTATCCAATATATTGATCTTTATGTCTCGACCATTTCGAGACTCCTCGTCATGTCCATGATCACATCCGGGACGCCGAATAACCTTCGGTACATCAAATCACATAAACTCATAGTACCAATCGTCATCAAACATTAAGCGTGCGGACCCTACGGGTTCGAGAACTATGTAGACATGACCGAGACTCATCTCCGGTCAATAACCAACAGCAGAAGCTCGATGCTCATATTGGTTCCTACATATTCCAGATCAAACCGCATAACAACATACGTTGTCCCTTTGTCATCGGTTTGTTACTTGCCCCAGATTCGATCATCGGTATCATCATACCTAGTTCAATCTCGTTACCGGCAAGTCTATTTACTCATTCCATAATGCATCATCCCGCAACTAACTCATTAGTAACATTGTGTAACATCCCAAAATTCTAAATTTTGGAATGTTATAATAAATAGATAGATTTGACTGATTATTTGATTGATTGTCTGAAAGTGGGTGAATTCGAGACTTTTCGAAAGTTAAATGAGAGGGAATAAAAGGACTTCCCCAAACTTTCATATTTGCTTTCTGATCTCCGTGAATTCAAATTCTTTTCAACACAAAACCATAGAGAGAAGATGACATGACTTCTTCCATTTAAAATGAAAAGGGTGTTTGAAAAATATTTGAATTCCATTGGGAAATATTTTCCAATTCAGAAACTTTATGCAACTCAATGATTTTCACGAGAGAAGATAAAATGACTTCTTCAAAATTATATGAAATACGAGTTGGGAGTTTCAAAGAATTAAATTCAAAGTTCGTTTGAATTTATTTTCAATTTGGAGATATTTGAGTTTTATTCAAATTACTTTTCTCCAAAAATAAAATATATGGAAATTAGGGTGACATGATTCCCTGCAACAGAAAATTAGAGAGAAATCAATTTGAATTAATTTTGGTATTTTTAAAATGATTTTTATTGAATTTTATTAGAGCAGGAGCACTCTTTGAATTATCTAAATTTGTGTGAATTTTATTTAATGCTAGGAAAATGTTCATCTTGTAGAAAATCTTTTTCTGCAAATTTTGGTATATTATATGCCTATATAATATTTTTAGTTGTTTTGTTCTTATTATTTTAGTTCTCTGAAAAAAATGTTTTAAAAAAAATCTTTCCCCGACTGGGCCGGCCCAGCTCCCAGGCCAGGCCACGGCCCAGTGCCCAGCCGAAGCCCGGCCGCACCCGAAGCCGCTCCGCTTCGCTCGCCCGCTTGCGCCTGCTATCGGCCGCCGCCTCGCTCAGCCACCGACAGGTGGGACCCACCTGTCGGGTTCGTCCCCGTCCTCCAGCCGGAGTCCATCTCCAGCACGAGTTCGCCGCCGCTGCCGTGCCCGACGCGGGCGCCTCCCCTTGCGTTGCCCCTCCTCCACGCCTCCCTCCTTTAAATACCCCGACCCCAGCCCTCTTTTTCATCAAATCGCACGCTCGGAGCCCCTCGCAGCCAGCCAAACGCGCTCACCGGAGTTTCCAACTCCGACGAGATCCGCTCCACCACCAGCTCACGAAGCCGCCGCCTTCGACCATCGCCGTCCCCTCCGTTGTCTCCGCCTCGCCGAGCCGCCCTTCCTCGACCGCTCCGCCGTCGCCGCGAACCACCGGAGCCGCCGCCCGCTCGAAGCCGAGCCGCTGACGCCGTCAGCCGCCGTGGTAACCGCCGCCCCACCCCGTCCGTCCGATCTGGATCGGGCGATCCGGATCCTTTTGTTTTTTTCTCTAAACGCTCTCCTTTATTGAGGGAACGTTCATTGTCTAAGTCTCCGGAGCGAACGAATGTGTTCATTAGGTTTCTGTAGCGAGCGTTCGCTCGATAGATTTTTCCTTTTTCCTATTAAGTTCGGCCAGGGACCTATTCGTGATAACTTTCTTCACAGATTAGTCCCTGTACTTCAATCTATCATTACTTTTTACCCGTTTATCCAAATCCAACGAAACCAACGCTCACGTCTTCGTTACGATCTCCTCTATCCAGTAATACAACTAAAACATGTTTTTGAAAAGTTTAAAATTTGAATTAGATCAGATTTGAATTCAAACTTCGTTTGATCATAACTTGAGTTTCGTAGCTCCGTTTGAGTTGATTCTTTTTGCAAATCGAAGCTCTTGACCTAAACCTTCTGATAAGGCCAAATTCACATAATTTTGGTACTGTTAGAAATAGTTTTATGTTGCAAGAGCTATTTTCTTGGTTTTGATATTTTCCGAATTGTCTTCTTCGATCTTTTGATCTTTTGAGTGATTGCTTATGTGTGGTTACTATTGCTTGCTTACGATAGATTGACCGGAGTGTGACGAGTAGATCTATCAAGATTTTTGAGTGCGAATCATCTTCATCAACATTGCAGGCAAGTTCACACTTTGATCATACATCTTTCATACCCAGTTTTTATTGCATTAGATCAAACCTCAAACATTGCATAATTAGGATCTAATTAAATTGTGGGTATTGGGAAGTAGTTGATGAGGTAGGAACCTATTGCCCTGCATTCAAACCTTGGGAGTTACTATTACGTTATGCTTATATTGCCATGCTATGCTCGTAGACGTGGTTTGGGTATGAGTGAAATCCATGACAGATGTGAGATTGTTAATTAATGGTTTACTTAAGGTGGCAACTTAAACACACATCTGGGTGGATTGAGGCACCTGGGTATTCCAGGACTTGCCTGCCTAGGCACCTGGGTATTCCAGGACTTGCCTGTTTTTCTTTTGGACCGCCACCCAGGCTCAAAGGGATCATGAGATTATTCATACTAGAAACTTCCGTGTGCAGCCACAAGCCATTATGGGCTCTGGCATAGTTGTTTAAGTCGTGCGAACTCTTACAGGGTAGACTAGCAGATGTAGGGGAAAGTAGGTGTACCGGTCTATCCAACGTAAGGTGCTAGCGCTTCTGAAAGGCTATGTCTCGGTCATCCGTTTCTCAAACACCATGTAGTGCGAGAAAACCAACGGAGGAGATCGAGTCTTGTGGGGAAAAGTGCGCAAACCTCTGCAGAGTGTACAAACTAATCATGATTAGCCGTGTCCCCGGTTATGGACATCTTGAGTATCTAGTTCTTGGATTATCCTGTTGATCTCATCACGTTACTTTAAATGAATATTGTTGGGTTTAATGATGTTACTTAATTGGGATTGAGAATGCTGTCAACCATTCTCAATGTTCAACAACCACCATGATAGTTAAATAAAATTTATTCCTTTGCAGTAGGGAAAAATTGGCTTTACGCAAAAACCTTATAACCATGGAGCTTTTCCACCAGCCATATATGCACATAGTGATAGCCATTGTTCATCATTTTCTCTATGGTGTGAATTTGCCAGTACATTCAATGTACTGACCCGTTTCGGGCTGCAACGTCTCATGTTGCAGGTTTCTTACGACGAGTAAGTGATACGTTAGGGTTACGATTTCTACACTCAACTTTTGCCGTTGGTGTTGATGGGAACCCACAACCTTGTTACTTCCGCTATTTTGGATTTGAGGTAATAGTATTTACATTACTTTTACATGTGATTTACCTCTGTTATAAATCCTCGTGTACTATGTGTGTCAGCATACCGATCCAGGGATGACACTTAAGCACAGAGACTTGACCCATTCGGGTCGGGTCGCTACAAGATGGTATCAGAGCACATGTTGACTGTAGGACGTGACCCTAGAAACTGGCAAGCCCATAGCAAAGATTTTTCTCTACAACTTTCCCTTTCAAAAGATCTTTTACCTCTCTTCTCTTCTGAGCTTATCCAAAAATTCCCTTTAGTGAGACCATACCCCTTTCCCCTTTTGACCACATGAAGATTCGACTGATGAGACCACTCCAAGAAGTACAAGATATCGGACAACTAAGACCACCTCGGAATGAAGAGTATTTTCCGTGCATCTGAATAATGGAAACTACAACGGTTAAAGACCGAAGACAAATAGAATTTGAAGGCTCTGAAGAATTCCCAGATTTGTATGACCTAGGAAGGCTACCCTTACGGAACTTGGCAGACTATGGAAGTTATCAATACCCGAGATCAAGGTGTATCAGAGAAAGACTGAAACAAGGAGCATGAGAACTTGAAGTTTTGTCAAAGAAAACCCTAAGGCAGGAGATATCAACAATGGAATGATAGCTCATGGGAATGACAAGAGCAGAAACACGGTTATCCATGATGTCATTGCCCGCTGATGCTATTTGTCACCATGCTGAGTTAAGGATGCTTTCTTCAAAATGGATTTGATGGATGAAGGCTGATGGAGCACCTATTAGTAAGATGAAGTTTTAACCTTAGCCGGTGTATCACCAGGATCTGGAGTATTACATCAAGAAGTTAAGATGGAGCCACAAGAAGCCATATTTGAAAGGAAGCATTTCGTGAAGAACTCAGGACCCAAAAGTTGAAAGTAGCCAAGCTAGAGGAGCAAAACCTCGAGATACCGAAGATTCGTCAGGAACTGAAGGACAGTAGGACCATGGTTCACGCCAAGGATGTTGAAACCCAGAAGTTTGGAATGCAACTCCAGAAATATTAAAGGACGTCATGATAGACTTTGCGACAATAGAAATGATCTGGCAAAAGGATTTGAGGAAGAGAAGCATGATCGTAAGAAGCCATTGGAGTCATGAACAAGGCTTGAAGAGTTGGAGACATTGAAGATTTATTGACCTCTAGAAGACCAAACCCATGTTATATACCTATGTTAGATGTGATGGTTGTGAGCTGTCATTTGTTTGATGTTTTTTTTCGACAGCCACAATAAAATCTGCCTTTTTAAAACCTTGTTTGTATTGTGTGCATCCCTCTCTATCTCTCTTCTCACCCCAAAACCCTTGGACCCAATAGAGGATGAATGGAGATGAGCTTGTATTTTCTAGACCGATGAGTCAATTGGAGACGGACCAATGGATTCAGAACATGGAGGATCACATGAAGAATAACCCTATAGTCGGAAAAGATATGACCTAGCATGCTCTTCAATGCTTTGAAAGAGGTGCTGCTACTTGGTGGAGGATGTACCAAACCATCAATGGATGGCAAGGAGTAACCACTTGGAAAGAATTTAAGTGACTTTGCTAAAGTCTCAGTTTGTGTCCCAGAAATTGAAGCCTTATGGAAAGGATATGAAAAAAACTTGATGCAAGCTTTGTGGAGAAATAGGACACAACCATAAAGAACACAACGATGAATGCCCTAATTGTGAAGGAAGTCACCCAGCTGAAGAATGCCCAACTAGGCAGATCACTTGTTTCTTGTGTGAAGGGACTACCCACTACCCTACTCAGTGTCACATTTACCCCATGGTACAAAGAACCATCCAGCATAAGAAAGAAGCAACGAGAGGAGCCCTTATGGAAAGTTTAGAAGAACCTGTGATGAAGGAAGATGTGGAGGACACACCCAAAGAAGAGCCAATTAAACCCTGCACCAAGTCATGCTATTCATGTGGAGAAGAAGGACACATCTCCCAGAATTGTTTGAATGGGGATTTAGTAGAATTCCCGACAAAGGAAGTAGAGTATGACCCACTGGAAATAGAAGCTCTGATGGGAATGGAAAAGTCCAGAAAGATAAGTAGATTGGATTCCAGGAAGGATCTGAGTCATGTCACCTGTTATAAGTGCAAGGAGTCAGGGCACTACCTCAGCAATTACCCAAAAAGGAAGCCAAGGACCCAAGTAGGCTACGTAATCACAAGGAAACCTCGAAACCTGTCAGAAGTAATATGTTTTCGTTGTAATGAAGCAGGGCACTTTGCCAGAGATTGTCCGACGGAGAAGGAGACTTGTGATAAATAGTTGAGTTTGTAACAGAAGTAATATAGTAGTAGTAGTAGTGGGAACATTTTCCTTTAAATTGAGGTGTTGAGTTGAGACATGTAATGGAAAAGCGAGAGATTGTAATCATTTGAGAATGAATAAAGTAGCATCGTTGGTACTGATATGGATTTTATGAGTTGTTACTCTATGAAGAAGGATTTTGACCATTTTGAGGATATGAGAAATATGGTCTATGGAATATTTGTGCATTTTAAGGGTGGTAGTACCCTGTAAGAACCATTGACCCCTGGAAAGGATAAGGATACTCCACTGAGTGGATTTCGGAAAAAAATGAATACGAGTTTTGTCTCGATATGTGTGATGCCCCAAGAGTATGTGGGATGAAGTTGGAGACGTCAGTTGTTTGCACCAAATGTGATCAACGAGTCAGAAGAGAATGTTAAGTTGATTCAAGATAGACTGAAGGTAGCTCAGTCTAGACAGAAGAGTTATGCAGACTTAAAAACGCAAGGAGGTAGTCTATGAAATTGGAGACAGAGCATGTCTTCATGTGTTCCCCTGTGAGGAGTTAAACGATTTGGAGTTAAGGGAAAATTAGCCCCGATATTTGTAGGACCATACCGAGTTTTGGAGCGTATGGGAGAAGTGGCCAACAAGTTGGAGTCACCCGAAGGACTGTCAGGAGTTCATGATGTGTTTCACGTTTCCGATTTGAAGAAGTGCCATGCAGAGATGGCCAATATTCCCCTGTAAGGACGCTTGACCCTGGAAAGGATAATGATGTTCCACGAAGTGGAATATGGACTTCATAAGTATAAGTTTTTACCTCGATATGAGGGATATCCCACGAGGATGAAGAGATAAATTACTATTGGATATAAAGGAGGTATGATGTCGGAAATATGGATCAATGGAAACTCCATGATGAGTCTGAGTAATCATGTCCTAGTTTGGTGTGAATAGAAGGAAGGAAGACAATACAATTGGATGGATTTTAATTATGCTAGGAAGCTGGAAGTTGGATGTTGGAATAACGATAAGTTGCCCAGAGGATAAGTTCAAGGTTTACAAGTGATGAGATGGGCCATAACCCACAGGCCCCAGGACCTGCCAAGAAGCAAGCACATTCTTGCTGAAGGAAAAACCCTGGAAGAGGTTATGCCCTTATCAATAGACGATCTTATAGGAGTAACGCAAAACCTGAGGGTTGTGAAGAAACGATAGATGTTTGTTTGGCTTGTAGAATCCATGGAATTATCCGAACTTAGTTCGTTGACAAGAGAAATTCTGCAATGCTTGTGAGGATGACCAAGTGTTAGAATGCGAGATTCGCTAAACTGTATACATGGTAATGATTCGGGTGCGGGATGGATTGATCACCATACCGACTTACTCTCATTATTCGCCTTGCTATATGGGATGGTAAATCTGAGTGACTTACCTATAGTAGAGTGCCGACGATCTAAACCTTGTTTAAACCTTAGAATGGTATAGCAATTTTTTCCTTGTACAAGGCAGCTTTTGCCAACCGTAGGTTATACGGTGAGGATCACCCAGACCCATTTCCTGCAGGAGAAACCACAAATTGTTGACCACCATGAGATATCGATAGTTGTTTAGTTTTGGCGCCAGACCCGTCAGCTAAGAAGACCCAATCTCGGAAGAACCTTACCAAGATGAAAGGATAGAAAAATTGTGGTAAGGTTATGCCACTACCGGAAGAGTCCGGATAAGGAATTATCCTGAAGATCTAAGAAGACCGACATTGTCAAGAATAAGGATGGAGTATATGAGTTTTGATAGAACCGTAACCATGCTTCTAAGGGTGGTAGCACCCCAGACCCCGGTGATGATTGATGGAATTTGAGGAGACCCCCAAACCCTAACCTTTTCTTCCTAGCCTCTCCGAATTTCGAGGACGAGATTCATTTTAAGGGTGGTAGGTTTGTAACATCCCAAAATTCTAAATTTTGGAATGTTATAATAAATAGATAGATTTGACTGATTGTTTGATTGATTGTCTGAAAGTGGGTGAATTTGAAACTTTTGAAAGTTAAATGAGAGGGAATAAAAGGACTTTCCCAAACTTTCATATTTGCTTTCTGATCTCCATGAATTCAAATTGTTTTCAACACATAACCATAGAGAGAAGATGACATGACTTCTTCAATTTAAAATGAAAAGGGTGTTTGAAAAATATTTGAATTCCATTGGGAAATATTTTCCAATTTAGAAACTTTATGCAACTCAATGATTTTCATGAGAGAAGATAAAATGACTTCTTCAAAATTATATGAAATACGAGTTGTGAGTTTCAAAGAATTAAATTCAAAGTTCTTTTGAATTTATTTTCAATTTGGAGATATTTGAGTTTTATTCAAATTATTTTTCTCCAAAAATAAAATATATGGAAATTAGGGTAACATGATTCCCTACAACAGAAAATTGGAGAGAAATCAATTTGAATTAATTTTGGTATTTTTAAAATGATTTTTATTGAATTTTATTACAGCAGGAGCACTCTTTGAATTATCTAAATTTGTGTGAATTTTATTTAATGCTAGGAAAATGTTCATCTTGTAGAAAATCTTTTTCTGCAAATTTTGGTATATTATATGCCTATATAATATTTTTAGTTGTTTTGTTCTTATTACTTTAGTTCTCTGAAAAAAAATGTTTAAAAAAAATCTTTCCCTGACTGGGCCGGCCCAGCTCCCAGGCCAGGCCACAGCCGAGTGCCCAGCCGAAGCCCAGCCACGCCCGAAGCCGCTCCGCTTTGCTCGCCCGCTCGCTCCTGCTATCGGCCGCCGCCTCGCTCAGCCACCGACAGGTGGGACCCACCTGTCGGGTTCGTCCCCGTCCTCCAGCCGGAGTACATCTCCAGCACGAGTTCGCCGCCGCTGCCGTGCCCGACGCGGGCGCCTCCCCTCGCGTTGCCCCTCCTCCACGCCTCCCTCCTTTAAATACCCCGACCCCAGCCCTCTTTTTCATCAAATCGCACGCTCGGAGCCCCTCGCAGCCAGCCAAACGCGCTCGCCGGAGTTTCCAACTCCGACGAGATCCGCTCCACCACCAGCTCACGAAGCCGCCGCCTTCGACCACCGCCGTCCCCTCCGTCGTCTCCGCCTCGCCGAGCCGCCCTTCCTCGACCGCTCCATCGTCGCCGCGAACCACCGGAGCCGCCGCCCGCTCGAAGCCGAGCCGCTGACGCTGTCAGCCGCCGTGGTAACCGTCGCCCCACCCCGTCCGTCCGATCTGGATCGGGCGATCCGGATCCTTTTGTTTTTTTTTCTCTAAATGCTCGCCTTTATTGAGGGAACGTTCATTGTCTAAGTCTCCGGAGCGAACGAATGTGTTCATTAGGTTTCTGTAGCGAGCGTTCGCTCGATAGATTTTTCCTTTTTCCTATTAAATTCGGCCAGGGACCTATTCATGATAACTTTCTTCACAGATTAGTCCCTGTACTTCAATCTATCATTACTTTTTACCCGTTTATCCAAATCCAATGAAACCAACGCTCACGTCTTCGTTACGATCTCCTCTATCCAGTAATCCAACTCAAACATGTTTTTGAAAAGTTTAAAATTTCAATTAGATCAGATTTGAATTCAAACTTCGTTTGATCATAACTTGAGTTTCGTAGCTCCGTTTGAGTTGATTCTTTTTGCAAATCGAAGCTCTTGACCTAAACCTTCTAATAAGGCCAAATTCACATAATTTTGGTACTGTTAGAAATAGTTTTATGCTGCAAGAGCTATTTTCTTGGTTTTGATGTTTTCCGAATTGTCTTCTTCGATCTTTTGATCTTTTGAGTGATTGCTTATGTGTGGTTACTATTGCTTGCTTACGATAGATTAACCGGAGTGTGACGAGTAGATCTATCAAGATTTTTGAGTGCGAATCATCTTCATCAACATTGCAGGCAAGTTCACACTTTGATCATACATCTTTCATACCCAGTTTTTATTGCATTAGATCAAACCTCAAACATTGCATAATTAGGATTTAATTAAATTGTGGGTATTGGGAAGTAGTTGATGAGGTAGGAACCTATTGCCCTGCATTCAAACCTTGGGAGTTACTATTACGTTATGCTTATATTGCCATGCTATGCTCGTAGACGTGGTTTGGGTATGAGTGAAATCCATGACATATGTGAGATTGTTAATTAATGGTTTACTTAAGGTGGCAACTTAAACACACATCTGGGTGGATTGAGCCACCTGGGTATTCCAGGACTTGCCTGCCTAGGCACCTGGGTATTCCAGGACTTGCCTGTTTTTCTTTTGGACCGCCACCCAGGCTCAAAGGGATCATGAGATTATTCATACTAGAAACTTCCGTGTGCAGCCACAAGCCATTATGGGCTCTGGCATAGTTGTTTAAGTCGTGCGAACTCTTACAGGGTAGACCAGCAGATGTAGGGGAAAGTAGGTGTACCGGTCTATCCAACGTAAGGTGCTAGCGCTTCTGAAAGGCTATGTCTCGGTCATCCGTTTCTCAAACACCATGTAGTGCGAGAAAACCAACGGAGGAGATCGAGTCTTGTGGGGAAAAGTGCGCAAACCTCTGCAGAGTGTACAAACTAATCATGATTAGCCGTGTCCCCGGTTATGGACATCTTGAGTATCTAGTTCTTGGATTATCCTGTTGATCTCATCACGTTACTTTAAATGAATATTGTTGGGTTTAATGATGTTACTTAATTGGGATTGAGAATGCTGTCAACCATTCTCAATGTTCAACAACCACCATGATAGTTAAATAAAATTTATTCCTTTGCAGTAGGGAAAAATTGGCTTTACGCAAAAACCTTATAACCATAGAGCTTTTCCACCAGCCATATATGCATGTAGTGATAGCCATTGTTCATCATTTCTCTATGGTGTGAATTTGCCAGTACATTCAATGTACTGACCCGTTTCGGGCTGCAACGTCTCATGTTGCAGGTTTCTTACGACGAGTAAGTGATACGTTAGGGTTACGATTTCTACACTCAACTTTTGCCGTTGGTGTTGATGGGAATCCACAACCTTGTTACTTCCGCTATTTTGGATTTGAGGTAATAGTATTTACGTTACTTTTACATGTGATTTACCTCTGTTATAAATCCTCGAGTACTGTGTGTGTCAGCATACCGATCCAGGGATGACACTTAAGCACAGAGACTTGACCCATTCGGGTCGGGTCGCTACAAGATGGTATCAGAGCACATGTTGACTGTAGGACGTGACCCTAGAAACTGGCAAGCCCATAGCAAAGATTTTTCTCTACAACTTTCCCTTTCAAAAGATCTTTTACCTCTCTTCTCTTCTGAGCTTATCCAAAAATTCCCTTTAGTGAGACCATACCCCTTTCCCCTTTTGACCACATGAAGATTCGACTGATGAGACCACTCCAAGAAGTACAAGATATCGGACAACTAAGACCACCTCGGAATGAAGAGTATTTTCCGTGCATCTGAATAATGGAAACTACAACGGTTAAAGACCGAAGACAAGTAGAATTTGAAGGCTCTGAAGAATTCCCAGATTTGTATGACCTAGGAAGGCTACCCTTACGGAACTTGGCAGACTATGGAAGTTGTCAATACCCAAGATCAAGGTGTATCAGAGAAAGACTGAAACAAGGAGCATGAGAACTTGAAGTTTTGTCAAAGAAAACCCTAAGGCAGGAGATATCAACAATGGAATGATAGCTCATGGGAATGACAAGAGCAGAAACACGGTTATCCATGATGTCATTGCCCGCTGATGCTATTTGTCACCATGCTGAGTTAAGGATGCTTTCTTCAAAATGGATTTGATGGATGAAGGTTGATGGAGCACCTATTAGTAAGATGAAGTTTTAACCTTAGCCGGTGTATCACCAGGATCTGGAGTATTACATCAAGAAGTTAAGATGGAGCCACAAGAAGCCATATTTGAAAGGAAGCATTTCGTGAAGAACTCAGGACCCAAAAGTTGAAAGTAGCCAAGCTAGAGGAGCAAAACCTCGAGATACCGAAGATTCGTCAGGAACTGAAGGACAGTAGGACCATGGTTCACGCCAAGGATGTTGAAACCCAGAAGTTTGGAATGCAAATCCAGAAATATTAAAGGACGTCATGATAGACTTTGCGACAATAGAAATGATCTGGCAAAACGATTTGAGGAAGAGAAGCATGATCGTAAGAAGCCATTGGAGTCATGAACAAGGCTTGAAGAGTTGGAGACATTGAAGATTTATTGACCTCTAGAAGACCAAACCCATGTTATATACCTACGTTAGATGCGATGGTTGTGAGCTGTCATTTGTTTGATGTTTTTTTTTCGACAGCCACAATAAAATCTGCCTTTTTAAAACCTTGTTTGTATTGTGTGCATCCCTCTCTATCTCTCTTCTCACCCCAAAACCCTTGGACCCAATAGAGGATGAATGGAGATGAGCTTGTATTTTCTGGACCGATGAGTCAATTGGAGACGGACCAATGGATTCAGAACATGGAGGATCACATGGAGAATAACCCTATAGTCGGAAAGATATGACCCAGCATGCTCTTCAGTGCTTTGAAAGAGGTGCTGCTACTTGGTGGAGGATGTACCAAACCATCAATGGATGGCAAGGAGTAACCACTTGGAAAGAATTTAAGTTGACTTTGCTAAAGTCTCAGTTTGTGTCCCAGAAATTGAAGCCTTATGGAAAGGATATGAAAAAACTTGTGCATGCAAGCTTTGTGGAGAAATAGGACACAACCATAAAGAACACAAGGATGAATGCCCTAATTGTGAAGGAAGTCACCCAGCTGAAGAATGCCCAACTAGGCAGATCACTTGTTTCTTGTGTGAAGGGACTACCCACTACCCTGCTCAGTGTCACATTTACCCCATGGTACAAAGAACCATCCAGCAGAAGAAAGAAGCAACGAGAGGAGCCCTTATGGAAAGTTTAGAAGAACCTGTGATGAAGGAAGATGTCGAGGACACACCCAAAGAAGAGCCAATTAAACCCTGCACCAAGTCATGCTATTCATGTGGAGAAGAAGGACACATCTCCCAGAATTGTTTGACTGGGGATTTAGTAGAATTCCCGACAAAGGAAGTAGAGTATGACCCACTGGAAATAGAAGCTCTGATGGGAATGGAAAAGTCCAGAAAGAGAAGTAGATTGGATTCCAGGAAGGATCTGAGTCATGTCACCTGTTATAAGTGCAAGGAGTCAGGGCACTACCTCAGCAATTACCCAAAAAGGAATCCAAGGACCCAAGTAGGCTACGTAATCACAAGGAAACCTCGAAACCTGTCAGAAGTAATATGTTTCCGTTGTAATGAAGCAGGGCACTTTGCCAGAGATTGTCCGACGGAGAAGGAGACTTGTGATAAATAGTTGAGTTTGTAACAGAAGTAATATAGTAGTAGTAGTAGTGGGAACATTTTCCTTTAAATTGAGGTGTTGAGTTGAGACATGTAATGGAAAAGCGAGAGATTGTAATCATTTGAGAATGAATAAAGTAGCATCGTTGGTACTGATATGGATTTTATGAGTTGTTACTCTATGAAGAAGGATTTTGACCATTTTGAGGATATGAGAAATATGGTCTATGGAAGATTTGTGCATTTTAAGGGTGGTAGTACCCTGTAAGAACCATTGACCCCTGGAAAGGATAAGGATACTCCACTGAGTGGATTTCGGACAAAAATGAATACGAGTTTTGTCTCGATATGTGTGATGCCCCAAGAGTATGTGGGATGAAGTTGGAGACGTCAGTTGTTTGGACCAAATGTGATCAAGGAGTCAGAAGAGAATGTTAAGTTGATTCGAGATAGACTGAAGGTAGCTCAGTCCAGCAGAAGAGTTATGCAGACTTAAAAACGCAAGGAGGTAGTCTATGAAATTGGAGACAGAGCATGTCTTCATGTGTTCCCCCTGTGAGGAGTTAAACGATTTGGAGTTAAGGGAAAATTAGCCCCGAGATTTGTAGGACCATACCAAGTTTTGGAGCGTATGGGAGAAGTGGCCAACAAGTTGGAGTCACCCGAAGGACTGTCAGGAGTTCATGATGTGTTTCACGTTTCCGATTTGAAGAAGTGCCATGCAGAGATGGCCAATATTCCCCTGTAAGGACGCTTGACCCTAGAAAGGATAATGGTGTTCCACGAAGTGGAATATGGACTTCATAAGTATAAGTTTTTACCTCGATATGAGGGATATCCCACGAGGATGAAGAGATAAATTACTATTGGATATAAAGGAGGTATGATGTCGGAAATATGGATCAATGGAAATCCATGATGAGTCTGAGTAATCATGTCCTAGTTTGGTGCGAATAGAAGGAAGGAAGACAATACAATTGGATGGATTTTAATTATGCTAGGAAGCTGGAAGTTGGATGTTGGAATAACGATAAGTTGCCCAGAGGATAAGTTCAAGGTTTACAAGTGATGAGATGGGCCATAACCCACAGGCCCCAGGACCTGCCAAGAAGCAAGCACATTCTTGCTGAAGGAAAAACCCTGGAAGAGGGTTATGCCCTTATCAATAGACGATCTTATAGGAGTAACGCAAAACCTGAGGGTTGTGAAGAAACGATAGATGTTTGTTTGGCTTGTAGAATCCATGGAATTATCCGAACTTAGTTCGTTGACAAGAGAAATTCTGCAATGCTTGTGAGGATGACCAAGTGTTAGAATGCGAGATTCGCTAAACTGTATACATGGTAATGATTCGGGTGCGGGATGGATTGATCACCATACCGACTTACTCTCATTATTCGCCTTGCTATATGGGATGGTAAATCTGAGTGACTTACCTATAGTAGAGTGCCGACGATCTAAACCTTGTTTAAACCTTAGAATGGTATAGCAATTTTTTCCTTGTACAAGGCAGCTTTTGCCAACCGTAGGTTATATGGTGAGGATCACCCAGACCCATTTCCTGCAGGAGAAACCACAAATTGTTGACCACCATGAGATATCAATAGTTGTTTAGTTTTGGCGCCAGACCCGTCAGCTAAGAAGACCCAATCTTGGAAGAACCTTACCAAGATGAAAGGATAGAAAAATTGTGGTAAGGTTATGCCACTACCGGAAGAGCCCGGATAAGGAATTATCCTGAAGATCTAAGAAGACCGACATTGTCAAGAATAAGGATGGAGTATATGAGTTTTGATAGAACCGTAACCATGCTTCTAAGGGTGGTAGCACCCCAGACCCCGGTGATGATTGATGGAATTTGAGGAGACCACCAAACCCTAACCTTTTCTTCCTAGCCTCTCCGAATCTCGAGGACGAGATTCATTTTAAGGGTGGTAGGTTTGTAACATCCCAAAATTCTAAATTTTGGAATGTTATAATAAATAGATAGATTTGACTGATTGTTTGATTGATTGTCTGAAAGTGGGTGAATTTGAAACTTTTGAAACTTAAATGAGAGGGAATAAAAGGACTTTCCCAAACTTTCATATTTGCTT
The DNA here is from genome assembly GCF_018294505.1 of Triticum aestivum. Classification (NCBI taxonomy): domain Eukaryota; kingdom Viridiplantae; phylum Streptophyta; class Magnoliopsida; order Poales; family Poaceae; genus Triticum; species Triticum aestivum. Next base: position 187,139,892 of record NC_057800.1, read on the forward strand.
CCTGATCTCCATGAATTCAAATTTTTTTCAACACAAAACCATAGAGAGAAGATGACATGACTTCTTCCATTTAAAATGAAAAGGGTGTTTGAAAAATATTTGAATTCCATTGGGAAATATTTTCCAATTTAGAAACTTTATGCAACTCAATGATTTTCATGAGAGAAGATAAAATGACTTCTTCAAAATTATATGAAATACGAGTTGGGAGTTTCAAAGAATTAAATTCAAAGTTCTTTTGAATTTATTTTCAATTTGGAGATATTTGAGTTTTATTCAAATTATTTTTCTCCAAAAATAAAATATATGGAAATTAGGGTAACATGATTCCCTACAACAGAAAATTGGAGAGAAATCAATTTGAATTAATTTTGGTATTTTTAAAATGATTTTTATTGAATTTTATTACAGCAGGAGCACTCTTTGAATTATCTAAATTTGTGTGAATTTTATTTAATGCTAGGAAAATGTTCATCTTGTAGAAAATCTTTTTCTGCAAATTTTGGTATATTATATGCCTATATAATATTTTTAGTTGTTTTGTTCTTATTTCTTTAGTTCTCTGAAAAAAATGTTTAAAAAAAAATATTTCCCTGACTGGGCCGGCCCAGCTCCCAGGCCAGGCCACGGCCGAGTGCCCAGCCGAAGCCCAGCCGCGCCCGAAGCCGCTCCGCTTCGCTCGCCCGCTCGCTCCTGCTATCGGCCGCCGCCTCGCTCAGCCACCAATAGGTGGGACCCACCTGTCGGGTTCGTCCCCGTCCTCCAGTCGGAGTACATCTCCAGCACGAGTTCGCCGCCGCTGCCGTGCCCGACGCGGGCGCCTCCCCTCGCGTTGCCCCTCCTCCACGCCTCCCTCCTTTAAATACCCCGACCCCAGCCCTCTTTTTCATCAAATCGCACGCTCGGAGCCCCTCGCAGCCAGCCAAACGCGCTCGCCGGAGTTTCCAACTCCGACGAGATCCGCTCCACCACCAGCTCACGAAGCCGCCGCCTTCGACCACCGCCGTCCCCTCCGTCGTCTCCGCCTCGCCGAGCCGCCCTTCCTTGACCGCTCCACCGTCGCCGCGAACCACCGGAGCCGCCGCCCGCTCGAAGCCGAGCCGCTGACGCCGTCAGCCGCCGTGGTAACCGTCGCCCCACCCCGTCCGTCCGATCTGGATCGGGCGATCCGGATCCTTTTGTTTTTTTTCTCTAAATGCTCGCCTTTATTGAGGGAACGTTCATTGTCTAAGTCTCCGGAGCGAACGAATGTGTTCATTAGGTTTCTGTAGCGAGCGTTCGCTCGATAGATTTTTCCTTTTTCCTATTAAATTCGGCCAGGGACCTATTCATGATAACTTTCTTCACAGATTAGTCCCTGTACTTCAATCTATCATTACTTTTTACCCGTTTATCCAAATCCAACGAAACCAACGCTCACGTCTTCGTTACGATCTCCTCTATCCAGTAATCCAACTCAAACATGTTTTTGAAAAGTTTAAAATTTGAATTAGATCAGATTTGAATTCAAACTTCGTTTGATCATAACTTGAGTTTCGTAGCTCCGTTTGAGTTGATTCTTTTTGCAAATCGAAGCTCTTGACCTAAACCTTGTGATAAGGCCAAATTCACATAATTTTGGTACTGTTAGAAATAGTTTTATGTTGCAAGAGCTATTTTCTTGGTTTTGATGTTTTCCAAATTGTCTTCTTCGATCTTTTGATCTTTTGAGTGATTGCTTATGTGTGGTTACTATTGCTTGCTTACGATAGATTGACCGGAGTGTGACGAGTAGATCTATCAAGATTTTGAGTGCGAATCATCTTCATCAACATTGCAGGCAAGTTCACACTTTGATCATACATCTTTCATACCCAGTTTTTATTGCATTAGATCAAACCTCAAACATTGCATAATTAGGATCTAATTAAATTGTGGGTATTGGGAAGTAGTTGATGAGGTAGGAACCTATTGCCCTGCATTCAAACCTTGGGAGTTACTATTACGTTATGCTTATATTGCCATGCTATGCTCGTAGACGTGGTTTGGGTATGAGTGAATCCATGACAGATGTGAGATTGTTAATTAATGGTTTACTTAAGGTGGCAACTTAAACACACATCTGGGTGGATTGAGGCACCTGGGTATTCCAGGACTTGCCTGCCTAGGCACCTGGGTATTCCAGGACTTGCCTGTTTTTCTTTTGGACCGCCACCCAGGCTCAAAGGGATCATGAGATTTATTCATACTAGAAACTTCCGTGTGCAGCCACAAGCCATTATGGGCTCTGGCATAGTTGTTTAAGTCGTGCGAACTCTTACAGGGTAGACTAGCAGATGTAGGGGAAAGTAGGTGTACCGGTCTATCCAACGTAAGGTGCTAGCGCTTCTGAAAGGCTATGTCTCGGCCATCCGTTTCTCAAACACCATGTAGTGCGAGAAAACCAATGGAGGAGATCGAGTCTTGTGCGGAAAAGTGCGCAAACCTCTGCAGAGTGTACAAACTAATCATGATTAGCCGTGTCCCCGGTTATGGACATCTTGAGTATCTAGTTCTTGGATTATCCTGTTGATCTCATCACGTTACTTTAAATGAATATTGTTGGGTTTAATGATGTTACTTAATTGGGATTGAAAATGCTGTCAACCATTCTCAATGTTCAACAACCACCATGATAGTTAAATAAAATTTATTCCTTTGCAGTAGGGAAAAATTGGCTTTACGCAAAAACCTTATAACCATGGAGCTTTTCCACCAGCCATATATGCACATAGTGATAGCCATTGTTCATCATTTCTCTATGGTGTGAATTTGCCAGTACATTCAATGTACTGACCCGTTTCGGGCTGCAACGTCTCATGTTGCAGGTTTCTTACGACGAGTAAGTGATACGTTAGGGTTACGATTTCTACACTCAACTTTTGCCGTTGGTGTTGATGGGAATCCACAACCTTGTTACTTCCGCTATTTTGGATTTGAGGTAATAGTATTTACATTACTTTTACATGTGATTTACCTCTATTATAAATCCTCGTGTACTATGTGTGTCAGCATACCGATCCAGGGATGACACTTAAGCACAGAGACTTGACCCATTCGGGTCGGGTCGCTACAAGATGGTATCAGAGCACATGTTGACTGTAGGACGTGACCCTAGAAACTGGCAAGCCCATAGCAAAGATTTTTCTCTACAACTTTCCCTTTCAAAAGATCTTTTACCTCTCTTCTCTTCTGAGCTTATCAAAAAATTCCCTTTAGTGAGACCATACCCCTTTCCCCTTTTGACCACATGAAGATTCGACTGATGAGACCACTCCAAGAAATACAAGATATCGGACAACTAAGACCACCTCGGAATGAAGAGTATTTTCCGTGCATCTGAATAATGGAAACTACAACGGTTAAAGACCGAAGACAAGTAGAATTTGAAGGCTCTGAAGAATTCCCAGATTTGTATGACATAGGAAGGCTACCCTTACGGAACTTGGCAGACTATGGAAGTTGTCAATACCCGAGATCAAGATGTATCAGAGAAAGACTGAAACAAGGAGCATGAGAACTTGAAGTTTTGTCAAAGAAGACCCTAAGGCAGGAGATATCAACAATGGAATGATAGCTCATGGGAATGACAAGAGCAGAAACACGGTTATCCATGATGTCATTGCCCGCTGATGCTATTTGTCACCATGCTGAGTTAAGGATGCTTTCTTCAAAATGGATTTGATGGATGAAGGCTGATGGAGCACCTATTAGTAAGATGAAGTTTTAACCTTAGTCGGTGTATCACCAGGATCTGGAGTATTACATCAAGAAGTTAAGATGGAGCCACAAGAAGCCATATTTGAAAGGAAGCATTTCGTGAAGAACTTAGGACCCAAAAGTTGAAAGTAGCCAAGCTAGAGGAGCAAAACCTCGAGATACCGAAGATTCGTCAGGAACTGAAGGACAGTAGGACCATGGTTCACGCCAAGGATGTTGAAACCCAGAAGTTTGGAATGCAACTCCAGAAATATTAAAGGACGTCATGATAGACTTTGCGACAATAGAAATGATTTGGCAAAAGGATTTGAGGAAGACAAGCATGATCGTAAGAAGCCATTGGAGTCATGAACAAGGCTTGAAGAGTTGGAGACATTGAAGATTTATTGACCTCTAGAAGACCAAACCCATGTTATATACCTACGTTAGATGCGATGGTTGTGAGCTGTCATTTGTTTGATGTTTTTTTCGACAGCCACAATAAAATCTGCCTTTTTAAAACCTTGTTTGTATTGTGTGCATCCCTCTCTATCTCTCTTCTCACCCCAAAACCCTTGGACCCAATAGAGGATGAATGGAGATGAGCTTGTATTTTCTAGACCGATGAGTCAATTGGAGACGGACCAATGGATTCAGAACATGGAGGATCACATGAAGAATAACCCTATAGTCGGAAAAGATATGACCCAGCATGCTCTTCAATGCTTTGAAAGAGGTGCTGCTACTTGGTGGAGGATGTACCAAACCATCAATGGATGGCAAGGAGTAACCACTTGGAAAGAATTTAAGTGACTTTGCTAAAGTCTCAGTTTGTGTCCTAGAAATTGAAGCCTTATGGAAAGGATATGAAAAAAACTTGTGCATGCAAGCTTTGTGGAGAAATAGGACATAACCATAAAGAACACAGGGATGAATGCCCTAATTGTGAAGGAAGTCACCCAGCTGAAGAATTCCCAACTAGGCAGATCACTTGTTTCTTGTGTGAAGGGACTACCCACTACCCTACTCAGTGTCACATTTACCCCATGGTACAAAGAACCATCCAGCAGAAGAAAGAAGCAATGAGAGGAGCCCTTATGGAAAGTTTACAAGAACCTGTGATGAAGGAAGATGTGGAGGACACACCCAAAGAAGAGCCAATTAAACCCTGCACCAAGTCATGCTATTCATGTGGAGAAGAAGGATACATCTCCCAGAATTGTTTGAATGGGGATTTAGTAGAATTCCCGACAAAGGAAGTAGAGTATGACCCACTGGAAATAGAAGCTCTGATGGGAATGGAAAAGTCCAGAAAGAGAAGCAGATTGGATTCCAGGAAGGACTGAGTCATATCACCTGTTATAAGGTGCAAGGAGTCAGGGCACTACCTCAACAGGTTGCCCAAAAGGAACCTCGATACTTGTCAGAAGTAATATGTTTTAGTTGTAATGGAGCAGGGCACTTTGCCAGAGAATGCCCCAAGGAGAAGGAAACTTGTGCTATACAGTTGAGTTTGCAACAAAAGAATGGAGTAGTAGAAGTGGGAACATTTTCTTCTATATTGAGGTGTGGAGTTGAGACATGTAATGGAAAAGCGAGAGATTGTAATCATTTGAGAATGAGTAAAGTTAGCATCGTTGGTACTGATATGGATTTTATGAGTTGTTACTCTATGAAGAAGGATTTTGGCCATTTTGAGGATATGAGAAATGTGGTTCTATGGAAGATTTGTGCATTTTAAGGGTGGTAGTACCCTGTAAGAACCGTTTGACCCCTGGAAAAGATAAGGATACTCCACTGAGTGGATTTCGGACAAAATGAATACGAGTTTTGTCTCGATATGTGTGATGCCCCAAGAGTATGTGGGATGAAGTTGGAGACGTCAGTTGTTTGGACCAAATGTGATCAAGGAGTCAGAAGAGAATGTTAAGTTGATTCAAGATAGACTGAAGGTAGCTCAGTCTAGACAGAAGAGTTATGCAGACTTAAAAACGCAAGGAGGTAGTCTATGAAATTGGAGACAGAGCATGTCTTCATGTGTTCCCCCTGTGAGGAGTTAAACGATTTGGAGTTAAGGGAAAATTAGCCCCGAGATTTGTAGGACCATACCGAGTTTTGGAGCGTATGGGAGAAGTGGCCAACAAGTTGGAGTCACCCGAAGGACTGTCAGGAGTTCATGATGTGTTTCACGTTTCCGATTTGAAGAAGTGCCATGCAGAGATGGCCAATATTCCCCTGTAAGGACGCTTGACCCTGGAAAGGATAATGATGTTCCACGAAGTGGAATATGGACTTCATAAGTATAAGTTTTTACCTCGATATGAGGGATATCCCACAAGGATGAAGAGATAAATTACTATTGGATATAAAGGAGGTATGATGTCGGAAATATGGATCAATGGAAACTCCATGATGAGTCTGAGTAATCATGTCCTAGTTTGGTGCGAATATAAGGAAGGAAGACAATACAATTGGATGGATTTTAATTATGCTAGGAAGCTGGAAGTTGGATGTTGGAATAATGATAAGTTGCCCAAAGGATAAGTTCAAGGTTTACAAGTGATGAGATGGGACATAACCCACAGGCCCCAGGACCTACCAAGAAGCAAGCACATTCTTGCTGAAGGAAAAACCCTGGAAGAGGTTATGCCCTTATCAATAGACGATCTTATAGGAGTAACGCAAAACCTGAGGGTTGTGAAGAAACGATAGATGTTTGTTTGGCTTGTAGAATTCATGGAATTATCCGAACTTAGTTCGTTGACAAGAGAAATTCTGCAATGCTTGTGAGGATGACCAAGTGTTAGAATGCAAGATTCGCTAAACTGTATACATGGTAATGATTCGGGTGCGGGATGGATTGATCACCATACCGACTTACTCTCATTATTCGCCTTGCTATATGGGATGGTAAATCTGAGTGACTTACCTATAGTAGAGTGCCGACGATCTAAACCTTGTTTAAACCTTAGAATGGTATAGCAATTTTTTCCTTGTACAAGGCAGCTTTTGCCAACCGTAGGTTATACGGTGAGGATCACCCAGACCCATTTCCTGCAGGAGAAACCACAAATTGTTGACCACCATGAGATATCGATAGTTGTTTAGTTTTGGCGCCAGACCCGTCAGCTAAGAAGACCCAATCTCGGAAGAACCTTACCAAGATGAAAGGATAGAAAAATTGTGGTAAGGTTATGCCACTACCGGAAGAGCCCGGATAAGGAATTATCCTGAAGATCTAAGAAGACCGACATTGTCAAGAATAAGGATGGAGTATATGAGTTTTGATAGAACCGTAACCATGCTTCTAAGGGTGGTAGCACCCCAGACCCCGGTGATGATTGATGGAATTTGAGGAGACCCCCAAACCCTAACCTTTTCTTCCTAGCCTCTCTGAATCTCGAGGACGAGATTCATTTTAAGGGTGGTAGGTTTGTAACATCCCAAAATTCTAAATTTTGGAATGTTATAATAAATAGATAGATTTGACTGATTGTTTGATTGATTGTCTGAAAGTGGGTGAATTTGAAACTTTTGAAAGTTAAATGAGAGGGAATAAAAGGACTTTCCCAAACTTTCATATTTGCTTTCTGATCTCCATGAATTCAAATTGTTTTCAACACAAAACCATAGAGAGAAGATGACATGACTTCTTCCATTTAAAATGAAAAGGGTGTTTGACAAATATTTGATTTCCATTCGGAAATATTTTCCAATTCAGAAACTTTATGCAACTCAATGATTTTCATGAGAGAAGATAAAATGACTTCTTCAAATTTATATGAAATACGAGTTGGGAGTTTCAAAGAATTAAATTCAAAGTTCTTTTGAATTTATTTTCAATTTGGAGATATTTGAGTTTTATTCAAATTATTTTTCTCCAAAAATAAAATATATGGAAAATAGGGTAACATGATTCCCTACAACAGAAAATTGGAGAGAAATCAATTTGAATTAATTTTGGTATTTTTAAAATGATTTTTATTGAATTTTATTACAGCAGGAGCACTCTTTGAATTATCTAAATTTGTGTGAATTTTATTTAATGCTAGGAAAATGTTCATCTTGTAGAAAATCTTTTTCTGCAAATTTTGGTATATTATACGCCTATATAATATTTTTAGTTGTTTTGTTCTTATTACTTTAGTTCTCTGAAAAAAATGTTTAAAAAAAAATCTTTCCCTGACTGGGCCGGCCCAGCTCCCAGGCCAGGCCACGGCCGAGTGCCCAGCCGAAGCCCAGCCGCGCCCGAAGCCGCTCTGCTTCGCTCGCCCGCTCGCTCCTGCTATCGGCCGCCGCCTCGCTCAGCCACCGACAGGTGGGACCCACCTGTCGGGTTCGTCCCCGTCCTCCAGCCGGAGTACATCTCCAGCACGAGTTCGCCGCCGGTGCCGTGCCCGACGCGGGCGCCTCCCCTCGCGTTGCCCCTCCTCCACGCCTCCCTCCTTTAAATACCCCGACCCAAGCCCTCTTTTTCATCAAATCGCACGCTCGGAGCCCCTCGCAGCCAGCCAAACGCGCTCGCCGGAGTTTCCAACTCCGACGAGATCCGCTCCACCACCAGCTCACGAAGCCGCCGCCTTCGACCACCGCCGTCCCCTCCGCCGTCTCCGCCTCGCCGAGCCGCCCTTCCTCGACCGCTCCACCGTCGCCGCGAACCACCGGAGCCGCCGCCCGCTCGAAGCCGAGCCGCTGACGCCGTCAGCCGCCGTGGTAACCGTCGCCCCACCCCGTCCGTCCGATCTGGATCGGGCGATCCGGATCCTTTTGTTTTTTTTCTCTAAATGCTCGCCTTTATTGAGGGAACGTTCATTGTCTAAGTCTCCGGAGCGAACGAATGTGTTCATTAGGTTTCTGTAGCGAGCGTTCGCTCGATAGATTTTTCCTTTTTCCTATTAAATTCGGCCAGGGACCTATTCATGATAACTTTCTTCACAGATTAGTCCCTGTACTTCAATCTATCATTACTTTTTACCCGTTTATCCAAATCCAACGAAACCAATGCTCAAGTCTTCGTTACGATCTCCTCTATCCAGTAATCCAACTCAAACATGTTTTTGAAAAGTTTAAAATTTGAATTAGATCAGATTTGAATTCAAACTTCGTTTGATCATAACTTGAGTTTTGTAGCTCCGTTTGAGTTGATTCTTTTTGCAAATCGAAGCTCTTGACCTAAACCTTCTGATAAGGCCAAATTCACATAATTTTGGTACTGTTAGAAATAGTTTTATGTTGCAAGAGCTATTTTCTTGGTTTTGATGTTTTCCGAATTGTCTTCTTCGATCTTTTGATCTTTTGAGTGATTGCTTATGTGTGGTTACTATTGCTTGCTTACGATAGATTGACCGGAGTGTGACGAGTAGATCTATCAAGATTTTTGAGTGCGAATCATCTTCATCAACATTGCAGGCAAGTTCACACTTTGATCATACATCTTTCATACCCAGTTTTTATTGCATTAGATCAAACCTCAAACATTGCATAATTAGGATCTAATTAAATTGTGGGTATTGGGAAGTAGTTGATGAGGTAGGAACCTATTGCCCTGCATTCAAACCTTGGGATTTACTATTACGTTATGCTTATATTGCCATGCTATGCTCGTAGACGTGGTTTGGGTATGAGTGAAATCCATGACAGATGTGAGATTGTTAATTAATGGTTTACTTAAGGTGGCAACTTAAACACACATCTGGGTGGATTGAGGCACCTGGGTATTCCAGGACTTGCCTGCCTAGGCACCTGCGTATTCCAGGACTTGCCTGTTTTTCTTTTGGACCGCCACCCAGGCTCAAAGAGATCATGAGATTTATTCATACTAGAAACTTCCGTGTGCAGCCACAAGCCATTATGGGCTCTGGCATAGTTGTTTAAGTCGTGCGAACTCTTACAGGGTAGACTAGCAGATGTAGGGGAAAGTAGGTGTACCGGTCTATCCAACGTAAGGTGCTAGCGCTTCTGAAAGGCTATGTCTCGGTCATCCGTTTCTCAAACACCATGTAGTGCGAGAAAACCAACGAAGGAGATCGAGTCTTGTGGGAAAAGTGCGCAAACCTCTGCAGAGTGTACAAACTAATCATGATTAGCCGTGTCCCCGGTTATGGACATCTTGAGTATCTAGTTCTTGGATTATCCTGTTGATCTCATCACGTTACTTTAAATGAATATTGTTGGGTTTAATGATGTTACTTAATTGGGATTGAGAATGCTGTCAACCATTCTCAATGTTCAACAACCACCATGATAATTAAATAAAATTTATTCCTTTGCAGTAGGAAAAAATTGGCTTTACGCAAAAACCTTATAACCATGGAGCTTTTCCACCATCCATATATGCATATAGTGATAGCCATTGTTCATCATTTTCTCTGAATTTGCCAGTACATACAATGTACTGACCCGTTTCGGGCTGCAACGTCTCATGTTGCAGGTTTCTTACGACGAGTAAGTGATATGTTAGGGTTACGATTTCTACACTCAACTTTTGCCGTTGGTGTTGATGGGAATCCACAACCTTGTTACTTCCGCTATTTTGGATTTGAGGTAACAGTATTTACGTTACTTTTACATGTGATTTACCTCTATTATAAATCCTCGTGTACTGTGTGTGTCAGCATACCGATCCAGGGATGACACTTAAGCACAGAGACTTGACCCATTCGGGTCGGGTCGCTACACATTGCTTGCAAGGCTTATAGTGATGTGTATTACAGAGAGGGCCCAGAGATACCTCTCCGACAATCGGAGTGACAAACCCTAATCTCGATCTATGCAAACTCAACAAACACCATCAAACACACCTGTAGAGCATCTTTATAATCACCCAGTTACGTTGTGACATTTCATAGCACACTAAGTGTTCATCCAGTATTCGGGAGTTGCATAATCTCATAGTCATAGGAACATGTATAAATTATGAAGAAAGCAATAGCAATAAACTAAACGATGGATGGGCCAAATCAATCACATCATTCTCTAATGATGTGATCCCATTCATCAAATGACAACTCATGTCTATGGCTAGGAAACTTTACCATCTTTGATTAACGAGCTAGTCAAGTAGAGGCATACTAGTGACACTCTGTTTGTCTATGTATTAACACATCTACTATGTTTTCGGTTAATACAATTCTAGCATGAATAATAAACATTTATCATGATATAAGGAAATATAAATAACAACTTTATTATTGCCTCTAGGGCATATTTCCTTCAGTCTCCCACTTGCACTAGAGTCAATAATCTAGTTCACATCGTCATGTGATTTCACACCAATAGTTCACATCTTTATGTGATTAGTTCACATCTTTATGTGACTAATACCCAAAGGGTTTACTAGAGTCAATAATCTAGTTCACATCGCTATGTGATTAACACCCAAAGAGTGATCATGTTTTGCTTGTGAGAGAAGTTTATTCTACGAGTCTGCAAAACTTTCAAATCCGTATGTATTTCGCAAATTTCTATGTCTACAATACTCTGCACAGAGCTACTCTATCTAATTGCTCCCACTTTCAATATGTATCTAGATCGAGACTTAGAGTCATCTAGATCGGTGTCAAAAGCTTGCATCGACATAACTCTTTACGGCGAACTCTTTTATCACCTCCATAATCGAGAAATATTTCCTAGTCCTCTAAGGATAATTTCGACCGTTGTCTAGTGATCTACTCCTAGATCACTATTGTACTCCATTGCCAAAATCATGCTAAGGTATACAATAGGTCTAGTACACAACATAGCATACTTTATAGATCCTATGACCGATGCATAGGGAATGACTTTTCATTCTCTTTCTATTTTCTACCGTGGTCGGGTTTTGAGTCTTTACTCAAATTTACACCTTGCAACATAGGCAAGAACTCCTTCTTTGACTGATCCATTTTGAACTCCTTCAAAATCTTGTCAAGGTATGTACTCATTGAAAAACTTATCAAGCGTCTTGATCTATATCGATAGATCTTGTTGCTCAATACGTAAGTAGCTTTACCAAGGTCTTTCTTTGAAAAACTCCTTTCAAACACTCCTTTATGCATTCCAAAAAATTCTACATCATTTCTGATCAACAATATGTCATTCATATATACTTATCAGAAAGGCTATAGTGCTCCCACTCACATTCTTGTAAATACAGGCTTCACGGCAAGTCTGTATAAAACTATATACTTTGATCAACTCATCAAAGCGTATATTCCATCTCCGAGATGCTTGCACCAGTCCATAGATGGATTGCTGGAGCTTGCACACTTTGTTAGCATCATATACAACTCTTCTTTAATAAATCCATTAAGGAATGTAGTTTTGATATCCATTTGCCAGATTTCATAAAATGCGGCAACTACTAACATGATTCGGATAGACTTTTAAGCATTGATACGAGTGAGAAAATCTCATCATAGTCAACACCTTGAACTTGTTGACAACCTTTTGCGACAATTCGAGCTTTGTAGATAGTAAAACAACTATCAGTGTCCGTCTTCCTCTTGAAGATCCATTTATTCTGAATGGCTCACCGATCATCACGCAAGTCAATCAAAGTCCTGTTGGGGAACGCTGTAATTTCAAAAAAATTCCTATGCACATGCAAGATCATGGTGATGCATAGCAACAAGAGGGGAGAGTATCGTCTACATATCCTCGTAGACCGTAAGCGGAAGCGTTATGACAACACGGTTGATGCAGTCGTACGTCTTCACGATCGACTGATCTAGTACCGAAGATACGGCACCTCCGTGATCTGCACACGTTCGGCTTGGTGATGTCCCGCGAAATCACGATCCAGTAGAGCATCGAGGGAAAGCTTCGTCAGCACGACGGCGTGATGACGGTGATGATGTTGCTACCAGAATAGGGCTTCGCCTAAGCACCGCTCTGATATTACCGAGGTGGATTATGGTGGAGGGGGGCACCGCACACGGCTAAAGATCAATGATCAAATTGTGTGTCTATCGGGTGACCCCCTCCCCCGTATATAAAGGAGTGGAGGAGGGGGAGGGGCCGGCCTCTCTAGGCGTGCCCCAAGGAGTCCTACTCCCACCGGGAGTAGGATTCCCCCCTCCCTTTGTTGGTTCTAGGAGAGAAGGAGGAGAGGGAAGAAGGAAGTAAAGGGGGGCCGGCCCCCCTCCCAATTTGGATTAGGCTAGGGGGGCGCGCCCCCTCCTTTGCTTCTTTCCCCTCTCTTCCACTAAGGCCCAATAAGGTCCATATACCTCCCGGGGGGTTCCGGTAACCTCCCAGTACTCCGGTATATTCCCAATTTCACCCGGAACCATTCCGATGTCCAAACATAGGCTTCCAATATATCGATATTTATGCCTCGACCATTTCGAGACTCCTCGTCATGTCTGTGATCAAATCCGGGACTCCGAACTACCTTCGGTAAATCAAAACACATAATCTCGTAATACATATTGTCACCGAACGTTAAGCGTGCGGACCCTACGGGTTCGAGAACTATGTAGACATGACTGAGACATGTCTTCGGTCAATAACCGATAGCGGAACCTGGATGCTCATATTGGTTCCTACATATTCTACGAAGATCTTTATCAGTCAAACCGCATAACAATATAGGTTGTTCCCGTTGTCATTGGTATGTTACTTGCCCGAGATTCGATCGTCGGTATCCCAATACCAAGTTCAATCTCGTTACCGGTAAGTCTCTTTACTCATTCCGTAATGTTATATCCCGTAACTAACTCATTAGCTACATTGCTTGCAAGGCTTATAGTGATGTACATTACCGAGAGGGCCTAGAGATACCTCTCTGACAATTGGAGTGACAAATCCTAATCTTGATCCATGCCAACTCAACAAACACCATCGGAGACCCTGTAGAGCACCTTTATAATCACCCAGTTACGTTGTGATGTTTGGTAGCACACAAAGTGTTCCTCCGGTATTCGGGAGTTGCATGATTTCATAGTCATAGGAACATGTATAGTTATGGAGAAAGCAGTAGCAATAAACTAAACGATCATTGTGCTAAACTAACAGATGGGTCAAGTCAATCACATAATTCTGTAATGATGTGATCCCTTTAATCAAATGACAACTCATGTCTATGGTTAGGAAACATAACCATCATTGATTCAACGAGCTAGTCAAGTAGAGGCAAACTAGTGACACTCTGTTTGTCTATGTATTCACACATGTACTAAGTTTCCGGTTAATACAGTTCTAGCATGAATAATAAACATTTATCATGATATAAGGAAATATAATTAAAAACTTTATTATTGCTTCTAGGGCATATTTCCTTTAGTCTCCCACTTGCACTAGAGTCAATAATCTAGTTCACATCGTCATGTGATTTCACACCAATAGTTCACATCTTTATGTGATTAGTTCACATCTTTATGTTACTAATACCCAAAGGGTTTACTAGAGTCAATAATCTAGTTCACATCGCTATGTGATTAACACCCAAAGAGTGATCATGTTTTGTTTGTGAGATAAGTTTTGTCTACGAGTCTGCAAAACATTCAGATCCATATGTATTTTGCAAATTTCTATGTCTACAATACTCTGCACGGAGCTACTCTAGCTAATTGCTCCCACTTTCAATACGTATCTAGATCGAGATTTAGAGTCATCTAGATCGGTGTCAAAGCTTGCATCGACGTAACTCTTTACGATGAACTCTTTTATCACCTCCATAATCGAGAAATATTTCCTAGTCCTCTAAGGATAATTTCGACCGCTGTCAAGTGATCTACTCCTAGATCACTATTGTACTCCATTGCCAAAATCATGCTAAGGTATACAATAGTTCTGGTACACAGCATAGCATACTTTATAGATCCTATGACTGATGCATAGGGAATGACTTTTCATTCTCTTTCTATTTTCTACCGTGGTTGGGTTTTGAGTCTTTACTTAACTTCACACCTTGCAACACATGCAAGAACTCCTTCTTTTACTGATCCATTTTGAACTCCTTCAAAATCTTGTCAAGGTACGTACTCACTGAAAAACTTAGCAAGCGTCTTGATCTATATCTATAGGTCTTGTTGCTCAATACGTAAGTAGCTTTACCGAGGTCTTTCTTTGAAAAACTCCTTTCAAACACTCCTTTATGCATTCCAAAAAAATCTACATCATTTCTGATCAACAATATGTCATTCACATATACTTATCAGAAAGGCTGTAGTGCTCCCACTCACATTCTTGTAAATACATGCTTCACCGCAAGTCTGTATAAAACTATATGCTTTGATCAACTCATCGAAGCGTATATTCCAACTCCGAGATGCTTGCACTAGTACATAGATGGATTGCTGGAGCTTGCACACTTTGTTAGCATCTTTAGGTTTGACAAAACCTTCTAGTTGCATCATATACAACTCTTCCTTAATAAATCCATTAAGGAATGTAGTTTTGATATCCATTTGCCATATTTCATAAAATGCGGCAACTGCTAACATGATTCGGATAGACTTTTAAGCATCGATACGAGTGAGAAAATCTCATCGTAGTCAACACCTTGAACTTGTTGACAACCTTTTGCGACAATTCGAGCTTTGTAGATAGTAACACTACTATCAGTGTCCGTCTTCCTCTTGAAGATCCATTTATTCCGAATAGCTCACCGATCATTGGGAAAGTCAATCAAAGTCCTGTTGGGGAATGCAGTAATTTCAAAAAAAATCCTACGCACACGCAAGATCATGGTGATGCATAGCAACGAGAGGGGAGAGTATAGTCTACATATCCTTGTAGACCGTAAGCGGAAGCGTTATGACAACGCGGTTGATGTAGTCGTACGTCTTCATGATCGACTGATCTAGTGCCAAAGATACGACACCTCCGCGATCTGCACACGTTTTGCTTAATGATGTCCCGCGAAATCACGATCCAGTAGAGCTTAGAGGGAGAGCTTTGTCAGCACGACGGCGTGATGACGGTGATGATGTTGCTACCGGAACAGGGCTTCGCCTAAGCACCGCTATGATATTGCCGAGGTGGATTATGGTGGAGCGGGGCACCGCACATGGCTAAAGATCAAAGATCAACTTTGTGTGTCTATCGGGTGCCCCCTTCCCCGTATATAAAGGAGTGGAAGAGGGGGAGGGGGCCAGCCTCTCTAAGCGCGCCCCAAGGAGTCCTAATACCAATTCGGATTAGGCTTGGGGGGCGCGCACCCTCCTTTGCTTCTTTCCCCTCTCTTCCACTAAGGCCCAATAAGGCCCATATACCTCCCGGGGGGTTCCGGTAACCTCCCAGTACTCCGGTATATTCCCGATTTCACCCGGAACCATTCCGATGTCCAAACATAGGCTTCCAATATATCGATCTTTATGCCTCAACCATTTCGAGACTCCTCGTCATGTCCGTGATCAAATCCGGGACTCCAAAATACCTTCGGTACATCAAAACACGTAAATTCGTAATATCGATTGTCACCGAACGTTAAGCATGCGGACCCTATGGGTTCGAGAACTATGTAGACATGACCGAGACATGTCTCCGGTCAATAACCAATAGCGGAACCTGGATGCTCATATTGGTTCCTACATATTCTACGAAGATCTTTATCAGTCAAACCGCATAATGATATACGTTGTTCCCTTTGTCATCGGTATGTTACTTGCCCGATATTCGATCATCGGTATCCCAATACCAAGTTCAATCTCATTACCGGCAAGTCTCTATACTCGTTCCGTTATGTTATATCCCGTAACTAACTCATTAGCTACATTGCTTGCAAGCCTTATAGTGATGTACATTACCGAGAGGGCCTAGAGATACCTCTCCGACAATCGGAGTGACAAATCCTAATCTTGATCCATGCCAACTCAACAAACACCATCGGACACACCTGTAGAACACCTTTATAATCACCCAGTTACGTTGTGACGTTTGGTAGCACACAAAGTGTTCCTCTGGTATTCGGGAGTTGCATGATTTCATAGTCATAGGAACATGTATTTTTATGGAGAAAGCAATAGCAATAAACTAAACGATCATCGTGCTAAACTAACAGATGGGTCAAGTCAATCACATAATTCTCTAATGATGTGATCCCTTTAATCAAATGACAACTCATGTATATGGTTAGGAAACATAACCATCATTGATTCAACGAGCTAGTCAAGTAGAGGCAAACTAGTGACACTCTGTTTGTCCAAGTATTCACACATGTACTGAGTTTCTGGTTAATACAATTCTAGCATGAATAATAAACATTTATCATGATATAAGGAAATATAATTAGAAACTTTGTTATTGCCTCTAGGGCATATTTCCTTCTGTCTCCCACTTGCACTAGAGTCAACAATCTAGTTCACATTGTCATGTGATTTCACACCAATAGTTCACATCTTTATGTGATTAGTTCACATCTTTACGTGACTAATACCCACAGGGTTTACTAGAGTCAATAATATAGTTCACATCGCTATGTGATTAACACCCAAAGTGATCATGTTTTGCTTGTGAGAGAAGTTTAGTCTACGAGTCTGCAAAACATTCAGATCCGTATGTATTTTGCAAGTTTAGTCTACGAGCTTGCATCGACGTAACTCTTTACGACGAACTCTTTTATCACCTCCATAATCGAGAAATATTTCCTAGTCCTCTAAGTATAATTTCGACCGCTGTCTAGTGATCTACTCCTAGATCACTATTGTACTCCATTGCCAAAATCATGCTTAGGTATACAATAGGTCTGGTACATATCATAGCATACTTTATAGATCCTATGACTGATGCATAGGGAATGACTTTTCATTCTCTTTCTATTTTCTACAGTGGTCAGGTTTTGAGTCTTTACTGAACTTCACACCTTGCAACACATGCAAGAACTCCTTCTTTGACTGGTCCATTTTAAACTCCTTCAAAATCTTGTCAAGGTATGTACTCATTGAAAAACTTATCAAGCGTCTTGATCTATATCTATAGATCTTGTTGCACAATACGTAAGTAGCTTTACCGAGGTCTTTCTTTGAAAAACTCCTTTCAAACACTCCTTTATGCATTCCAAAAAATGTACATCATTTCTGATCAACAATATGTCATTCACATATACTTATCAGAAAGGCTGTAGTGCTCCCACTCACATTCTTGTAAATACAGGCTTCACCACAAGTCTGTATAAATCTATATGCTTTGAACAACTCATCAAATTCCAACTCCGAGATGCTTGCACCAGTCCATAGATGGATTGCTGGAGCTTGCACACTTTGTTAGCATCTTTAGGATTGACAAAACCTTCTGGTTGTATCATATACAACTCTTCTTTAATATATCCATTAAGGAATGTAGTTTTGATATCCATTTGCCAGATTTCATAATGCGGCAACTACTAACATGATTCGGATAGACTTTTAAGCATCGATACGAGTGAGAAAATCTCATCATAGTCAACACCTTGAACTTGTTGACAACCTTTTGCGACAATTCGAGCTTTGTAGATAGTAACACTACTATCAGTGTCTGTCTTCCTCTTGAAGATCCATTTATTCTGAATGGCTCACCGATCATGGGGCAAGTCAATCAAAGTCCTGTTGGGGAACACAGTAATTTCAAAAAAATTCCTACGCACACGCAAGATCATGGTGATGCGTAACAACGAGAGGGGAGACTATACTCTACATATCCTCGTAGACCGTAAGCAGAAGCGTTATGACAACATGGTTGATGTAGTTGTACGTCTTCACGATCGACTGATCTAGTACCGAAGATAAGGCACCTTCGCTATCTGCACATGTTTGGCTTGGTGACGTCCCGCGAACTCACGATCCAGTAGAGATTAGAGGGAGAGCTTTGTCAGCACGATGGTGTAATGACGGTGATGATGTTGCTATCAGAACAGGGCTTCGCCTAAGCACCACTATGATATTACCGAGGTGGATTATGGTGGAGGGGGGCACCGCACATGGCTAAAGATCAATGATCAACTTGTGTGTCTAGCGGGTGCCCCCCTCCCCCGTATATAAAGGAGTGGAGGAGGGGGAGGGGGCCAGCCTCTCTAGGTGCGCCCCAAGGAGTCCTAATCCCAATTCGGATTAGGCTTGGGGGCGCGCCCCCTCCTTTTCTTCTTTCCCCTCTCTTCAACTAAGGCCCAATAAGGCCCATATACCTCCCGGGGGGTTCCGGTAACCTCCCAGTACTCTGGTATATTCCCGATTTCACCCAGAACCATTCCGATGTCCAAAAATAGGCTTCCAATATATCGATCTTTATGACTTGACCATTTCGAGACTCCTCGTCATGTCCGTGATGAAAGCCGGGACTCCGAACTACCTTCAGTACATCAAAACACATAAACTCGTAATACCGATTGTCACCGAACGTTAAGCGTGCGGACCCTATGGGTTCGAGAACTATGTAGACATGACCGAGACATGTCTCCAGTCAATAACCAATAGCGGAACCTAGATGCTCATATTGGTTCCTACATATTCTACGAAGATCTTTATCAGTCAAACCGCATAACGATATATGTTGTTCCCTTTGTCATCGGTATGTTACTTGCCCGAGATTCGATCATCGGTATCCCAATACCAAGTTCAATCTCGTTACCGGCAAGTCTCTTTACTCGTTCCGGTATGTTATATCCCGTAACTAACTCATTAGCTACATTTCTTGCAAGGCTTATAGTGATGTACATTACCGAGAGGGCCTAGAGATACCTCTCCGACAATCGGAGTGACAAATCCTAATCTTGATCCATGCCAACTCAACAAACACCATCGGAGACACCTGTAGAGCACCTTTATAATCACCCAGTTATGTTGTGACGTTTGGTAGCACACAAAGTGTTCCTCCGGTATTCGGGAGTTGCATGATTTCATAGTCATAGGAACATGTATAGTTATGGAGAAAGCAATAGCAATAAACTAAACGATCATCGTGTTAAACTAACAGATGGGTCAAGTCAATCACATAATTCTCTAATGATGTGATCCCGTTAATCAAATGACAACTCATGTCTATGGTTAGGAAACATAACCATCATTGATTCAACGAGCTAGTCAAGTAGAGGCAAACTAGTGACACTCTATTTGTTTATGTATTCACACATGTACTAAGTTTTCGGTTAATACAATTCTAGCATGAATAATAAACATTTATCATGATATAAGGAAATATAAATAAAAACTTTATTATTGCCTCTAGGGCATATTTCTTTCAGTCTCCCACTTGCACAAGAGTCAATAATCTAGATTACATTGTAATGATTCTAACACCCATGGAGTCTTGGTGTTGATCATGTTTTGCTCGTGAGAGAGGCTTAGTCAATGGGTCTGCAACATTCAGATCCATATGTATCTTGCAAATCTCTATGTCTCCCTCCTTGACTTGATCGTGGATGGAATTGGAGCGTCTCTTGATGTGCTTGGTTCTCTTGTGAAATCTGGATTCCTTTGCCAAGGCAATTGCTGCAGTATTGTCACAAAAGATTTTCATTGGACCCGATGCACTAGGTATGACACCTAGATCGGATATGAACTCCTTCAACCAGACTCCTTCATTTGCTGCTTCCGAAGCAGCTATGTATTCCGCTTCACACGTAGATCCCGCCATGACGCTCTGCTTGGAACTGCACCAACTGACAGCTCCACCATTTAATAAAAATACGTATCTGGTTTGTGACTTAGAGTCATCTGGATCAGTGTCAAAGCTTGCATCAACGTAACCGTTTATGATGATCTCTTTGTCACCTCCATATACGAGAAACATATCCTTGGTCCTTTTCACGTATTTTAGGATGTTCTTGACCGTTGTCCAGTGATCCACTCCTGGATTACTTTGGTACCTCCCTGCTAAACTTATAGCAAGGCACACATCAGGTCTGGTACACAGCATTGCATACATGATAGACCCTATGGCTGAAGCATAGGGAACACCTTTCATTTTCTCTCTATCTTCTGCAGTGGTCGGGCATTGAGTTTGACTCAACTTCACACCTTGTAATACATGCAAGAACCCTTTCTTTGCCTGATCCATTTTGAACTTCTTCAAAACTTAATCAAGGTATGTGCTTTGTGAAAGTCCAATCAAGCGTCTTGATCTATCTCTATAGATCTTGATGCCCAATATATAAGCAGCTTCACCGAGGTCTTTCATTGAAAAATTCTTATTCAAGTATCCTTTTATGCTATTCAAAAATTCAGTATCATTTCCGATCAACAATATGTCATCTACATATAATATCAGAAATGCTACGGAGCTCCCACTCACTTTCTTGTAAATACAGGCTTCTCCAAAAGTCTGTATAAAACCATATGCTTTGATCACACTATCAAAGCGTATATTCCAACTCCGAGAGGCTTGCACTAGTCCATAAATGGATCGTTGGAGCTTGCACACTTTGTTAGCACCTTTTGGATTGACAAAACCTTCTGGTTGCATCATATACAACTCTTCTTTAAGGTATCCATTAAGGAATGCAGTTTTGACATACATTTGCCAAATTTCATAATCATAAAATGCGGCAATTGCTAACATGATTCGGACGGACTTAAGCATCGCTATGGGTGAGAAGGTCTCATCGTAGTCAACTCCTTGAACTTGTCAAAAACCTTTCGCAACAAGTCGAGCTTTGTAGACAGTAACATTATCGTCAGTGTTAGTCCTCTTCTTGAAGATCCATTTATTCTCTATAGCATGCCAATCATCGGGCAAGTCAACCAAAGTCCATACTTTGTTCTCATACCTAGATCAGATCTCAGATTTCATGACCTCAAGCCATTTTGCGGAATTTGGGCTCATCATTGCTTCCTCATAGTTCGTAGGTTCATCATGGTCAAGTAACATGACTTCCAGAATAGGATTACCGTACCGCTCTGGTGCAGATCTTACTCTGGATGACCTACGAGGTTCGGTAGTAACTTGATCAGAAGTTTCATGATCATCATCATTAGCTTCCTCACTTACTGGTGTAGGAATCACTGGAATTGACAATTACCTCATCAAGTTCTACTTTCCTCCCACTTACTTATTTCGAGAGAAACTCCTTCTCTAGAAAGGATCCATTCTTAGCAACGAATATCTTGCCTTCGGATCCATGATAGAAGGTGTACCCAACAGTCTCCTTTGGGTATCCTATGAAGACACATTTCTCCGACTTGGGTTCGAGCTTATCAGGTTGAAGCTTTTTCACATAAGCATCGCAGCCCCAAACTTTAAGAAATGACAACTTGGGTTTCTTGCCAAACCACAGTTCATAAGGTGTCGTCTCGACAGAATTAGGTGGTGCCCTATTTAATGTGAATGCAGCTGTCTCTAAAGCGTAACCCCAAAATGATAGCAGTAAATCAGTGAGAGACATCATAGATCGCACCATATCTAGTAAAGTACGATTACGACATTCGGACACATCATTATGTTGTGGTGTTCCAGGTGTCGTGAGTTGTGAAACTATTCCGCATTGTTTCAAATGAAGACCAAACTCGTAACTCAAATATTCTCCTCCACGATCAGATCACAGAAACTTTATTTTCTTGTTACGATGATTTTCCACTTCACTCTGAAATTCTTTGAACTTTTCAAATGTTCCAGACTTATGTTTCATCAAGTAGATATACCCATATCTGCTCAAATCATCTGTGAAGGTGACAAAATAACGATATCTGCCGCGAGCTTCAATGTTCATTGGACCACATACATCAATATGTATGATTTCCAATAATTCTGTTGCTCACTCCATTGTTCCGGAGAACGGAGTTTTAGTCATCTTGCCCATGAGGCATGGTTCTCAAGTACCAAGTGATTCATAATCAAGTGATTCCAGAAGTCCATCAGAATGGAGTTTCTTCATGTGCTTTACACCAATATGACCTAAACGGCGGTGCCACAAATAAGTTGCACTATCATTATCAACTTTGCATCTTTTGGCTTCAATACTATGGAAATGTGTATCACTACTATCAAGATTTAGTAAAAATAGACCACTCATCAAGGGTGCATGATGATAAAAGATATTACTCATATAAATAGAACAACCATTATTCTCTGATTTAAATGAATAACCATCTCGCATCTAACAAGATCCAGATATAATGTTCATGCTCAATGCTGGCACCAAATAACAATTATTTAGGTCTAAAACTAATCCCGAAGGTAGATGTAGAGGTAGCGTTCCTACGGGGATCACATCGACTTTGGAACCATTTCCCACGCGCATCGTCAGCTCGTCCTTAGCCAATCTTTGCTTAATCCGTCGCCCTTGTTTCGAGTTGCAAATGTTAGAAACTGAACCAGTATCAAATACCCAGGCACTACTGCGAGCATTAGTAAGGTACACATCAATAACATGTCTATCAAATATACCTTTAACTTTTCCATCCTTCTTCTCTGCCAAATACTTGGGGCAGTTCCGCTTCCAGTGACCAGTTCCTTTGCAGTAGAAGCACTCAGTCTCAGGGAGAACACTTATACCATGAAATTTAGTGAGAGATCATCTTATAATGCTACCTCCGAACTAAGCGAAATAAGATGCATAAAGGGTAAACATCACATGCAATCAATATAAGTGATATGATATGGCCATCATCATCGTGTGCCTTTGATCTCCATCTCCAAAGCACCATCATGATCACCATCATCACCGGCTTGACACCTTGATCTCCATCGAAGCATCATTGTCGTCTCGCCAGCTATTGCTTCTATGACTATCACTACCGCTTAGTGATAAAGTAAAGCAATTACGTGGCGATTGCATTTCATACAATAAAGCGACAACCATATGGCTCCTGCCAGTTGCAGATAACTGTGTTACAAAACATGATCATATCATACAATAAAATTTAGCATCATGTCTTGACCATATCACATCACAACATGCCCTGCAAAAACAAGTTAGACGTCCTCCACTTTGTTGTTGCAAGTTTTACGTGGCTGCTATGGGCTCAGCAAGAACCGTTCTTATCTACACATCAAAAACCACAACGCGGTATAGTGATTGCTTTTTGATCTTCAGAAAGAACCCTGTTCATTGAATCCGATTCAACTAAAGATGGAGAAATAGACACCCACTAGCCACCTGTGTGCAAAGCACGTTGGTAGAACCAGTCTCGTGTAAGCGTACGTATAATGTCGGTCTGGGCCGCTTCATCCAACAATGCCGCTGAATCAAGAATCAACTAGTGATGGCAAGCAATATGTATATACCCATGCCCACAACTCCTTTGTGTTCTACTCGTGCATATAACATCTGCACATAAACCTGGCTCCAATGCCACTGTTGGGGAACGCAGTAATTTCAGAAAAATTCCTACGCACACGCAAGATCATGGTGATGCATAGCGACAAGACGGGAGAGTATCGTCTATGTACCCTCGTAGACCGTAAGCGTAAGCGTTATGACAACGCGGTTGATGTAGTCGTATGTCTTCACGATCAACCGATCTAGTACCAAAGATATGGCACCTCCGTGATCTGCACACGCTCGGCTCGGTGACGTCCCGCGAACTCACGATCCAGTAGAGCTTCGAGGGAGAGCTTCGTTAGCACGAGGGCGTGATGACGGTGATGATGTTGCTACCGGAACAGGGCTTCACCTAAGCACCGCTACAATATTACAGAGGTGGATTATGGTGGAGGGGGACACCGCACACGACTAAAGATCAATGATCAAATTGTGTGTCTATGGGGTGCCCCCCTCCCCCATATATAAAGGAGTGGAGGAGGGGGAGGGGACCGGCCTCTCTAGGCGCGCCCCAAGGAGTCCTACTCCCACCGGGAGTAGGATTCCTGCCTTCCCTTTGTTGGTTCTAGGAGAGAAGGAAGGAGAGGGAAGAAGGAAGGAAAGGGGGGCCGGCCCCCCTCCCAATTCAGATTGGGCTGGGGGTGCCCCCTCCTTTGCTTCTTTCCCCTCTCTTCCACTAAGGCCCAATAAGGCCCATATACCTCCCGGGGTGGTTCCGATAACCTCCAGGTACTCCGGTATATTCCCGATTTCTCCCAGAACCAATCCGATGTCCAAACATAGGCTTCCAATATGTCGATCTTTACGTCTCATCCATTTCGAGACTCCTCGTCATGTCCGTGATCAAATCCGGGACTCCGAACTACCTTCGGTACATCAAAACACATAAACTCGTAATACTGATCGTCACTGAACGTTAAGCGTGCGGACCCTATGGGTTCGAGAACTATGTAGACATGACCGAGACATGTCTCCGGTCAATAACCAATAGCGGAACCTGGATGCTCATATTGGTTCCTACATATTCTAAGAAGATCTTTATCGGTCAAACCACATAACGATATACGTTGTTCCCTTTGTCATCGGTATGTTACATGCTCGAGATTCGATCGTCGGTATCCCAATACCTAGTTCAATCTCGTTACTGGCAAGTCTCTTTACTCATTCCGTAATGTTACATCCCGTAACTAACTCATTAGCTACATTGCTTGCAAGGCTTATAGTGATGTACATTACCGAGAGGGCCCAGAGATACCTCTCCGACAATCAGAGTGACAAATCCTAATCTTGATCCATGCAAACTCAACAAACACCATCGGAGACACCTGTAGAGCACCTTTATAATCACCCAGTTACGTTGTGACATTTGGTAGCACACAAAGTGTACCTCCGGTATTCGGGAGTTGCATGATCTCATAGTCATAGGAACATGTATAATTATGGAGAAAGCAATAGCAATAAACTAAACGATCATCGTGCTAAGCTATCGGATGGGTCAAGTCAATCACATCATTCTCTAATGATGTGATCCCATCAATTAAATGACAACTCATGTCTATGGTTAGGAAACATAACCATCATTGATTCAACGAGCTAGTCAAGTAGAGGCAAACTAGTGACACTCTGTTTGTCTATGTATTCACACATGTACTAAGTTTCCGGTTAATACAATTCTAGCATGAATAATAAACATTTATCATGATATAAGGAGATATAAATAACAACTTTATTATTGCCTCTAGGGCATATTTCCTTCAAGTCCATACTTTGTTCTCATACATGGATCCCATCTCAGATTTCATGGCCTCAAGCCATTTTGTGGAATCTGGGCTCATTATCGCTTCCTCATAGTTTGTAGGTTCATCATGGTCTAGTAACATGACTTCCAGAAAGGATTACCGTACCACTCTGGTGCGGACCATACTCTGGTTGACCTACAAGGTTCGAAACTAACTTGATCTGAAGTTTCATGATCATCATCATTAGCTTCCTCACTAATTGGCGTAGGAATCACTAGAACTGATTTCTGTGATGAACTACTTTCCAAGTCGAGAGAAGGTACAATTACCTCATCAAGTTCTACATTCCTCCCACTCACTTCTTTCGAGAGAAACTTCTTCTCTAGAAAGGATCCATTCTTAGCAACAAATATCTTGCCTTCGAATATGTGATAGAAGGTGTACCCAACAGTTTCCTTTGGTATCCTTTGAAGACGCATTTCTCCGATTTGGGTTCGAGATTATTGCTTCCTCTTGAGCACTGCGTTGGTTTTCCCTTGAAGAGGAAAGGGTGATGCAGCAAAATAGCGTAAGTATTTCCCTCAGTTTTTGAGAACCAGGTATCAATCCAGTAAGAGATCACGCTCAAGTCCCACGCACCTACACAAACAAATAAGAACCTCACAACCAACGCGATAAAGGGGTTGTCAATTCCTTCACGGTCACTTACGAGAGTGAGATCTGATAGATATGATAAGATAATATTTTCGGTATATTTATGATAAAGATGCAAAGTAAAATAAATGGCAAAAGAAATAACTAAGTGTTGGAAGAATAATACTATGGAAGATAGACCCGGGGGCCATAGGTTTCACTAGTGGCTTCTCTCAAGAGCATAAGTATTACGGTGGGTAAACGAATTACTGTCGAGCAATTGACAGAACTGATCATAGTTATGAGAATATCTAGGTATGATAATGTATATAGGCATCACATCCGCGACAAGTAGACCGAAATGATTCTGCATCTACTACTATTACTCCACACATCGACCGCTATCCAGCATGCATCTAGAGTATTAAGTTCATAAGAACAGAGTAATGCTTTAGGTAAGATGACATGATGTAGAGGGATAAACTCATGCAATATGATATAAACCCCATCTTTTTATCCTCGATGGCAACAATACAATACATGGCTTGCTGCCCCTACTGTCACTGGGAAACGACACCGCAAGATTGAGACCAAAGCTAAGCACTTCTCCCATTGCAAGAAATATCAATCTAGTAGGCCAAACCAAAATGATAATTCGAAGAGACTTGCAAAGATAAACCAATCATACATAAAAGAATTCAGAGGAGAATCAAATATTGTTCATAGATAAACTGGATCATAAACACAGAATACATCCGACCTCGACAAACACACCGCAGAAGAAGATTACATCGAATAGATCTCCAAGAAGATCGAGGAGAACTTTGTATTGAGATCCAAAGAGAGAGAAGAAGCCATCTAGCTAATAACTATGGACCCGTAGGTCTGAAATAAACTACTCACACATCACCGGAGAGGCCATGGAGTTGATGTAGAGGCCCTCCGTGATCAATGCCCCCTCCGGCGGAGCTCCGGAAAAGGCCCCAAGATGGGATCTCTTGGGTACAGAAGGTTGCGGCGGTGGAATTAGGTTTTCGTGGTGCCCCTAGTCGTTTGGGGGGTACATGGACTTATATAGGAGGAAGAAGTACGTCGGTGGAGCAACGAGGGGCCCATGAGGGTGGAGGGTGCGCCCCCTGCCTTGTGGATTCCTCGGTTGTTTCTTGACACCCACTCCAAGTCTCCTGGATCACGTTTGTTGAGAAAATCACATTCCCGAAGGTTTCATTCCATTTGGACTCCATTTGATATTCCTTTTCTTTGAAACCCTAAAATAGGCAAAAAAAACAGCAATTTGGGCTGGGCCTCCGGTTAGTAGGTTAGTCCCAAAAATGATATAAAAGTGTAAAATAAAGCCCATTAACATCCAAAATAGATAATATAATAGCATGGAGTAATAAAAAATTATAGATAAGTTGGAGACATATCAAGCATCCCCAAGCTTAATTCCTGCTTGTCCTCAAGTAGGTGAATGATAAAAGAAGAATTTTTGATGGGGAATGCTTTCTAACATATTTCTCGATGTAATTTTTCTTTATTGTGGCATGAATGTTCAAATCCGAAAGATTCAAGATAAAAGTTTAATATTGACATAAAAATAATAATAGTTCAAGCATACTAACTAAGCAATCATGTCTTCTCAAAATAACATGGCCAAAGAAAGTTATCCCTACAAAATCATATAGTCTGGCTACACTCTATCTTCACCACACAAAATATTTAAATCATGCACAACCCCGATAACAAGCCAAGCAATTGTTTCATACTTTTGATGTTTTCAAACTTTATCAATCTTCACGCAATATATGAGCGTGAGCCATGGATATAGCACTATATGTGGAGTAGAATGGTGGTTGTGGAGAAGACAAAAAAAGGAGAAGATAGTCTCACATCAACTAGGCGTATCAACGGGCTATGGAGATGCCCATCAATATATATCAATGTGAGTGAGTAGGGATTGCCATGCAAAAGATGCACTAGAGCTATAAGTATATGAAAGCTCAACAAAAGAAACTAAGTGGGTGTGCATCCAACTTGCTTTCTCATGAAGACCTAGGGCATTTTGAGGAAGCCCATCATTGGAATATACAAGACAAGTTCTATAATGAAAAATTGCCACTAGTATATGAAAGTGATAACATATGAGACTCTCTATCATGAAGATCATGGTGCTACTTTGAAGCACAAGTGTGGAAAAAGGATAGTAGCAGTATCCCTTCTCTTTTTTCTCTCATTTTTTGGGCCTTCTTCTTTTTTATGGCCTTTCTCTTTTTTTCGTCCGGAGTCTCATCCGGACTTGTGGGGGAATCATAGTCTCCATCATCCTTTCCTCACTGGGACAATGCTCTAATAATGATGATCATCACACTTTATTTACTTACAACTAAAGAATTACAACTCGATACTTAGAACAGAAATATGACTATATGTGAATGCCTCCGGCGGTGTACCGGGATGTGAAATGATGCATGTGTGACATGTACGAAGAATTATGAACGGTGGCTTTGCCACAAATACGATGTCAACTACATGATCATGCAAGCAATATGACAATGATGAAGCACTACAAAAAAATACACTTCCATGATGATACGTGTTTGTCACAGTAGGTCATGTTTTCTGTCATGCATGTACATCTATGACAAATTTATGACAGAATGAAGATAGTCATACCTGTGTTGTCGTAAAAGTGTTCCATGACATTACCAAAATTATCATCACGGAAGTGTCCACTTCCCTGACGATAAATCGCACGTCACAAAAGTGCTTTCATCAAGGGTGACTGACACGTGGCATCCACCGTAATGGAACGCCGTTAAGCTATTGGGGTCCGGTTTTGGATCCGATAACCCGTTAACAGCCCGGACCAATGGGGATTTTCCACGTGTAAAATCATCATTAGCCGGAGGAAATATGTGTTGCCTCACCGTTGGGACAGATGTTATCCACTCATTGGACAGGAGGTGCCGATGATAGGCCGACACGTGGCACGGCCCAACAGTGGCCCATTCTGGTGAAAAAGGCCGGCCCAGTAAAAAATAGTAGGCCGGCCCATATAAGGCCTACTTGTGTCAGGTCCATTTAAGCCCACGGCCCATACGAGATGTGCCAATTCGGCTCGTCAATGGCCCGTTAAAGATTTGACACCATTACATCCCATCGTCAGTTCGAGCTCGTTAACAGCCTGCTATATATTTGGGCTCAATATCGGCCCGATGAGATTTTGGCCTGTTAATGACCCATTCAGTGGATGGGCCAATTTTCACAATGTACATCTTTCGGCCTTTTAGCGACCCATTTAAATATTGGGCTAATTTCTGGCCCGGTGTGTCTTTCAGCCTGTTGACGGCCCATAAATCAGTTGGGCCATTTGTAGTCGGGCCTGAGTTTCGGCCTTTTAGCGACCCATTTAAGTATTGGGCCAATTTCCGGCCCAGTGTGTCTTTCAGCCTGGTGGCGGCCCATATATCTGTTGGGCCATTTGTAGTCAGACCTGAGTTTTGGCCTTTTAGCTACCCATTTAATTGTTGGGCCAATTGCCGGCCCTGTGTGCCTTTCAGCCTGTTAACGGACCATAAATGAGTTGGGCCATTTGTAGTCGGACCTGAGTTTTGGCCTTTTAACGGCCCATGCCCTTCATGGTCTAATACCAGCCCGGTTTTTCTTTCGGCCTGCTAAAGGCCCACAACACAATTGGGCCATTTACAATACGACCTGACTTTCGGCCTCTTAGCGGCCCATGCTCTTCATGGTCCAGTACAAGCCCGTTGTCTCTTTCGGCCTACTAAAGGCCCATAGTATAGTTGGGCCATATGTAGCGCAAACTTAGTAACAGCCTGTTAATGGCCCATGAAATCAATTGGGCCCACCTATTGCCTGCTTTGATGTCAGCCTGTTAACGACCCAGGACTTAAGAGGGCCGACCATTAACTTTCTGCCTGGTAACGGCCCATTAACTTAATGGGCCCACTAAAGTTCGTACATGTCTTTAGGCCAAATTAGATAATTTGAGCCCATTACGACGAGCAATTATGCACAGGACCAAAACCGGTCAAGCAAAGGTACGACATACAGGGAAAAACGTTGCACATCCAACATATATTACAGGAAATTACATCCACTGGGCAATCCAAGATTGATGCCAGTGCAAATAAATGAACAGAACCTAACGATCTACAACATCACAATCTGCAACCTCAGCACAGATGACGCCCATAAGCATGTGGGCAAGTTCTTGCTGCTTTGCTACACTATCTCTGAAAACATTGACCAGTTGTTGTGTCGCACGACTCTGCACCTCTGATTCCTCCACCATTTCCATCATTCCTTCGGCCATTAATTGGTTCACAAACATACATTTTTCCATCGCATTCGAGATAGAGGATACTGAACAGATTCAGATGGCGATTTTGGCAGGCTTGTATTATTGATAGTGGAGAGTGTCTCGACCACTGCATCATAACATAAATTAGGAGGGGAACCAAACAGATTAATCATGAGTTATTGGCATATTACCTGGCCTAGATTTATTGGAAAGAAACAATGGGGTTGCCTTGCTGTTTTCAGAGTTTGTCTTCTTATCTTCAGCAGCCTGCACCAAATTAAGACACTAGCATTGATATCATTGGCCAAGTCAGATAATAGGAAAGTAACATTGGCACAACGAATGTTTGGGCAACTAGCCAACACCAAATTAACACAATATGGCACAACTATCATCAGCCAGGTAAGGTAATACGAAAGCAACATTGACACAATGAATGAATGGGCAACCAGAGCAACACTACAATTTAGTAATGTGCATGATATGAGATAGTACACTCATGCAGCTCAGTATGCAAAACTACCAGGCAGTTTTCTTTACAAAAATCAACATTGCCGCCTTTAACATTTCGCTACAACTAATTTTAGATCAGACAAAGGTTGGATTCATGTCGATTAACAAAATACATGCTGATGTAAAAATATAGTGATATACAACATGTACTTACATTAGCATTGGAGCACAGAAAATTCCCGCAAGATGTTTTCCTCGAATACAATCCCAATGAAGGAACTCTTCTATCATTTAACCTTATTTTATAAAAGAGAGATGGGTAAGAAACATGTAGAAAATATGATCAGAATGCTATAAAAATTCATGATGCGAGGATATGCACACGCTTCTTAGAATGGAGTTGACATTCTTTTGCTGGACTGGAGCGCACTAGTTCTTTGGCCACTGGAATCTGCTTATTACCAGTGGGAGTTGGGTTTCTCTGTGCTGGAGCAGTATCTATGAAAAATGGAGTTGGTTTATTATCTCCTAGTGTTTGGATCTTTTGCAAAGACCTGGTTTGTAACCCTTCAGATTCTAACATAGCCGTCTTCCCCTTGCATGCCATATATAGAAGAATGGTGCTTCAATTATAAAACATGCTATAGCAGATATGGAATAGGTACTGAAGAATAGAAAGGCATGACATATTGACATGTATTCCCTCCATCCGGAAATAAATGGATGGGTCTAGGTGTATTTCAGTTCTAGATACATCCAGTTTTATCCATTTCTGTGACATGTAATCCGGACGGAGGGAGTATGATGTAAGAGCTAGGGATACGACAGGACAACACAGTAAAAAAACATTGAAAACCCACTACAGAACCAAAGTAATCAAACGCACTGATATGAGATAGTACACTCATGCAGCTCAGGATGCAAAACTACCAAGCAGTTTTCCTTACAAAAATCAACATTGTGGCCTTGAATCATACATTTTACTACAACTAAATTTAGATCAGATAAAGGTTGGATTCACGCTGATTAATAAAATACATGCTAATGTAAAATATAGTGATATACAATAGGTACTTACATCTGCATTGGAGTAGAGAGAATTCCTGCAAGAATCTTTCCTCACAGATGATACCATTGTAGAAATTCTTCTATCTGTTAAGCTTATTTTCTAAAAGAGAGATGGGTAAGAAACATGTAGAAAATATGATCAGCATGCTATAAAATTTCATGATGCAAGGATACGCACACGCTTCTTAGAATGGAGTTGACATATTTTTCCTGGACTAGAGCGGACTAGTTCTTTGGCCACTGGAATCTTCTTATTATCAGTAGGACATGGGTTTCTCTGTGCTGGAGCAGTATCTATAAAAATTGGAGTTGGTTTATTATGTCCTGGTGTTTGGATCTTTTGCAAAGACCTGGTTTGTAACCCTTCAGATTCTAACATAGTCGTCTTCCCCTTGCATGCCTTGTATAGAAGAATGGTGCTTCAGTTATAAAACATGCTACAACAGAGAGATGGAATAGGTACCGAAGAATAGAAAGGCATGACATATTGACATGTATTCCCTCCATCCAGAAAAAAATGGATGGGTCTAGGCGTATTTCAGTTCTAGATACATCCTTTTTTATCCATTTCGGCAACATGTAATCCGGACAGAGGGAGTATGGTGTAAGAGCTAGGGATACGACAGGACAACACGGTAAAAAAACACTAGTTGAATGTAAAACTGTATGCTAGCGGAATACATACAGAAAAAACTAAGGAAGCATACATGTGTATGATTCGGAAACTAAGATGGCATTGCAACAGAGCACTAGAACGACACTTCAATGTAAAAAACATGGTATGGTAGACAGATGAAGTACGTATTGATGAATAACAATGCATAAGATATTCAGAAGCATGATGTCCAAATTAAGCAGATGGCATTGTGATAGATTAGAATGACGGTACTAGAATTTGAAAACATGTTATCATGAATGGAATAGGTACTGAAAAACAGGAAGGCATGACATATTTACATGCATGATCAGCATGCTAAGCACATGGCATTGCAATAGAGTAGATACACTCCAGGACATTATATGCATGTTGTACCCATATCACGGGCCAAGTTAGAGCAAGGACCTTGTGGGGTGAAGAGGATTCAACATCTTTCTGCAAGTCTTCTAAAGAACTGCCTTTACATGTTCCATCATATTGGGTATCATTGACATCAAGTTTATTGGACTTTACATTGCTCCGTGAGGTTCTTGTGGATATATTAGTGTGTGCAATTATATCTGACATGCATGGAAGACAACTAGTAGTTAGGTTTATGTAATGAGTGCATGTAGGAGACGACATAAATAGTAGGACTGGGCTTAACTATCAGCAACATGTCTCAAAAACTACAGGGAGAACACAGATGAAAGCTACAAAATATGTATCGTTTGTACTCGAGATTAACTAGATGGCACACAAAAGTATTAAAGAGCAAGATAGGTAATACTAGAAGTGGTATAATCCTATAATCACCAGCTTGTGGGATAGCATTGGCTGATGGATGATAACTATGGAACAGCGTTACCTAAAGAACAAGTATCTTAGCTGAACTATGGAACAACGTTAACTCCTGAACAAGACCCGTAAGAGATCAGCATGAATATACAGTGAAATGTGATAATCTATTTTCCATGCTTATATGAATAACAAAGCCATAAATGTTGCACACAAGTAAGATGAGGGTACAACCTATCTGGCCGCCACCCATAGGAGTGAGCATCATATGCTGACTTGTCGATGGCCCTGCAGTTGTTGTGGTTGTCCATGTCGGTCACGCGCATTCGATGCAGGGAACTATTGAGTGGGGACTATAGCTCCTTTCTGGTATATGCTTCCCTTGTTGGAGCAGCTACGGTGAGTCAGAAGACGGTGTGGCTGAAGATGCAGATAACGCATAATGTTAAGAACGACACACCTCTTTGATCTGAAGAAATACACTAAGAGATCAACAGCAAGGTACGAGAATGGTCACACGTCTGTTGACTGAGACTAAATTGGGGTCACACGATTTTATTTTATTTTGGTACTGTCCGATCTACGCCGGATTGTGAGGACCCCGACTCAATGCCACATCGATCTAGCATGTAACACCTCATATCACTTTGCGGCCTCACGCACGGTATTCCCACGGGTGTCGCCTTACCTTTGCCCGGGACCGTTTGCGCCTTTTGGCACACGTATATGATAGTGTCGCTAGCATCCATATGATAAGGAGCCCGGGCTGACATGGCTAGTCATAAACCCAAAGTGGCACAGACTTACAGGGACAGGCATCCATGACCCAGCATCGAACGTGTCGGTCATCAGCGAGTGAATTCAGGCTGTAGCACTGGGCTAGCAGGACTCCGGTGAACCGGGCTGTAGCGGGCTAACAGGACTCCGGTATTCATCGCGTGACATTTCCCCGAAGGGACAGACACAGGAACGAAGAAGGACACATGCCGGCCAGCCTAAGTGTTCCGGAGCAGTAGCAAGCTACCATGGCTCGGTGGAAACACTAGGAGACATTTCCCGGTAAGAGAGGCTACTAAAGATAAACAACTAGATGGTCAGATCCCACACATACCAAGCATTTCAATAACATACACACAATATGCTCGATATGTGCAAATACAACATGGCATCACAACATGACTCTACGACTCAAGTATTTATTCAATAGGCTCCGAGGAGCGAGATATTACAAACATGGGTCTCATGACCCAACATTCAGAGCATACAAATCAAAGCACAAGCGGAAGCTATCATGTCTGAGTACAGACATCTATAAATGAAAAAGGCTGAGAAGCCTGACTATCTACCAGATCCTGCCGAGGGCACAAGATCGTAGCTGAGGTAACAAGCTAAACGTCGAAGTCCACGCGGAACTACTAGCGAGACCGAAGTCTCTCTGCAAAAACATAAATAGGCAAACGTGAGTACAAATGTACCCAGCAAGACTTACATCAGAACTAACTACATATGCATCATTATCAACAAAGGGGATGGTGGGGTTTAACTGCAGCAAGCCAGCTTTGACTCGGTGGCTATCCTGAACTACGACTGCAAGTAACTCTTTTGAGGTGGCGCACACGAGTCCACATATTCACCATATCAATACACCACTATGGATCCGCTCCCGTCTCCCTACGAGAACGCCATCCATAGCACTCACGCTTATCTTGCGTATTTTAGAGTATCCACTTTCACTTGTCTATGAACTGATATAAGCAACCCAGAAGTCCTTTTCCGCGGACACGGCTATTCGAATAGATGATGATAACCCTGCAGGGGTGTACTTCTTCACACACGCTCTCACCACTTACCGCCGTTTACACGACATGTACTCGGCAACCTTCAAGCGGAAGCCCAACGTGGGTGTCGGCCACGGCCTACCTAAACACTCGAGTCTCTAGTCCAGGTTTATCGCCTATTCGGGTTCCATCCATGAGGAGATCCGGCCGGAGTTTCGCTCACAGCCCCAAACGATGTGAACAGGGTTCCGTGACACCAAACGGGCGCCCGGTATACCCGGCCACGTGCCTACCGCATCACAGCCCACCCCTACGGTCAGCGCTGCGCACGGCCTCCAGCATACTACAAACACCAGAAACTACTTGCAACTCCTGGACAGAGGACAAGGGTGATCAAGAAGCCGAGAGGGTCCATTGGTTTCGGGCCCAATGCGTGGTAGTAGCTGAATCATGGATCACAAACACAGAACTCAGTTCCTGAGGACGGCTGCAATGAGACAACCCACCATGTACTCCTACATGGCCTCTCACCGCTACCTTTACCAAATCGTGTTCACACACTTAGCTCACACACAGTAGGACATGTTCACACACCTCTGATTCATCCCGGATGAATCAGACCTGACTCAACTCTAAGCAGTAGCAGGCATGACAAACAAGCATGAATGAGTAGGCACAACAGGGCTCAAACAACTCCTACTCATGCTAGTGGGTTTCATCTATTTACTGTGGCAATGACAGGTCATGCAAAGGATAAAGGGGTTCAGCTACCGCAGCAAGTAACAGATGAATCGTTGTTGTCCTAATGCAGTAAAAGAGAGCAGGAGCGAGAGAGTGGGATTGTATCGGAATGAACAAGGGGGTTTTGCTTGCCTGGCACTTCTGAAGATAACATTGAGTCTTCATCAGTGTCAACGATCACAACGTCGGAACATCCTCTACCGGGAGGGAACAGATACCGGCAACAAAGAAGAAATACAATCAATGCAATGCACAATATGATGCATGCTCATGACATGGCAATATGAATGTGTTTTGAGCTAATGCAACTAGCAACAGATTAAATGAAGTTGGTTTGAATATAAGATTCAAATTCAAACTCCATATGTGATTATTCAGATGCCATTTATATGATTTGTGCTAAACAGCACCTATAAGTTGTTCTAACATGCATGAAAATAGTACAGATGGATAGATTGGATTTTTCTGGTCATTTTTCATATATAATTTATCTCATTTGGAGTTACGGTTGAATTTCTATGATTTTTAGAAGTTTTTACAATTTTCTGGAATTTCCTGAATAATATAAATCCAGAAATGAATTATGGCGTCAGCACCACGTCACTGTGACGTCAGCAGAGTCAACTGGGCTGGCTCGGGTCAAACCTGACGTGTGGGGTCCACACGTCAGTGACACATGTTAGACAGGGGGTTAGTTTAGTTTAATTAAAGATTAGGGGCACTAGGGCCCACATGTCAGTGTCAGGGGGTTAGATTAGGTGGTGATTAGCATTAAGCTAATCACCTGATGGCGGGGTCCCACCTGTCATAGACCCAGGGGAGGTCAAACCCCTGGTCAAACGACTCAATCCCGCCGGCGTTGAGTCGCCGGCGAGGCCGAGGCGGCGGAGGCCTTCGGGTTTCTTGCTCCGGCGACCAAACGGACGGAGGAGGGGCTCTACAGATAGCTGGAAAAGCGCCGCGTCTTCCTGTGGAGTCGGTTGGGGTCGGGGCGGCCGGAATCGGCGCCGGCGACGACCTAGGTAGCCGCCGGAGTTCGGGTGAGCTCGGAGTCGGTGTTAGGGAGCACAGCAGAGGGTGCGGATGGGTGCTATGGCCTCCTGGGGGTGCACTGAGCACGGCTGCGTGCTCGGTTGCAGCTCTAGGCAACTGTGGCTACGGCGGCGACATGGCCGGCGGCGAAGAGCTCTCGGCTCCGACGGTTGTCGGTGTTAGAGGAAGAAAACGAGTCAGGGAGAGGGGGAAACGACGGAGGAGCTCACGTGGATCCCGTAGAGGTGGACGGCGGGCTCGGGGAAGGCCGAACGGCGACGAATTTGACGACGGCGATCCTCGGTGGCCGAGGAGGGGAACGGCGAGGCTAGCGGCATCCAGGGGCTCTTCTGGTCGCGTGAGACGACGAGGAGGACGAGGGAGGACCGGCGGAGCTCGGGAGCGCAACGGCAAGGCGGGGCAGTGGTTGTGGCCATGGCAGCAGCGAGCGGCGGCGGTGAGCGCGCTCGGTGGCGAGAGAGAGGGGTCCAGGGGAGAGGATGAGGACGCGGGAGAGTGAGGGAGAGAGGCAGGGAGGTGCGTGGCGTCTCCGGGGCATCGAGGAGGAAACAGGAGGTGGCGCAGGGAAAGTAGGAGGTGGCCGAGGCCTCTCGGGCGCGCGCCACGCCTCGCCTCTGCCTACTGGCAGAGGAAGACGACAGGGGGGGGTGGAGATGGGCTGGGCCGTGCTGGGCCAGGTAAGTGGGCGCCAGGTAAGTTAGGTAGGTGGCCTGGTGGCCTTCTCTCCCTTTCTTTTATTTCCTCTTTTCTATTTTCTGTAGTTTGTTTTGATTTAGTTTTAGACACTAAATCATTTTTTATAAATCCTGAGAATAATTGTGGACATTAACTGAATTATTACAGAGGCCCTCAACTATTTTCAGAATTGTTGGAGCATTTAAAAATATTAACAGTATTTAAATGCCCCAATTCAAATACAATATGGTTTAATCAAAAATCCAAAAATATCTTGGAAAAATATCCATCATCTCTGGATATGGTTTTCACCCTTTTCCAGTAATCATGAACATTTTTGCAAACCAATTTGGGTTCTTTGAAAATATTTTGAAGTTGAACCTATTTGCAATGCTTTGGTGCTAGGGCTTGGTCATCCCCATTTCAAATTTCATAAAATTTAAACATGTTGCATGGATGCTAAAGCAAAAACAAACAAGGGCTGATCTGGGGCTGTGACAGCTCACCCCCACTAAACAAAAATCTCGTCCCGAGATTCAAGCGTAGGGTAAGGTGAAGGGGGAACGCAAACTAGTACAATCTTCACGATCCAGGTTGCACTTCAACTGAACGTTGATTTGTTCACCATCATTTTCTCGAAGTCTTGCTCTGAGAACTCCAACTAACATGACAACGAGAGGAAAGGAAAGACCCTAAAAGAATCGTTCTTCTCGGAGGTCGAACAACTCAGGAGTAACTCTCGGGATGAGACATAGCAACATCTCTTGAGCTGAGAGACGAAGCACAGATCTGAAGAAATGGAGTGAGACAGATGACGAGGGTTCACTAGGTAGACAACAACTTCACGCTTAAGAGGTGGTAAACGATTGTCAACGTAGCGAGGAGTTGAGTTGCCATGATACCACGACGAACACCTGGAGGAGGGTGATTCGTAGATTATTACCCTTAAGTGGCAAAAAGAATTACTTTTGATTCAGAGATCATTGAAACTCTTTATACCAGCCTAAGGCAATTCACAAGCGATCGTTTGGAGGGGGTCGGTAGAATGGCATACTCGGACTTGGATGATGTGGATTACCTTGTTGAAGACAACGCAATGGATGAATTTTGCTTATCACCGGAAATGGAAGGGACCCATGGTAGAATGGCACGTTAGCGGTGCAAGCTGGGAACAAAATGCAAATGATGGGAATGATTCTGGTAACTGGGGAAGAACCCAACAATAGAGAGTGAATTCACTGTTTGAAAGGTCATAGCGTTGCCGAGGAAACTGATAGGAATCCTAGTTAGAGCCGATGATAACACGTAGCGCTTGTGCGTGCTCTCAAGAACTTGAGCATTTCCACAATCATCAAGGTTTTACCAATATCCGTGTCAAGGATCCTGGCAACACAACTTGCTACCACGATGAATGATGATGGATGATGCAGATGCAAAGGAAGATAACACTTCTCAGATTTCATCTTAGCGAGGCCAAGGAAATAAAATCTGGATGATCGACCGAGAGACATTTAGCACTCCGCTTCTAATGTTCTCCTTGATGTGCTAGTGTAACCCATTCATAGATATGG
The DNA here is from genome assembly GCF_018294505.1 of Triticum aestivum. NCBI lineage: Eukaryota > Viridiplantae > Streptophyta > Magnoliopsida > Poales > Poaceae > Triticum > Triticum aestivum. Next base: position 187,179,234 of record NC_057800.1, read on the forward strand.
TTTGATATCTAGAACATCAAGTAAAGGTCGGACTTCGGGAGCACAAGAATCCATAAGGAACAACTAGGGAGGTAAATCCTACGAAATCCTTATGGGGAGGTGGCCAACTTCCTCAATCAAGATATATAATAATAGGTCTTCCGGCTGGGTGTGTTGGCCACGACATCCACTTTACCGGTTTCCAGGGGACCAATATTATAGTTCTTGGGAAATGTTCCAAACCATCATATCTGCCTGAGATTCAGATCTGGTTGGTGTCAGGATATTCCAGACTCATCGAGTCTAGGAAGAAAAAGAAAGTTTGCAACACAAATCGACGAGATGACGTTGCGAGATTCTCGGGGAATGAACTACGATAGTAAGCTCCAAAACATGAGCTGGTTCTGCTACACACATGTGAACACGCTGTCCCAGACAAGCATGACCACATAGTAGTCTTATAATAAAACACTACCGAGTTCAGGAGGGGGAACCATCAACGAGGGTATCGAAGTCCTTACATAAGTCCGGATTAGCTCTTATGAAGGAACTCCTTCTCCTTGAACAAATCAATCAGTGGCTTGGTGTGCTAGGGATACATATAGATTGAAGGTTGCAAGTCTTCAAACCACAGCATTCTTCGCACGTGTGCATGACTGATTTGGAATGATTCCAAGAAAGCAAACATTGACTTTCTCGAATCCACGGCGGCAACTTGCATCAGATGCACATGAATTAAAGGAAGTCACTACCTTTCATCCAAACATATGCTTCATGAGCTAGCATGAACAAATGCTTTCAAAAGTTTCCAACACTAGCTTAATGTTCAACAAAATCATGGAGGAGATAAGGATGTTGTCAATGGGCTCAACAACAATTCATCTAGGTTTCCTTTTAAAAGGAATTCCATAGTTAAGTGAACACGGTGATAGCATTGGTCAGACCAAAGATGTAATGGTGTATGCTCGAGGGATCAACCACGAATAAGACAACATTACGAGCATCGTTGGTACTGATTTGATTTGACGATAGCCCACACTCAAATCAAAGGATTGATAAGACAATAGGTCCAGCAACTGATCACAAGGACCAATCGATGAAGATATCATCTTTCTTCAACACACACTACACAAGAATATCCCTTTGGAACGAACTAAGTCAGGCAAGCTTTTATCTTCCAACTCTCCAAGTTGTTGTCTAGCTTAACCAACTAGCTCAGGGATATCTAACACCGATTCTTGGAGAGAAGGTGGTTCACAAGAAACCAACTTGATCACGAGCTCAACATAACAGTCAGGGAACAACCTGGTAATACTTCCGAGAAGATATTCGGAAAATCACGAACCACCGGTATGTTACTAAGCTCGAGAACAATCTCGCTTTTGAGGGCAAGACGATATGATCAAATGAGTGAGGACTTGACAAGATCCTAACTCATCAATCGAAGGGTGCACCGAAATAAGGACTAGGTAGCACGATCAGTCTTAGAAGGATGATTCAAAAACCAACACGCTAAGAATGAAATTATTATCCTTTAACTACCAAGCAACGAGGTTGCTGGGAGTATTGATTTCACACATCACAATTCATTTGTCGGTATTCCGGTTGCATCAACACGAGGGCCGAGGAATGACTAATGATGGTGAGAAGTATCACTACGTCAAAATTCATGAGAGTTGGTGCAGTTCTCATGACAATTCTGACATAAAGGGGGTAATACTCCAAGGTAGAACAGAACCAAAAGCTGGATTGGCATTTGATCTGCGGCATACAACTTCTTTGACTCAATCCTGGATATGGAAGAGGTACTGGAGTTTGTTTCTCCAAGTCATTCAGGACAGAATGGCTTGACGGACCACAAGGGTAATAGGCATCGATAAACGAATGCATGCATACCCTTGACTATCAATTGATAGACGAAGGTCAGTAGACAACTAAAGAGGGACAACTCAAAGGAACATATAATTTTCTGAGTTGTGGATGCATAGATTAGTATGTCGAGCGAGATCAACATTTCTTCCAGATAACCCATGCAGAGAGGTAGGACTGGCAGAGTCACGATTTATGAATGGAGATCTCCTCAAGAGTACTCTAATTGTGATCTTTTGATCCAATAAACATCTGCCATAAGCGGTTCATAGTATTTGGAAGAAGGAAATACCACGGACCTCGAGGACTATCGCAAAGGTTACTAATATCCTAAGGAACTAGCAAACACTATCAACATGAAGGTAAGTAGAGTGAATCTCGGGTTCAAAACCCAGGAATAGAATACCTACTACTAAGTAGCATCACGGAATGCTTTCAAGAATAAAGGCCAGAATCATCACACTGGGAACACAAATCATGGCTAGACCACTAGATGATCCCCTGAGACACCTAGGGTCATAATAATAACTCCAACATAAATGTCAAGGCAATAGAATACCTCAACTCAACAATTAGTGTGATTGAGCTGGCATAAAGGAACATCGAAACCAGAGGGAAAGGATTTTGCAAATGCATCAGACTATTTAGAAACCTGGAATGACTCGGACAGCATAACGGCTGTAAATGCTCAAAAAGATTTGAGACATCACAAAAATGGTGGCATAACCACTCAGAAGCACAATATCAAGGTTCCGAGATCAACAGTTAACATACAGAAGTAGTAGGAACTGAAACGAGGCTTAAGTCCAACAATCTTATAAGTCTACGGATTAGTAACACGTGATCCTAATAGAAAGAAGAGATAGCCTAGTTCTTAATCCCCGTAGAAGAGAAGATGATGACTCAGATCAGAAGGCCATGAGGTATAAGGAGTAAAAAGAGCCTTACGTTCCATCCCACAATCAATTCCCTTATATAACTAAAGAATTTCTAGACTCAACTTCGACCAGTTTGGCTTGGTAATCCTACAGGCAGTCAAGCTCTGATACCAACGCTGTCAGGACCCCGACTCAATGCCACATCGATCTAGCATGTAACACCTCATATCACTTTGCGGCCTCACGCACGGTATTCCCACGGGTGTCGCCTTACCTTTGCCCGGGACCGTTTGCGCCTTTTGGCACACGTATATGATAGTGTCGCTAGCATCCATATGATAAGGAGCCCGGGCTGACATGGCTAGTCGTAAACCCAAAGTGGCACAGACTTACAGGGACAGGCATCCATGACCCAGCATCGAACGTGTCGGTCATCAGCGAGTGAATCCAGGCTGTAGCACTGGGCTAGCAGGACTCCGGTGAACCGGGCTGTAGCGGGCTAACAGGACTCCGGTATTCATCGCGTGACATTTCCCCGAAGGGACAGACACAGGAACGAAGAAGGACACATGCCGGCCAGCCTAAGTGTTCCGGAGCAGTAGCAAGCTACCATGGCTCGGTGGAAACACTAGGAGACATTTCCCGGTAAGAGAGGCTACTAAGATAAACAACTAGATAGTCAGATCCCACACATACCAAGCATTTCAATAACATACACACAATATGCTCGATATGTGCAAATACAACATGGCATCACAACATGACTCTACGACTCAAGTATTTATCAATAGGCTCCGAGGAGCGAGATATTACAAACATGGGTCTCATGACCCAACATTCAGAGCATACAAATCAAAGCACAAGCGGAAGCTATCATGTCTGAGTACAGACATCTATAAATGAAAAAGGCTGAGAAGCCTGACTATCTACCAGATCCTGCCGAGGCACAAGATCGTAGCTGAGGTAACAAGCTAAACGTCGAAGTCCACGCGGAACTACTAGCGAGACCGAAGTCTCTCTGCAAAAACATAAATAGGCAAACGTGAGTACAAATGTACCCAGCAAGACTTACATCAGAACTATCTACATATGCATCATTATCAACAAAGGGGATGGTGGGGTTTAACTGCAGCAAGCCAGCTTTGACTCGGTGGCTATCCTGAACTACGACTGCAAGTAACTCTTTTGAGGTGGCGCACACGAGTCCACATATTCACCATATCAATACACCACTATGGATCCGCTCCCGTCTCCCTACGAGAACGCCATCCATAGCACTCACGCTTATCTTGCGTATTTTAGAGTATCCACTTTCACTTGTCTATGAACTGATATAAGCAACCCAGAAGTCCTTTTCCGCGGACACGGCTATTCGAATAGATGATGATAACCCTGCAGGGGTGTACTTCTTCACACACGCTCTCACCACTTACCGCCGTTTACACGACATGTACTCGGCAACCTTCAAGCGGAAGCCCAACGTGGGTGTCGGCCACGGCCTACCTAAACACTCGAGTCTCTAGTCCAGGTTTATCGCCTATTCGGGTTCCATCCATGAGGAGATCCGGCCGGAGTTTCGCTCACAGCCCCAAACGATGTGAACAGGGTTCCGTGACACCAAACGGGCGCCCGGTATACCCGGCCACGTGCCTACCGCATCACAGCCCACCCCTCCGGTCAGCGCTGCCCACGGCCTCCAGCATACTACAAACACCAGAAACTACTTGCAACTCCTGGACAGAGGACAAGGGTGATCAAGAAGCCGAGAGGGTCCATTGGTTTCGGGCCCAATGCGTGGTAGTAGCTGAATCATGGATCACAAACACAGAACTCAGTTCCTGAGGACGGCTGCAATGAGACAACCCACCATGTACTCCTACATGGCCTCTCACCGCTACCTTTACCAAATCGTGTTCACACACTTAGCTCACACACAGTAGGACATGTTCACACACCTCTGATTCATCCCGGATGAATCAGACCTGACTCAACTCTAAGCAGTAGCAGGCATGACAAACAAGCATGAATGAGTAGGCACAACAGGGCTCAAACAACTCCTACTCATGCTAGTGGGTTTCATCTATTTACTGTGGCAATGACAGGTCATGCAAAGGATAAAGGGGTTCAGCTACCGCAGCAAGTAACAGATGAATCGTTGTTGTCCTAATGCAGTAAAAGAGAGCAGGAGCGAGAGAGTGGGATTGTATCGGAATGAACAAGGGGGTTTTGCTTGCCTGGCACTTCTGAAGATAACATTGAGTCTTCATCAGTGTCAACGATCACAACGTCGGAACATCCTCTACCGGGAGGGAACAGATACCGGCAACAAAGAAGAAATACAATCAATGCAATGCACAATATGATGCATGCTCATGACATGGCAATATGAATGTGTTTTGAGCTAATGCAACTAGCAACAGATTAAATGAAGTTGGTTTGAATATAAGATTCAAATTCAAACTCCATATGTGATTATTCAGATGCCATTTATATGATTTGTGCTAAACAGCACCTATAAGTTGTTCTAACACGCATGAAAATAGTACAGATGGATAGATTGGATTTTTCTGATCATTTTTCATATATAATTTATCTCATTTGGAGTTACGGTTGAATTTCTATGATTTTTAGAAGTTTTTACAATTTTCTGGAATTTCCTAAATAATATAAATCCAGAAATGAATTATGGCGTCAGCACCACGTCACTGTGACGTCAGCAGAGTCAACTGGGCTGGCTCGGGTCAAACCTGACGTGTGGGGTCCACACGTCAGTGACACAGGTTAGACAGGGGGTTAGTTTAGTTTAATTAAAGATTAGGGGCACTAGGGCCCACATGTCAGTGTCAGGGGGTTAGATTAGGTGGTGATTAGCATTAAGCTAATCACCTGATGGCGGGGTCCCACCTGTCATAGACCCAGGGGAGGTCAAACCCCTGGTCAAACGACTCAATCCCGCCGGCGTTGAGTCGCCGGCGAGGCCGAGGCGGCGGAGGCCTTCGGGTTTCTTGCTCCGGCGACCAAACGGACGGAGGAGGGGCTCTACGGATAGCTGGAAAAGCGCCGCGTCTTCCTGTGGAGTCGGTTGGGGTCGGGGCGGCCGGAATCGGCGCCGGCGACGACCTAGGTAGCCGCCGGAGTTCGGGTGAGCTCGGAGTCGGCGTTAGGGAGCACAGCAGAGGGTGCGGATGGGTGCTATGGCCTCCTGGGGGTGCACTGAGCACGGCTGCGTGCTCGGTTGCAGCTCTAGGCAACCGTGGCTATGGCGGCGACATGGCCGGCGGCGAAGAGCTCTCGGCTCCGACGGTTGTCGGTGTTAGAGGAAGAAAACGAGTCAAGGAGAGGGGAAACGACGGAGGAGCTCACGTGGATCCGTAGAGGTGGACGGCGGGCTCGGGGAAGGCCGAACGGCGACGAATTTGACGACGGCGATCCTCGGTGGCCGAGGAGGGGAACGGCGAGGCTAGCAGCATCCAGGGGCTCTTCTGGTCGCGTGAGACGACGAGGAGGACGAGGGAGGACCGGCGGAGCTCGGGAGCGCAACGGCAAGGCGGGGCAGTGGCTGTGGCCATGGCAGCAGCGAGCGGCGGCGGTGAGCGCGCTCGGTGGCGAGAGAGAGGGGTCCAGGGGAGAGGATGAGGACGCGGGATAGTGAGGGAGAGAGGCAGGGAGGTGCGTGGCGTCTCCGGGGCGTCGAGGAGGAAACAGGAGGTGGCGCAGGGAAAGCAGGAGGTGGCCGAGGCCTCTCGGGCGCGCGCCACGCCTCGCCTCTGCCTACTGGCAGAGGAAGACGACAGGGGGGGTGGAGATGGGCTGGGCCGTGCTGGGCCAGGTAAGTGGGCGCCAGGTAAGTTAGGTAGGTGGCCTGGTGGCCTTCTCTCCCTTTCTTTTATTTCCTCTTTTCTATTTCTATTTTCTGTAGTTTGTTTTGATTTAGTTTTAGACACTAAATCATTTTTATAAATCCTGAGAATAATTGTGGACATTAACTGAATTATTACAGAGGCCCTCAACTATTTCAGAATTGTTGGAGCATTTAAAAATATTAACAGTATTTAAATGCCCCAATTCAAATACAATATGGTTTAATCAAAAATCCAAAATGTCTTGGAAAAATATCCATCATCTCTGGATATGGTTTTCACCCTTTTCCAGTAATCATGAACATTTTTGCAAACCAATTTGGGTTCTTTGAAAATATTTTGAAGTTGAACCTATTTGCAATGCTTTGGTGCTAGGGCTTGGTCATCCCCATTTCAAATTTCATAAAATTTAAACATGTTGCATGGATGCTAAAGCAAAAACAAACAAGGGCTGATCTGGGGCTGTGACACGGATGGCTTGATGGCCGTCTTGTGCCTCCCGGCTAACACTGTTAGGAATCTTCCCCGAAGAGCCAGCGATCAATGGCAGAGCAGCTTGCCTCCACCGTCCGGGGCCCCGGCCAAAACCCCGCTCCCCGCCCCACCGCACTGCCGTGGTTGCACCGCCCCCGAGCCAATCCACAAAGACTCCCCGTCATCTAGATCGGGCGGCAGCAGTACCTTGAACCCACGCAACTCTAAGATAGCCATCTAAGCGTTGCTACCGCACCGAACTTCTGGCCCCGCACCCTTATGTTAGACACCAGCCAACCGACAGCCTAGGAGCTCCGCCGCCTCGAGGGGTGCTGCTTCCCATTGGGAATCGATTGGCCCAGAATAAAAATTCAGACAACTAACACCTAAATAAAGTGATTTGAGATAAGGGTGCGACCTATCTGGCGGCATGGTGAAGTAGGCAGGTCCAGCTGCCGAGTCGGTGAGGCCGGCGCGGTTGCTGTGGCCACCGGCGGCAGGGAAACAGCGATGTCGCGACGGTTGACGGCTACGGGGAAGCAGCGTCGGGACTCTGGACGGATCCGAAGTTGGAGCCGCTCTGGCGCCATGAACAACGGAGGGGGTGAATTGGCTGTGGTACGGTTCCCGCGTCCGTCGTCGAGGCAGCTCCAGCAGCACGGAGTAAGAGGCACACGGCCCAGTGCACGACGACAAATGGACAGCGCCTCCGGCATTAGGGAGGAGGGCGGCTGTGAAATTGGTGCGGTGGGGGCGCCATGGAGGAGGGGTTGAGTGTCGGTGTACAAAAAGAGGGGTACACTTTTTGTACCCCTATAACTGTGCACGGGCAGTCTGAGCCACGGGCACCACCACACTGAGCAAGGCAAGGGAGGTGAGCCAAGGTAAGGCCGAAGCTCAGGAGAAGCAGAACGATGCCAAGACCAAGACCACAAAGAGCAAAGGGGACAAAGCGGACCCCCCGGCAAGATCCTTGCTGGGAGGCGGTTTTAGGAAACCCGGCAAGACCCTTTCCATGGTAGCTCGCCCCACACCTACGGAGTAAATCACCCTTGAGTCCACTGCCCCCATGGGGCAAGGATTCGGGAGACATCCCCGTGGTGGCATGCAGATCTTTGTGAAGACATTCAAGATCAGATACACCCTTTAGAAGATGATGATCCTTGGCGGGATCCCAGCCAAGGCGGACCACAAGGCCCCCGGCAAGAGCCTTGCCGGGGATGACAGCAGGCGCCATGGCAAGACCCTTGCCGGGGCCCCGGCAAGGCCCTTGCCAAGAACACCCGTAGGGCCACCATCAGGCCCACGCCAGTCAAACCTCCACCGCCGTTCGCATGCAGCTGCCGACCCAACCAGCTGGGCAGGCACCTGCGTGGCGGCATGCGGATCTTCGTGGAGACCCACCACTGCGCCACCTCAGCTGCCTGCCTGCCTACATGGCACCGCGGGCGCCGCTGGCCAGGGCGCGTGTCGACATGAGAGGGAGCGGCGACGGACGAGACAGGGCTCTCCCCCGTCCCCGATAAAGCAAGGACACCTGGGCAAGACGCATTAAATGCGCCTTGTCATGTAATGCGAGGGATAACCTCACATCACTGTACCCTTTCCACCTCCTGTGTGCCACTATGGCAACCCCTTTCCTATAAAAGGAGGCCCGAGGCGACCAGGAGGAGGATTCGGCTTTTTGGAGCTCCTCATGCCCCATATCTAGCTCAAGAACACAGATATACAATCCACCAAAGCAGGAGTAGGGTTTTACGCATCCTCGCGGCCTGAACCTGGATAAACGAACCGTGTGCTATCTGTTTGATCCGCTCTTCTCACGACCCCGCGCCCCGCAACCGTAGTAGGGATTCTTGTGATCCCATAGGTGTCGTTCCCACCGACATCTTTGGCGCGCCAGGTAGGGGGGGCGCAGTTATGAGAATCGGCTTTAGCAGTTAGTTTGACGCTTCTTCATCATCATGACACCCAAGAAGAAGACGACGGTGGCGGTTGGCCCGTCGGAAGCCGGACATCCCGTCCCGACGCAGGCGAGCAGCGGACCCGTCACAGAAAGGACCCGGGGCGCCGTTCGCGAACACCAACACCGTCCCAGCAGCCGGAGTTTGGGAGGCGGCGATGTTCGTGCGCCTGGTAACGGGCCGCATGCCGCCAAATCCAAAGATGGAGCCAGGCCCTCCGCGGGTGGTGTGGGGCCTTCCAAGATCGCTGCCACCCCGCCCGAAGGCGATGCGAGGGCCTCCAAGACTCCCACGCCGACGCCGACAGCGCGCTCCTCTCAAGCAGCGTGTGACGAACGGTGTAATCACGCCGAAGACCCCAGGTGTCGCCACGGGAAGAGCCCCGAGCGCCACTCCTGGGAGGTAGCAGACATGCCCGCTCGCCGAGGCGCTGGTGAAGATGGCATGCGACCGCGGGGTCATGATAGATCTCCTTCTGACATGGTCAGAAGTCGAAGCGCGCCGCGATCCGTGCAGGTTTCACTGCCACCAACGCCAGCAGAAGCCCTACTGCGCGCAGTTGCTCCTCGATTTTCCTCTCACTACAGGGAAACTCGACGAATGGAGAGCCAGTATCCGAAGCCTTGTTGCGATGGCCAACAAAGACGAACCGAGTCCGGTGGAGCCCCCGGGTCGACGCTCCGACGGAGTCCCACGCACCAGTGGCAGGAAAGCCGGTGGTGCCTCGACCACGGTGCACTCGCCTCCTCCTCGCCCGGTACGGCGGACGCCAGCCCGTCGCGACGTTATGGGCGACAAAATCTCCATAGTATCGTCTGACCCACGGACCCACTGTGACCAGCGCCAAGTCCTTCGGGAACGAGAACATGAAGACGCTCGAACCACTATCGAGCGCCAGCGCGGAGCACGCAACCAGTCAGACAGGCGAGCAGGGCCTGCTGTGAACCACCCGGCACCGGAGAGCCCTGGAGGCCTACCTTATGAGGTAGGTTGTCCGGCTTTTACCCGTGAGCTGCGGCAGTTCCAGTGGCCCACTCAACGCACCTTCAAACCTGACGTGGGCGAAAAGTACAGCGGCAAGACCCACCCGTCCGAGTTCCTCAGCATCTACACCATTGCGATGCAAGCTGCCGGAGCCCGCGATGATAAGGTGCTTGCGAATTACTTTCCATTGGCTCTTAAACCCAATGCCATGTCATGGTTGATGCACTTGCCGGTAGACTCTATTTCCTCCTGGTCGGATTTGTGCCATGAGTTTGTGGGCGCCTTTACTGGAGGCCACCAAGCCCATGGCCAAGCGAGCGATCTGCACATCATTCCCCAGAAGGAAGGCGAGAGTCTCCGCAAGTATATACAGAGGTTCAGCCGGATATAGTACAATATCCCTGATGTTCACCCTGCCGCCATCATCAGCGCGTTCCATCAGAACGTGCGTAACCGCAAGATGCGCGAAGAGCTGGCAATGAACAAGGTGAAAGATGTAGCAGAACTCTATGTTCTTGCTGACAGATGTGCCCGGGCTGAAGAGGGAAGGAAGTACCCCGGCGAAGACGCCGGCGTGGAAACCGACTCCTCAGATGAAGATACTGCCGCCCCGGCGAAGAAGGGCCGGCGCCGCAACAGGAAGCGCAAAGGTAAAGCCGTGCTTGCCGTCGAGGGATCTGATGACACCGGCTCCACCAAGAAAACCAAGGCAGATGACCCCGGCAAGGAAATTGCCGGATGTGTCGCCTGCCGGGCCTTGGCGGTTGCCGAGAAGCCAGGGAACTCCGACAAGCGATACTGCAAGATCCATCGCACCAAAGGCCATGCTCTCCAAGACTGCCGACAGGTTGAGCTCCTCGCTGAGAAGCAGAGGGCTGAATATGAGAGGCGGGACAAGGAGAAGGGCCAAGACGGTGCTGAGGGGTCCGGCAAGAAGCGTGACGGCCAGGCGGGCCGTCGCGGCAAGGATAAACAACAGGAGAGGCCCGCCCGGGGCCGTGACAAAAAGCCAGAAGACGACGATCACGAAGAGGACGACAAATACGGCGACCAAGAGTTTCAGAAAGCTACAGAGTCCATGTGCGTCGACGGCGGCGCCTCGCTGCATACTTCTCACCGCCAGCTTAAATAGTGGGCGCGAGAGATTGCAGCGGCAGAGCCGTCGTTTGATGCCCAAAGGCCGCTGAAGTGGTCCAGCACACCTATCATTTTTGACACTGAGGATCACCCTGATCGCACTACTGCGGTCGGGTGCTTGCCATTGTTGGTTTCACCAACAATACGCAACCTCAAGGTGACAAAGATGCTAGTCGATGGCGGGGCCGGTCTGAACTTGATCTCGCCTGCCGTGATCGAGAAACTGCAGATTCCTGATGGAGACCTCGAAGAGACGGGCACGTTTCAGGGGGTCAACCCGGGAAGAAGCCAACCTAAGGGAAAGGTCACGCTGCCCGTGACTTTTGGAAGCGATCTGAACTACAGGACGGAGAGGATCGTGTTTGATGTTGCCAAGATCCCCTTGCCCTACAACGGGATCCTTGGCCGCCCAGCGCTGGCCAAGTTCATGGCGGCGTCACACTACGCCTACAACACCCTGAAGATGCCAGGACCTGTGACGATCATCACCATCCCCTCCGATAAGAAAGATGCGCTGATTTGCGCTGACCAACTATACCAGCAAGCAGTTGCAGCAGCTGCCGCCACTAGGGCACTTGCTCCTGCCGCTGGGACCCCGGGAGGGAAGAAGAAGAAGAAGACCGGTGAGACCTCGGACACCCACTCCGGCAAGCGCACCTCTTCGGAGTGTAGCGCTCCCGTCGAGGACGTGCCAGAGAGCTCCACCGGCGGAAACAAGAAGCCCAGGGCCATACCGCCGGGAACCAAGAAGGTTTCTGTCAATGAGGACGGCACGGGAGGGGCTTTCACCATAAGCTCCACCCTTGACGACAAATAGGAAGACGCGCTCGTCACCTTCCTGCGGGCGAATGTCGATGTGTTTGCATGGCAAGCTTCCGACATCCCCGGCGTTCCCAGGGAGGTGATTGAGCACCACCTTGCTGTCTGTCCTCATGCGCGGCCCGTCAAGCAGAAGGTCAGAAAGCAAGCTTTGGAACGACAAGAGTTCATCACAGAGGAGATCCGGAAACTGGAAGCAGCGGGTTTGGTAAGAGGAGTGCTCCATCCAACGTGGTTGGCCAATCCGGTCATAGTGCGCAAGGCTAATGGGAAGTGGAGGCTGTGTATTGATTACACAGATATCAATAAGGCTTGTCCTAAGGACCCCTTCCCGTTGCCGCGCATCGACCAGATTGTTGACTCCACAGCTGGGTGTGATCTGTTGTCATTCCTCGATGCCTACTCCGGCTACCACCAGATCTTCATGACAAGAGAAGACGAAGAGAAAACAGCATTCATCACCCCATGTGGTACGTATTGTTTCATGCGGATGCCTTTCGGGCTGAAGAGTGCTGGTTCGACGTTTGCAAGGGCGGTCCAGATTGGTTTTGAACCCCAGCTCCATAGAAATATGGAAGCTTATATGGATGACATAGTGGTCAAAACCAAGGACAGGGCAACCCTCATACCGGATTTGCAAGAAACATTTGCAAACCTGCGCAAGATCAATCTCAAGCTGAACCCTGAGAAGTGCGTCTTTGGCGTCCCGTCCGGCAAGCTTCTCGGGTTCTTTGTGTCACAGCGTGGGATAGAGGCCAATCCGGACAAGATCAAAGCTATAGAGCAGATTGAAGCACCCAAGCGAATCAAGGATGTGCGTCGGCTTGCTGGTTGCGTCGCCGCCATGGGCAGATTCATTTCCAAGTCTGCCGAGCGCGCCCTTCCCTTTTTCAAGATCCTGAAAAAGGCGGGCCCGATGGAGTGGACGCCAGAAGCCGAAGCAGCATTGCAAGATTTGAAGAAGTACCTCTCCTCCGCGCCAATACTAGTTGCGCCTAGGCCACAGGAGCCGTTGCTGCTATACCTGGCGGCAACGAACCAGGTGGTCAGCGCCGCACTAGTGGCGCAGAGAGAGGTTGACGACGAGGTAATGGCAGCGACAGAGCCCGACACCACCAATGCAGAGACGACACAGCCAGTTGAAGTGCCGCCGAAGAAGAAAATGATGCAGCACCCGGTCTACTTTGTTAGTTCCCTCCTGCAGGGAGCTAGATCAAGGTACTCCGGCGTGCAGAAACTGCTCTTCGGCCTTCTTATGGCCTCGAGGAAGCTGCGTCACTACTTCCAGGCACACGAGATCACTGTCGTCACTCGCCTCCCTCTGCAACGGATATTGCACAATCCAGATGCAACGGGAAGAATTGTGGAATGGGCACTGGAGCTGTCCAGCTTTGGCCTCAAGTTTGAAAGTACTTCGACGATTCAGAGCCGAGTCCTGGCGGAGTTCATTGCAGAATGGACCGCAACGCCTGACGAAGAAGCCCAAGAGACTGCTCTCCCCGGCAAGGAGGCAAGTTGCAGTTGGATCATGTACTTTGATGGAGCTTTCTCCTTACACGGCGCCGGGGCTGGCGTACTGCTTGTCGCGCCCACCGGAGAGCACCTCAAGTACGTGATCCAGATGCACTTCCCCAGGGAGGTGTCAACAAACAATACGGCAGAGTACGAAGGGCTGCTTGCCGGTCTTAGGATCGCGGCGGACCTCGGAATCAAGAAGCTCATCGTCAGGGGCGACTCGCAGCTCGTCGTCAAGCAAGTCAACAAGGACTACCAGAGCCCGTTGATGAAGGCCTACGTCGATGAAGTGAGAAAGCTGGAAGAGCGTTTCGACGGTATACAGGCTGAATACGTTCCCCGAGCGGAGAACGATATCGCCGATTACCTGTCAAAACGCGCTGCCCTCAAGCTACCTGTGGAACCAGGTACCTTTGTGCTCCAGCTAACTCAGCCATCCGTTGATCCATCAACAGAGCAGAACAAGAGGAGGAAATCAGGACCCGGCAAGTACTTTCCCGCCGAGCTCCCCGGAGCCGCCGGCAAGGATGTTGCCGGGGACACTGAGCCCGCCACGGGACGGCTAGCTCCGGCGGAGCGTCAAGCTCTTGCCGTCGAGACAGCCGCTCCTATAGCGGAGGAAATGCCTTTAGTCCTCGCCGTCGAGCCCCAGGCTCCAGCGTGGGCACAGCATACCGTCCGATTCCTCCAAACAGGGGAACTTCCTGAAGAGCAGGAAGAAGCGGAAAAAGTAGCCCGTCGCTCTACCATGTACCAGTTCGTCGATGACGTCCTGTACAGAAAGAGGCCGAACGGTGTGAAATTGAAGTGTATCCCTCGGGAGGAAGGACTGGAGCTGTTGGCGGAGATACACGGAGGCATATGTGGATCCCACATCGGGTCAAGGGCCCTTGCCGGCAAGGCATTTCGGCAAGGCTTCTTCTGGCCCACCGCCCTCCAGGATGCGACGACACTAGTCACCAGGTGTGAAGCGTGTCAGTTCCATTCAAAGAAGCTTCATCAGCCAGCTCAAGCCCTTCAAACCATTCCTCTCTCCTGGCCCTTCTCGGTCTGGGGGCTCGACATACTGGGCCCTTTCCCCCGCGCTGTCGGGGGCTTTGAGTACTTGTACGTTGCAATCGACAAGTTCACAAAGTGGCCGGAGGTGGAGGCAGTGAGGAAGGTCACAGCTCAGTCAGCCGTCAAGTTCTTCAAGGGACTAGTGTGCCGTTTTGGTGTACCCAACAGGGTCATCACCGACAACGGCACACAGTTCACAAGCCGCACCTTCATGCAATATATCCAAGACCTCGGCAGCAAAGTCTGTTTCGCTTCCGTTGCTCACCCACGAAGCAATGGTCAAGCTGAGAGGGCAAACGCTGAAGTACTGCGAGGCTTAAGGACCAAGACCTTTGACAGGCTGCACAAGAGTGGAAGGCGCTGGATTGATGAGTTGCCGACGGTTCTTTGGTCGATCAGGACGACGCCAAATCGAGCCACCGGCCAGACACCCTTTGCCCTGGTATACGGGGCAGAAGCAGTTCTCCCCACTGAACTCATATACGGGTCACCTCGAGTGCTCGCTTATGATGAGCTTGAGCAAGAGCAACTGCGGCAAGATGACGCAATGCTCCTTGAGGAAGATCGTCTTCGGGCGGCTGTGAGAGCAGCACGCTACCAGCAAGCCTTGCGCCGCTACCATAGCCGCAAGGTTCATGCCCGAAGCCTTGAGGAAGGCGACCTTGTCCTTCGGCGCGTTCAATCGGCCAAGAATTCCAACAAGTTGACGCCAAAGTGGGAAGGCCCTTATCGGGTAATACGAGTCACCAGGCCCGGCGCAGTCCGCCTGGAGACCGAAGATGCCGTTCCGGTGAGTAACTCCTGGAACATTGAGCATCTTCGCAAGTTTTACCCGTGAGGCGCGGCTTGCCGGGCCCCCCGGCAAGCCACCTTTTGTACAAGCATTGCCGATGATGCATGTAACCCTTTGTACAAAGCCAGGCGCAGACCCTGAGCATAAATAAATGAAGCGCTGGCGCCCTAAGTTATAGCATGCATGCTAGGTCGAGTCTCGTCCTTGGTTAGGGTTGATAGTGCTTAGCGGCGACTAACCCCTAGCTTAGAGGTCGAGTGTGCGTCTCTTTGCCGTTCTTTCGTCTTCTTTGGTTCGCAGGACTCACAGATATCCTTGCCGGATCACTTGAGGACGAAAAAGAGAAGAGGGACAGACCAGCATCTAGACCCCGGCAAGCCAGTATTGCCGGGGGCTGCAAGAGCAAAGATTCACCCACGGCAAACCAGAGTTGCCGGGGGCTACAGCTTCAGATAAGTTCTTCATCCCTTATCATGCATTCCCTTATGGACTGAGGTATGTGAAACCTCGTTTTTTCCTAAAGCTACCGTGCTCCCCTAACTCTAGGCCCTAGGGCTCGTTCCTGGGGCCAGGTTTGGTCGTAGTCGCGGCAGCGAGAGGATGAAACAAGGAGCCTGAACCCACCTCATCCCTGCCTCCGCCAAAGGTGTGAGAAAGGTCGAGCGAAGTGGGGAGACGGCAAGGCCTGTTGCCGGGCAAGGAAATGTTTATCTCAAGGATTTACTTCTTGTCGTGGGTTCTACCCACAAACAAATGACCCGGCAAGCATCCCTTTTTCATTAAAAACATTCCACTCAGGTACAGTCCATAGGGAATGAAAAACATGAATGATGGGATTACAAGTTTTAAATTCAGCTAAGGCCCGAAGGCTTACAAACTAAAAAGAGATAAGGTGCCCGTAATCCCTTTCTTGTCCCTCTCCTCAGGAGGCAGGTCAAGGAGGCGAAAAGGGCAAAAGGGGCGCCTAGGCGAGCTACGGGTGGCAGAAGACACCAAGAGAACATCTCGGTGGCCGTCCGAAGGCTGGATGGTGATGGCGGCGCCGGAAGCAGAGCTCGAAGACGAGGCGGCAGGACGTCAGCACGCGTCGAAGGCGTCGGTGCCCGCGTACTCCGACTTGACGGCCTTGCCGCCCGCCCTCTTCCTCTTCCGCAGCCTCCCAACGCCAGCCGCCCAAGGAGACGACCCCGAGAAGTTCAGGGAGCCGGCGACGCGGATGATGGGGTCGCCGGTGCCGCACGGAGCGGCGCCCGACACCTAATCGGACCCGTCATCCTGCCGCCTACTACCCTCGTCGTCACTGCCGCTGTCCTCCTTGTCACTCCCGCCCGAGGAGGAGTCTTCACTATCAGAAGAGCTCTCCACGCAGCACCTTGCACGGGTCCCAAAGCACCCGAAGACCTTGACGGAGAGAAGGCCACCCTCCATCAGCTTAAAATGGAGAGTGAGCCCCTCCGTCAAGCGGTGGATATGGGCAAACGTCTTCCATCCCCGACGGAGATACATCACGTGAGGGGCGGGGAAGTCGACGCGGGCCCGCGTGCCACTGATCCCGCAGCCCCTCATGTGCAGCCACAACGACTCCGGCGGATCCAGCTCCATCTCCCGCGCGAATGGAGTCGGGAGACGAAGGCGACGGCGAGGCGACCGGCGCAGCCTGACGAAGAACTCACAAGGGTCATCCCCAACGTGGCCCTCCATGGGGGGAGGAACTGCTGGCGGAGGCGAGGCCGGCGCGCCGCCCCGTCCTCCTCTTCCCCGAGCGCCTCGGCCTCGCCCACGGCCTCGCCCCTCCCCCTTCCCCTCGCGGCTGGCTCTGCCACCGCGGGTGCAGGAGAAGGAGGGACGCGTTGTCGAGCGGCGACCCTCGCCGCCACCGTTGAAGGACCAGGATTCCCTCTCTCCATGGCGGATGGAAGGGGGAGCAGAAGCTGAAGGAAGGAGGAGATGAAGGAATGCGGGACGCCATCCCCCCTCCCGCTCTTTATAAAGGAACGGGGTGGGGGCTCGGCCGCCCCGCTCAGCCAATCAAGACGCGGAAGGCGCAGGGAACTGGGACCGACCCGCCGCCCCAGCCCGCGGCGGCCCGGTTTCCCGCCTCCACCGTTCGCCACCCCAAGCGCATGAGAGCCACGTGGCAGGCGTGCAGGACCGAGGCGACGGGTGAGGCGACCTCTCCCCACCCCGTGATCGTGGGGAGTGGACGCCTTGAAGACCACGCCTCGGCCCCGTTCAGTAAATGGGCCGCGCCTCCACGCCTCCCTCCGTTTATGGGGAAGGCGCGAACCGCCCCCTTTACTACGACGTGACGCATGCATGCAGAGCTCAGCCCCACGCATGCCGCCCACGTCACACACGCCTCCCCACGCCGCGCCACGCGCGGGAAGCATGGGAAGCACAGCGCGCGAAGAGACTTACCGCGGTAAAAACCGCCCCGCCTGCCCGCGCACCGTTTTTGGGCCTAGCCCAACGACGCGATTGCGCTTACGTGTGGCCCAGGCCCGGGGGCTCCTGTCGGTGTACAAAAAGAGGGGTACACTTTTTGTACCCCTATAACTGTGCACGGGCAGTCTGAGCCACGGGCACCACCACACTGAGCAAGGCAAGGGAGGTGAGCCAAGGTAAGGCCGAAGCTCAGGAGAAGCAGAACGACGCCAAGACCAAGACCACAAAGAGCAAAGGGGACGAAGCGGACCCCCCCGGCAAGATCCTTGCCGGGAGGCGGTTTTAGCAAACCCGGCAAGACCCTTGCCGTGGCAGCTCGCCCCACACCTACGGAGTGAGTCACCCTTGAGTCCACTGCCCCCATGGGGCAAGGATTCGGGAGACATCCCCGTGGTGGCATGCAGATCTTTGTGAAGACATTCAAGATCAGATACACCCTTTAGAAGATGATGATCCTTGGCGGGATCCCAGCCAAGGAGGACCACAAGGCCCCCGGCAAGAGCCTTGCCGGGGATGACAGCAGGCGCCACGGCAAGACCTGCGGGCCCGGCAAGGCCCTTGCCAAGAACACCCGTAGGGCCACCATCAGGCCCACGCCAGTCAAACCTCCACCGCCGTTCGCATGCAGCTGCCGACCCAACCAGCTGGGCAGGCACCTGCGTGGCGGCATGCGGATCTTCATGGAGACCCACCACTGCGCCACCTCAGCTGCCTGCCTGCCTACATGGCACCGCGGGCGCCGCTGGCCAGGGCACGTGTCGACACGAGAGGGAGCGGCGACAGATGAGACAGGGCTCTCCCCCGTCCCCGATAAAGCAGGGACACCTGGGCAAGACGCATTAAATGCGCCTTGTCATGTAATGAAAGGGATAACCTCACATCACTGTACCCTTTCCACCTCCTGTGTGCCACTGTGGCAACCCCTTTCCT
The DNA here is from genome assembly GCF_018294505.1 of Triticum aestivum. NCBI lineage: Eukaryota > Viridiplantae > Streptophyta > Magnoliopsida > Poales > Poaceae > Triticum > Triticum aestivum. The sequence goes on from NC_057800.1 coordinate 187,197,940, forward strand.
ATAAAAGGAGGCCCGAGGCGACCAGGAGGAGGATTCGGCTTTTTGGAGCTCCTCACGCCCCATAGCTATCTCAAGAACACAGATATACAATCCACCAAAGCAGGAGTAGGGTTTTACACATCCTCGCGGCCCGAACCTGGATAAACGAACCGTGTGCTATCTGTTTGATCCGCTCTTCTCATGACCCCGCGCCTCGCAACCGTAGTAGGGATTCTTGTGATTCCCATAGGTGTCGTTCCCACCGACACTGAGGTTTCGCGGCTCGGGAGAAAGGAGACTCCGGGGAGAAGGTGATTTGGCAACCACGAGGTATGAATGGGGGGAATTGGGAGGGGAGTGGAACCATGTTTTATAGACGCATTTGTCTGAAATGTGAGGGGGGGTTACAGTTCTACCCATGACTTTAGGCTTCTCGGCTTGGGTCTGTCTACTGAGGGTCGGGGATAGTAGAGTAACTTTGCTTCTCCCCAAATAGTGGGCGGGAGCGATTTCGGGCGAGGAGGGCGTGTTTTGAAACATAGTGGGCACGAGTGATTTCGGGCGAGGAAAGCGTGTTTTGAAAAAGTGGGCGCGAGCTATTTCGGGCGAGGAGAGCGTGTTTTGCCGACCATGGTTTATGAATTATTCGGCACACGTCATTTCGGCCGAGGAGAAGGCGCGCTTGGATGAAGTTACGAACCTACCCTCGATGAACAACGGGCCAATTAATGCGTCTCCCACAGAACGGTAATTTCGTGTCTCCCATTTATTTGCTCGGGCGAATTCCACCGAGCAGAGGATGTTTAACGGTTCATTCAAAATTTGGGAGAACAAGCACCCACGTCTACCTTACCAAGTCGATTCGAATCAAATTTAGAAATATTAGCTTGCCACTTCTTTTTTAGATGGAGAAATGATGCTCGGGAGTAATGTGTTTTTACATGCTCGTTGCTAGCGATTTACTATATGACAAATAGTTGACCCACTCAAAAATGGGAATCAAACCCAAAATGAAATATCTCGATTCAATGAAATAGCTCGTTCACCAGGTCAAAATAGTGAACTAAATCCAAAATTGAACGCCTCAATCGAATAGCATGTTGTACAGTATTATAGTACTCCATGAACATGTTGAAAGTCAAATTAATGAACTTGTTTGATATACGCATATATCCGTTCATGTGTGGATTGCAGACAACATTTTCTCCAATTTAAATATCTGAATGCAAGTTTATATCGAAACATGGTTTATATCAGTCTTTGATGCATAAAACGCGACCTCCCCCTCTCTCGGACTCCTGCTCTCTCTCTATCTCGCCGACAATCTTCAATTCTGTCGCACGCATCCAACACACGAACCTTGTTGGTCCTCTCTCTTTCTCTCCATCTCTCTCTCTCTCTCTCTCTCTTTGTGTGTGTGCGTGGGGGGGGTCTTTCTAGTTCGCATGCATATATACTCCATCTATAGGTCTCTCTCGCACACTATGTATGATTCTCTAGTCGAAGCTAGATATCTTGGGTGCACTCATCGTACGCACACAAATTCCTTGGCTCGTTGCCCGTAACTCTCTCACGCACCACTCTGTTGTCTCGAAGCTCTTCCCCCTCTCTCGCAAACTCTCCATCTACATGGGTCACACATACACATGCATATATAACTCGCACTCGATAGGCCCATCTAAAACTCTATCTCTCTCCCTTGTTCTCTCTCCATCTCACACGCACACACACAATCTCATGCCTAGCTAGCCAAGTATGATGGTCGCTCACTCAATTGTAGGCACACACAGTCCCCCCTATATGTATATGACTAGGTAATCTTAGTCTCCATCACAAACATGTGCATGGTCTATCTCGATTTCTCTCGGGGCATCTTTCTATCGCGCACGCACCTCCCTCGATCTCCCACCCATATAGTCCCCTCACGATCTCGAGGGGGTCTCTCTAACACAAACACACCCTCTCGCCCTCCCCGTGTGTCCATGTTCTCCATGTGTCCCTCTCGACCTTTGTTCCTTGTTGGCCAGACCTCTATTGGACATGTGCTATAGGGGTGTCTCTCTCTGTTGCAAACAATCACACACTAGCTATCTTCGTGTATCTCCTCGCCTCGCTTTTCTATCTTGGAGATGCATGCGTGATATGTTCATTAAGAAACGAAAAAACACACACTCTCTCTAATTTATCGTTTGGTGTCACTTTCTCTTTCACACACATACTCTTTTTGCACACTTACTCATTCTCCTTCACACGCACTTGATCCCTCTCGACTTAGGCACTCTCCTCGGTCCATAGCATATTGATTTATTGAAAAGTCAAACATCACAAAGTTTGACCATGTACGTGGAGAAAAACAATTACATCTGGAATGGCAAACATATACCATTAGATTCACCATGAGATGTAGCTTCGTATGATGTATCTTTGGTATTGAAGATATAAATAACATTTGCGTAAACCTGATCAAAGTTTCCAAAGTTTGACTTCTAAAAAAATTACATGCACTGCATTATTGAGCGGATGGAATATCTCTTTCCCCCTCTCAGCTATCTGACGCACCACTCAGCCTTATCGGGGCTCCTCAATCTCTCTCAAACTTTATATCTCCCTGGTTCACACATACACATGTCTTGCTCGCGCTATACATGTAGACCCATCCAACACGCTCCGCCCTTGTTCTCTCTCTATGTGACACGCACCCCCCTAATAAGTACCATAATCCATCACTCCATCATAGGTGCAAGCACTCCACCCCCCCCCTAAGTATGATTATCTCTCACTAGCCATCAGGAACACACGTATTGTCTCCTTCCATCCATACGTCTATCTCGATATCTCTCGTGGTATCTTCTATCACGCACACACCTTGTCACTCGATCTCCCACCCATGTTGTCCCATCACGATCTCCAGGGGATCTCTCTATGACAAACATACACTCTCTCCTCCTCATGCCTGCATTTTCTCCGTATGTCTCTCTCGACCTCTCTCCCTTGTTTGTCAGACCCCTCTTGGCCATGTGCTAGGGGTCTTGCTCTCTCGGTTGCAAACAACCACACACTATCTCCTCACCTTGCTTCCGTTGTTGAAGATGCATGTGTGATATGTTTGCATAAGACACACACGTTTTTCCTCGACTTTTATCGAGTGTTGTCCATGTCTCTTTCACACACACACACACACACTTTTTCACTCACTCTTCCTATTTCACTCTCTCTCTCTAGTTAGGGACTCTCTCACATCCATAAACATATGGATGTTTTGAAAAGTCAAACCTCAGAAAAGTTTGACCAGGTATATGTGGAGAAAAACAGTTACATCTGGAAAGATCATTAGATTCATCACAACATGTACTTACTTCATACTATCATTTATCTTTGGTATAGTAGAAATAAGTAATTTATTTATAAACTTTGTCAAAGTTTCAAAAGTTTGACTTAAAAAATGTTGGAACTACATTATCGAACGGAGGGAGTAGCTCTTTCTCTCTCTCTGATATCTCTCACGGGCCTCCCCTCTCACATGAACACTCTATACCGATGGATTATACGCTCACTTTGTCAGCGTATAGCTCCGTATAATGTTTAGTTGACCGGTCAACCAGTCCACATGTTGCTTTGTCAGCTCATGTGCTGTATATTTGTGTCCTGGTCCATGTGGCAGTGGGTGAAAATAAGTAAACTAGAGGCCCATCTGACACGCGGTGAAGTAAACAAAGTTGAAACCCCTCGGGGTAGCACCCCGCACGCTAGTAAATTGAGGGCGCATTGAGGATGCACTTCTTCCGTGTGGAGGACGCACTCGCGCACAATTCACCACTGCGCGACGGCATGCACAGAAGGACGCACTCGTGCACACCCAGCACACAACACACCAGCACATGTGTACACCAGCGTCGTCGCCGGTTGAGATGGACGGCGAGGCAGCCAACAAGCGGAGGCGGCTCGAGCCAAAACTGCATCCGGCGAGCCTGGACTTCATCAGCAGCCTCGCCAATGGCATGCTGCTCATCATCATCGGCCTCCTCATAACCAAACCTGTCGTGCGGACCGCCCTGCTCTCTCGGCGGTGGCGCCCCCTCTGGCGCCGCGTCCCCCTCAACCTCACCGCCGACAGCTGCCTCTGTGACGGGGATTGCAAACGCATGGCGGCAGTCTCCAAGATCCTTTCATCACACCCTGGGCCAGCCAGACGCCTGACATCCGCATGTTCAGTACCAACTGCAAGGTCCAACCCAAGTTCGACGAGTGGTTCTTATCCCCCACCCTAGATCAGCTCGAGGAGCTCAGCTTTGAAGCTGGACGATGTCGCTCTCTGTCGCCATCCGCGCTCCGCCTCGTGCCAATGTTGCATCGCGCCAGCTTCAGCTCCTGCTATCTTCCCCAGATTAATGCCGCGCCCGCCCTTCTTCTCCCTCAACTCAAGCAGCTAGACCTCTTCGACGTTGTCATCTCAAAGAAGGCTATGGAGCACATGCTCCACAACTGTAGTGCGCTTCAGTACCTTCGTCTTGAGCAGATCCACGGGTTCATTAGCCTCCACATCGCCTCGACGAATCTCCGATGGATTTATGTGTCTTGCTGGCCCCGCAACAAGACATCAATTGGGAAGAGATCACTCTATCTGTTCCACGTTATGGTCATTGAGAATGCGCCTTTCCTTAAGAGATTGCTTGTATCGGATCTAGAAGGTCCAACAAAAATCAGGGTCATTGACGCGCCGAAATTGACAGCGTTGCTGCACTCGTCTGCCAAATTCTCCGAACTCTTTATTGGATCTGTAATCGTTCAGGTATAGCACTCATCTTCTTCTCCGTCTTCTTGAAATTCACATTTTTAAATTTCTTCTTGATGTATTTACGACCATCTTCTAGAAAATGATTCCCACAAGCTTGACCTAGTCTATGCGCATAGTGAAGATCTTGGGAATAAAATCTATCGGCCCCAATCTGGATCAAGTTGTTGGATTTCTTACATGCTTTCCGTGCACGGAGAAGCTACTCATCGAGGTGAAAATTCTTTCCTATTAGTAACCCGTAATCACAACGTAGCTCAAATTTTTCGTAATTTTCCCAAATTATGATGACAAGTGTAGTGTTCAAAACTGCATCTACGCACTACACCGAAAGAAATGATTTTAGTATTTTTTCACGTGATCACCTGCATCGTTTTTTTGTTGTACTACTATAGTAGCCTAGGCTAGTCATAGTGGAAAGTAACTTAGACTACTCGAGTAACTCTATGGTTAGCCTAAGAGCAAGTACTACCTCCGTCCTGGTTTACTCTTCCTATTTTGTAGTATCAAAATTTGACCATAGATTTAACTGACAAAATGTTAATGCATGTCACTAAGAACTATACCATTGGATTCATATTTGAACTTAATTTCAAATGGTGTAATTTTTAGTGACATGCATTGGCATTTTCTTACATAAATATATAGTCAAAATTTTATAGTAAATAAGAGGTAGTACAAAAGTGGGCTATAACGGCCCTCCACTATGTAGGCCAAAACACGTGCCAAATTCACTTGTGGTGTATTTGGCATTGATGCCCCTCCATTTATCACCTAGTGCCCCAATCTGGATCACCTACTTTGCTCTGGTGCCAAATTAACTCACGCAATGAAAAAACACTTGCGTGGGAGAGAGAGAGGACTGAGGCAGTAAAAAACACTTGTTTGGGAGAGTGAGAGGCTAGTGTAGTTGGTTTGATTGATTTGTTTATACATGTGGGTCTGTGTGCACAGCTGTGCCAACTCTCTCACATCGCGAGAGCGGTGCCAAAATCTTTTGATTTGACATCGATGCGTATTATGGCATCGGCCACATAGTGGAAGGCAACAAATTCCCAAGCTCTTCACGTACTCCTAGGTAAATGAGAGGAGAGAGAGAGAGAGAGAGAGAGAGAAAATATCACTAGCCAGTCAACCCTATCGTATGAGCGAATGATATTGGTACCTCTTGATGACACGGCAATCTTATATAGCCAGCTTCTCTAATATGTTCTCTTCTTTTGCAGATAAAAAAAGACTCAAAAGTGAAAAATATGCTGCACTATAACAATCTCATCGAATGCCTTGATCTCCATCTTACAGAAATTGATTTGATCGACTACCGAGGCAGCACATCTGAGATTAAATTGGCCAGGTTCTTTGTTCTGGAGGCAAGTGTGCTCAAGGTAATGAGGTTTGTCATTCTCTGGCACAACAATGAATGGCGTGCTGATCACCGCAAGCGTCTAAGCCTAAATGACAAAGCCTCCGCAGAAGCTGAATTTGTTTTTGAAACATCAAGTGGCCCAAGTCTCAAAAACTTATTTGCCCATTAGTGACTTGTCAGGGCGGTGGATCTTAGTTTGTACGATAATGCTGCATCCACCTAAAGTAACGAAAGTTCTTACGTAAACTTCCTAGTAATTCCCTCTTCGTAGGTGCAGCATTACTCCTAACATTTGTAATATCAGTTTGAAACTTGTAATATTCCTGCGTTTTCAAAATCATGCGAATCAAACAGGTCCTGAGTTGGTGATGATGCTGTGCCTGCCATCTTTCACCAATAGCCGTCGGATCTAGATCTGATGCATACAAACCAAACTTCTCTAGTTTTGAAAAAAGATGCCCGCACTTGTTCCCTATTTATAAACAACTCCTTATCTCTCACAATCAGCCTTATCTCCTCCCCACCACATCTAGAAGGCCATGGAAAATCTGGCGTGATGGCCGCTGCCGGCGCCGTCCACCCCCCAATCTTGGTGTTCCGTGCAATGCACGGGCATCTACGCACGGTAAATTATGTCGAACACGGCTAGTTATAAGAAGGCTAGTGTCAGGACCCCAATTCCATGTCACATCGATCTAGCCGGTAACACCTCATATCACTTTGTGGCCTCACGCACGGTATTCCCACGGTGTCGCCTTACCATGGCCCGGGACCGTTTGCGCCTTTTGGCTCACGTATATGATAGTGTTGCTAGCATCCATATGACAGAGAACCCGGGCCGACATGGCTAGTTGTTAACCCAAAGCGGCACTAACCTATGGGGATAGGCATACATGATTCACATCGAGCATGTCGGTCAGCAGCGTGTGAATCCGGGCTGTAGCACTGGGCTAACAGGACTCCAGGAACCCGGGCTGTAGCAGGCTAGGCAGGACTCCAGATGTCACCGCGTGACATTTCCCCGAAGGGACAGACACAAGAACGAAGTGAAACACATGACGTCCAGTCAAGTGTCCTGAGCAGTAGTGCTGGGCTAGCAGGACTCCGGTGAACCGGGCTGTAGCAGACTACTATGGCTCATGGAAGCACTAGACTACATTCCCCCATAAGAGAGGCTGCCAAGGATAATCAACTAGATTGTCGGATCCCACACATACCAAGCATTTCAATTATACACACAGTATGCTCGATATGTGTAAATACAACATGGCATCACAACATAACTCTACAACTCAAGTATTTATTCATTAGGCTCCGAGGAGTGAGATATTACAAACATGGGGCTCATGACCCAACAATCATAGCATACAATGCAAAGCACATGTGGAAGCTTAACATGTCTGAGTACAGACATCTACAAATGAAAAAGGCTAAGAAGCCTGACTATCTACCAGATCCTGCCGAGGGCACAAGATCGTAGTTGAGGTGTCAAGCTAAACGTCGAAGTCCATGCGGAACTACTAGCGAGACTGAAGTCTCTCTGCAAAACATAAAATAAGCAAACGTGAGTACAAATGTACCCAGCAAGACTTACGTCAGAACTATCTACATATGCATCAGTATCAACAAAGGGGGTGGTGGAGTTTAACTGCAGCAAGCCAGCTTTGACTCAGTGGCTATATTAAACTACAACTACAAGTAACTCTTTTGAGGTGGTGCACACGAGTCCACATATTCACCATTCAATACACCACTATGGATCCGCTCCCGTCTCCCTACGAGAAGGCCATCCATAGCACTCACACTTATCTTGCGAGTTTTAGAGTATCCACTTTCACTTGTCTATGAACTATGCAAGGGGTCCAAGTTTCCATATCCGAGGAATCCGGCTATTCGAATAGATAATGATAACCCTGCAGGGGTGTACTTCTTCACACACGCTCCCACCACTTACCACCATATACACGTCATGTATCTCGGCAACCTTCAAGCGGAAGCCTGGCGAGGGTGTCGGCCACGGCCTACCTAAACACTTAAGTCTCTAGTCCAGGTTTATCGTCTATCCAGGTTCCATCCGCAGGGAGTCCGGCCGAGGTTTCCACATACGGCCCCGAACAATGTGAACAGGGTTCCCGAGACACCAAACGGGCGCCCGGTACACCGTGCCATGGTGTATCTACCGCAACATAGCCCACCCCTAGGGTCAGCACTACGCACGGCCGCCAACACATAACCTACAAACACCAGAAACTAGTTGCAACTCCTGGACAGAGTACTAGGGTGATTAAGAAGCCGAGAGGGTCAATTAAGGATCCCAATGAGTGGTAGTAGCTGTTCATGGATCACAGACACAGAACTCAGTTCCTGAGGACGGTTTCAATGAGACAACCCACCATGTACTCCTACATGGCCTCTCACCGCTACCTTTACCAAAACGTGTTCACACACTTAGCTCACACATAGTAGGACATGTTCACACATCTCCGATTCATTCCCAATGAATCAGACCTGACACAACTCTATGCAATAGCAGGCATGACAAACAAGCATGAATGAGTAGGCACATCAGGGCTCAAACAACTCCTACTCATGCTAGTGGGTTTCATCTATTTACTATGGCAATGATAGGTCATGCAAAGGAAGGGGTTCAACTACCGCATCATGTACAGTTGAATCGTTATTGTCCTAATGCAGTAAAAGAGAGCAGGAGCGAGAGAGTGGGATTGTATCAGAATGAACAAGGGGGTTTTGCTTGCCTGGCACTTCTGAAGATAGTAAAGCTCTTCATCGGTGTCATCGAACTCATCGCCGAAACATACACCTACCGAGGGGGAACAACCACCGGCAAACAAGAGGGAACACAATCAATGCAATGCAACAATATGATGCACGACCATGACATGGCAATATGATGTGATTTGAGCTAATGCATGTAGTTATGATTTAAATGAAGTTGGTTTGAATACAATATTCAAATTCCAACTCCATATATGATTATTTAAATGCCCTTATTTGTTTTGTCCAAAACAGAGGACAAACATTGTTCAAACATGCATGAAAATGGTACAGATGGATTCCTTGAATTTTTCTGATCATTTTTCATATATAATTTATTTCATTTGGAGTTACGGTTGAATTTCTATGAATTTTAGAAGTTTATACTATTTTCAGGAATTTTCTGAATTATTTTTAATCTAGAAATGACTTATTGCGTCAGCATGACGTCTGTGTGACATCAGCAGGTCAACTGAGCTGTTCTGGGTCAAAGTTGACCAGTGGGTCCCACTGGTTAGTGACACGGTGCTGGCCATGGTCACTGACAGGTGGGCCCGGTCAACATTGACTTGACCAAAGTCAAAGCTGACACGTGGGGTCCGCACGTATTAGTACTAATCCTAACAGAAAATTAGACTAACCTAATTAGTCACAGGGTCCCACACGTCAGTGGCTCTAGAAGGGTCATTAGTGGGCTCATTAGCAACTAATGATGTTGCCACGTCGGCACGGCCGGGGATTAGCCGTCGGCGACCTCGCAGACGGCGGAGGCACGCCGGAATCGCTACTCCGGCGACAGTTTGATGCGCGGGAGGGATCTACGGGTTCCTGGCGTTGCGGCGCTTCTAGTGGTGGTGGCGGATGGTGCTGGAGTGGCCGGAGAGTGGCCGACAACGAGCTTTAGCGGCGGCCGGAGCTCGAGCGAGCTCGGGTTCGGCGATGCGGGGCACGGAAGGAACCATGGGTGGTCGTAGTAGACTCGTTGGAGTGCGGTGAGTGCAGTCGTGAGCTCGGATGCGGGCTTGCGCGGCCGTAGCCACGGCTACGCCATGGCCGGCAGCGAGAGGCTTCGGTCATGGATGGGGATCGGGGCTAGATCACGCGGGGGACGACGGGGCAAGGGGGAATCGGGTCAACGGCTCACCGCGGAGCTGCAGGGATGGTTAGCGGGCTCGGGGGCGCGCCGGGCCGAATCGACGGAGAAGGGCGCCGGAGCCGATGCTTGAAGATGATGATGATGGCGGCTGCTCGGGGCCTCCGTGCTTCCTTCCTTCGGTGCAGAGGTGAAGCGAGATGTGGCGAAGGCTCTGGATAGCTCGGGGAGGCAAGGCGACGGCGGTGGGCGCGGAGGCTCACGGCGGTGTGCTCAGGCGCGTGAGGGGAAGAGCGACGGAGAGAGACAGAGGAAAGGGGAGGGCACGAGCAGAGAGTGAGAGAACGAGGGGGTCGGGGGGTGTGCGTGGCGGCGACCAGGCAGTCGGGGGGGGGGGGCACGCAGGCAAGGAGGAGCCAGCGCGGCTCGCCGGCCATCGGGCACGCAGCTGCTTCTCCTCCTGGCAGGAGGAAGAAGACAGTGCTGCCCCTGGTGGGCCGGGCTGGCTTTGGCCAGTAGGCCACTACAGTGGTGGGCTGCACGGTAAGGTTCCTCTCTTTTTTATATTTCCTGTTTTCTATTATTCTGCAACTTTGTGGCTTTATTAAAAATACTTAGATACTTCCAAAAATCACCAAACTGCTCATGCTCACTGTATGGAATAAACCCAACATGAAACATTTCAGTTTGGGATTATTTGGACAATATTTCTTATATAACAGAAATAATTCCAACCCAAATATATTATTGATTTAAATCAAAGGCCCAAATAAATTATTTCTGTGACTCCCAAAATATTGGTTTGAATTTCACCTCATGCCAATATTTTCACAGAATAACAGGAACATTTTCTTGGACTCATTTGATGAGATTTAAATGTTGGTTATTTTTAGAGGTTTTCCGAGGCTTGGAAAATTCCTTAATTCAAATTTCAGTTGAATTTAAACATGATGCAGCAACCAAACTAGTCCAAGGCCAGCGTAAAGCTAGGGCTGTGACAACTCAACCCCACTAAACAAGAATCTCATCCCGAGATTCAAGACGTGAGGTAAGAAGATAGAGGGACACAAGCTAACACAATCTTCATGATCTAGATGTCTTTCCTGAGGATATTGATTCATTGCATCATCTTGATCTTGACGTCTTTACTTTCGGGATCTTCATCCAGCATGATGACAGCAAAAAGAAATTCTGCAGGAATCGATCTCCTCGGAGATCGAGCACTCAAGATCAACTCATGGAGTGAGATATAAAACATTTCTTGAGCTGAGAGACGAAACACACATCAGGGGTGATGGAAAGAAGCGGATGATAAAGGTTCAAATTTGGTAGGCAACAATTCCACGCTTAAGTAGGAGGGTGCATGGTTTCAAAGTAGCGAGGAGATAATTGCCATGATACCATAACGATACATCTTAAGGAAGGTGACTCGCAGAAATATTCCCTTAAGTGGAAAAAAGAATTACTTTTGATACAAAGATCATTGAAACTCTTTATACCAGCCTAAGGCAATCACAATCGATCATTTGAAGGAGTTCAAAAGAATGACATACTCGGACTAGAATGGATGATCTAGACTTCCTTGTTAAAGACAACGCAATGGATGATTTTGCTTATCATCGGAAATGGATGGGACACATGGTAAGTCCACTTTTGAAGATGATCCTGAACAACAACTACTAAGGTGCAAGCTGGGAACAAAATGCAAATGTTGGGAATGATTCTGGTAACTAGGGAAGAACTCAACAGTCTAGAGTGAGTCCACTGTTTGAAAAGGTTATAACATAACCAAGGAAACAGGAAGCAAATCCCAGTTAACGCCAATGATAAAACCTAGTGCTTGCGCGTGCTCTCAAGAACTTGAGCATCTCCATATTCATGAAGGTTTACCAATACCCATTTCAAGGATCCTGGCAACACAACATGCTACCATGATGAATAATGGTGGAAGATGCAGATGCAAAGAAAGATAACACTTTCTCAGATTTCACCTTAGCGAGGCCAAGGAATCAAAATCTGGATGATCGACCGAGAGACATTTAGCACTCCGCTTCTAATGTTCCCCTTGATGTACTCGTTACCATGGTCATGCTTTAAAGCATCAACATAGCCATCAAGTAGTGGTCGGACTTCGGAATACAAAGGATCCATAAGGAACAACTTCTGGAGAAAATCCTACGAAATCCTTATAGAGAGGTGGCCAACTTCTTCAATCAAGATACTACAATAATAGATCTTCCGACTGGGTGTGTTCTCCACGACATCCACTTTACCGGTTATCGAGAGACCAATATTATAGTTCTTGGAAAATGCTCCAACCATCATATCTGCCTGAGATTCAGATCTGGTTGGTGTCAGGATATTCCAGACTCATCGAGTCTAGAAAGGAAAATGAAGGTTTGCAACACAATTTGACAAGATGACGTTGCGAGATTCTCAGGGAATGAACTGCGATAGCAGGCTCCAAAACATGAGCTGGTTCTGCTACAAACCTGTGAACATGCTATCCGAGACAAGCGTGACCATGTGGTAGTCTTATAATAAAATACTACCAAGTTTAGGTTGGGCAACCGTCATCGAGGATAACGAGTCCTGACATAAGTCATGATTCTTAAGAAGGAAATTCTTCTCCTTGAACAAATCAGTCAGTGGCTTGGTGTGCTAGCAAACACATATAGAATGGAGGCGGCCAACCTATCAAACCATAGAGTACTTCGCACATATGCGTGACTAACTTGGGAAGATTCTAGAGGAAACAAAAACAATCTTTCTCGAATTCACGGCGGCAACTTGCATCGATTGCACGTGAACCGGAGGAAGTCACTTCTTTCATCTAGACAGATACTTCATGAACAGAGCACGAAGAAATGCTTGCACAAGTTTCCAACACTAGCTTGATGTTCGACATGAGCCATGGAGAAGATAAGATGCTGCTGATGGGCTCAACAACAACTCATCGGAATTTCCATATCACTGGACTTCCACCATCATGTGAACACGGTGATAGCATTGGTCAGACCAAAAGATGTAATGGTGTATTCTCGAGGGATCAACCATGAGTAAGACAACACTACGAACATCGTTGGTTCTGATTTGACTTGACGATAGCCCATACTCAAGTCAAAGTTTTGACAAGACAATAGATCCAACAACTGATCACGAGGACCAATTGGTGAAGATATCATCTTTCTTCAACACACACACAACACAAAGATATCCCTTCAGGAAGAACCAAATTCGGCAAAGCCTTTTATCTTCCAACTCTCCAAGTTGTTGTTCAGCTTAACCATCTAGCTCAGGAGTAACCAACACAGATTCTTGGAGAAGGGGTGGTTTATAGAAAAGCCAACATGATCACGAACTCAACATAGCGATCAGGGAACAACCTGGTAATACTTCCGAGAAGATATATGGAAAATCATGAACCACCGATATGTTATTAAGCTCGAGAACAATCTTGCTTTTCAGGGCAAGACGATATGATCAAGGAGCGAGGGATTGTCACAATCCTAACTCATTGGTGGATGGGTGCACCCGGAGATATGGACTAGGTAGCACGATCAACCTTAGAATGGTAGCTCAAAAACCAACACGCTAGGAATAAAAATATTGTCCATTTACAACAAAGCAACGAGTTGCTCGGAGTATTGATTTCACACATCACAATTCAATTATCGGCATTCCGGTTACAACAACACGGAACCGAGGAATGAATAATGATGGCGAGAAGTATCACTGTATCAAGAGTTCATAGGAGGTTGTGCAATTCCTATGATATTCCTGACATAAAGAGGGCAATACTTAAGGGTTGAACAGGATCAGAAGCTGGATTGTCACTTTGATCTGCGGGATACAACTGCTTTGACCCAATCCTGGATATGGATGAGGTACTGGAGTTTGTTTCTCCTGGTCATTCTGGAATGGAATGGCTTGACGGATCACATGAATAATAGGCATCGATAACACCAATGCACAACTACTCTTGACCAACAATTGATGGACGAGGTTCAGAATACAACTAAAGACGAACAACTCAAAGGAACATATAATTTTTCTGAGTTATGGACGCATGGATTAGCATGTTATTTCTTCCGGATAACCCATGCAGAAAGGTAGGACTGGCAGATTCACAATGCAGAATGGAGAACTCATCAAGAGTACTCTGGTTGTGATCTTTTGATCCAACAAACATCTGCCATAAGTGGTTCATAGTATTTGGAAGGAGGAAATACCACGGATCTCGAGGACTGTCACAAAGGTTACTAATATCCTAAAGGAACTAGCAACACTATAAACATGAGATAAGTAGGGGAATCTCGGGTTCAAGAACCCAGGAGTAGAATACCTACTAACTAAATGGCATCACGGGATGCTTTCGAGAATGGTGGCCAGAATTATCACACCGGGAACACAAAACATGGCTAGATTACTAGGTGACTCCCTACAACACCTAGGGTCATAATAATAGCTCCAACATATATGTCGAGGCAACAGAGTACCTCAACTCACTGATTAGTGTGGATAAACTGGCCCAAAGGAACGTCAGTAACGGAAGAAGGAATTTGCAAATGCATCAGACTAGTTAGAAACCTGGGATGACTCGGACAGCATAACGGCTGTAAATGCTCAAAATGATTTGAGACATCCTGCAAAATGGTGGCATAACCACTCAACAACATAATATCAAGGTTCTGAGATCAACTGTCAACATACGGAAGTAGTAGGAACGGAACTGAAGCTTGAAACTATCAATTCTATAAGTCTATGGATTAGTAGCACGTCATCCTGATAGATAGATGAGAAGGCCTAATTCTTAATCCCCGTAGAAAAGAAGAGGTTGACTCAGATCAGAAGGGCATAGGGTAAAGGAGTAAAAAGAGCCTTACATTCCCTTCCACAATCAATTCCCTTACATAACTAAAGCATTTCTAGACTCGACTTCGACTAGTTTGGCTTGGTAATCCTACAGGCAGTCAGGCTCTGATACCAAAGCTGTCAGGACCCCGATTCCAAGTCACATCGATCTAGCCGGTAACACCTCATATCACTTTGCGGCCTCACGCACGGTATTCCCACGGGTGTCGCCTTACCATGGCCCGGGACCGTTTGCGCCTTTTGGCTCACGTATATGATAGTGTCGCTAGCATCCATATGACAGAGAACCCGGGCCGACATGGCTAGTCGTGAACCCAAAGCGGCACTAACCTATGGGGACAGGCATACATGAATCACATCGAGCATGTCGGTCAGCAGCGTGTGAATCCGGGCTGTAGCACTGGGCTAACAGGACTCCGGGAACCCGGGCTGTAGCAGGCTAGGCAGGACTCCGGATGTCACCGCGTGACATTTCCCCGAAGGGACAGACACAGGAACGAAGTGAAACACATGCCGGCCAGTCAAGTGTCCTGAGCAGTAGTGCTGGGCTAGCAGGACTCCGGTGAACCGGGCTGTAGCGGACTACTATGGCTCATGGAAGCACTAGACTACATTTCCCCATAAGAGAGGCTGCCAAGGATAAACAACTAGATTGTCGGATCCCACACATACCAAGCATTTCAATCATACACACAATATGCTCGATATGTGTAAATACAACATGGCATCACAACATAACTCTACAACTCAAGTATTTATTCATTAGGCTCCGAGGAGCGAGATATTACAAACATGGGTCTCATGACCCAACAATCATAGCATACAATGCAAAGCACATGCGGAAGCTTAACATGTCTGAGTACAGACATCTACAAATGAAAAAGGCTAAGAAGCCTGACTATCTACCAGATCCTGCCGAGGGCACAAGATCGTAGCTAAGGTGTCAAGCTAAACGTCGAAGTCCATGCGGAACTACTAGCGAGACTGAAGTCTCTCTGCAAAACATAAAATAAGCAAACGTGAGTACAAATGTACCCAGCAAGACTTACGTCAGAACTATCTACATATGCATCGGTATCAACAAAGGGGGTGGTGGAGTTTAACTGCAGCAAGCCAGCTTTGACTCGGTGGCTATATTAAACTACGACTGCAAGTAACTCTTTTGAGCTGGCGCACACGAGTCCACATATTCACCATTCAATACACCACTATGGATCCGCTCCTGTCTCCCTACGAGAAGGCCATCCATAGCACTCACACTTATCTTGCGAGTTTTAGAGTATCCACTTTCACTTGTCTATGAACTATGCAAGGGGTCCAAGTTTCCATATCCGAGGAATCCGGCTATTCGAATAGATAATGATAACCCTGCAGGGGTGTACTTCTTCACACACGCTCCCACCACTTACCACCATATACACGTCATGTATCTCGGCAACCTTCAAGCGGAAGCCTGGCGAGGGTGTCGGCCACGGCCTACCTAAACACTTAAGTCTCTAGTCCAGGTTTATCTCCTATCCAGGTTCCATCCGCAGGGAGTCCGGCCGAGGTTTCCACATACGGCCCCGAACGATGTGAACAGGGTTCCCGAGACACCAAACGGGCGCCCGGTACACCGTGCCACGGTGTATCTACCGCAACATAGCCCACCCCTAGGGTCAGCGCTACGCACGGCTGCCAACACATAACCTACAAACACCAGAAACTAGTTGCAACTCCTGGACAGAGTACTAGGGTGATTAAGAAGCCGAGAGGGTCAATTAAGGATCCCAATGAGTGGTAGTAGCTGTTCATGGATCACAGACACAGAACTCGGTTCCTGAGGACGGTTTCAATGAGACAACCCACCATGTACTCCTACATGGCCTCTCACCGCTACCTTTACCAAAACGTGTTCACACACTTAGCTCACACACAGTAGGACATGTTCACACATCTCCGATTCATTCCCGATGAATCAGACCTGACACAACTCTATGCAATAGCAGGCATGACAAACAAGCATGAATGAGTAGGCACATCAGGGCTCAAACAACTCCTACTCATGCTAGTGGGTTTCATCTATTTACTGTGGCAATGACAGGTCATGCAAAGGAAGGGGTTCAACTACCGCAGCATGTACAGTTGAATCGTTGTTGTCCTAATGCAGTAAAAGAGAGCAGGAGCGAGAGAGTGGGATTGTATCAGAATGAACAAGGGGGTTTTGCTTGCCTGGCACTTCTGAAGATAGTAAAGCTCTTCATCGGTGTCATCGAACTCATCGCCGAAACATACACCTACCGAGGGGGAACAACCACCGGCAAACAAGAGGGAACACAATCAATGCAATGCAACAATATGATGCACGACCATGACATGGCAATATGATGTGATTTGAGCTAATGCATCTAGTTATGATTTAAATGAAGTTGGTTTGAATACAATATTCAAATTCCAACTCCATATATGATTATTTAAATGCCCTTTATTTGTTTTGTCCAAAACAGAGGACAAACATTGTTCAAACATGCATGAAAATGGTATAGATGGATTCCTTGAATTTTTCTGATCATTTTTCATATATAATTTATTTCATTTGGAGTTATGGTTGAATTTCTATGAATTTTAGAAGTTTATACTATTTTCTGGAATTTTCTGAATTATTTTTCATCTAGAAATGACTTATTGCGTCAGCATGACGTCTGTGTGACATCAGCAGGTCAACTGAGTTGTTCTGGGTCAAAGTTGACCAGTGGGTCCCACTGGTCTGTGACAAAGTGTTGGCCAGGGTCACTGACAGGTGGGCCCGGTCAACGTTGACTTGACCAAAGTCAAAGCTGACACGTGGGGTCCGCACGTATTAGTACTAATCCTAACAGAAAATTAGACTAACCTAATTAGTCACAGGGTCCCACATGTCAGTGGCTCTAGAGGGGTCATTAGTGGGCTCATTAGCAACTAATGATGTCGCCACGTCGGCACGGCCGGGGATTAGCCGCCGGCGACCTCGACAGACGGCGGAGGCACGCCGGAATCGCTACTCCGGCGACGGTTTGATGCGCGGGAGGGATCTACGGGTTCCTGGCGTTGCGGCGCTTCTAGTGGTGGTGGCGGATGGTGCTGGAGTGGCCGGAGAGTGGCCGGCAACGAGCTTTAGCGGCGGCCGGAGCTCGGGCGAGCTCGGGTTCGGCGATGCGGGGCACGGAAGGAACCATGGGTGGTCGTATTAGACTCGCTGGAGTGCGGTGAGTGCAGCCGTGAGCTCGGATGCGGGCTTGCGCGGCCGTAGCCACGGCTACGCCATGGCCGGCGGCGAGAGGCTTCGGTCATGGTTGGGGATCGGGGCTAGATCACGCGGGGGACGACGGGGCAAGGGGGAATCGGGTCAACGGCTCACCGCGGAGCTGCAGGGATGGTTAGCGGGCTCGGGGGCGCGCCGGAGTGGCCGAATCGACGGAGAAGGGCGCCGGAGCCGAAGCTTGAAGACGATGATGATGGCGGCTGCTCGGGGCCTCCGTGCTTCCTTCCTTCGGTGCAGAGGTGAAGCGAGATGTGGCGAAGGCTCTGGATAGCTCGGGGAGGCAAGGCGACGGCGGTGGGCGCGGCGGCTCACGGCGGCGTGCTCAGGCGCGTGAGGGGAAGAGCGACGGAGAGAAACAGAGGAAAGGGGAGGGCATGAGCAGAGAGTGAGAGGACGAGGGGGTCGGGGGGTGTGCGTGGCGGCGACCAGGCAGTCGAGGGGGGGGGCACGCAGGCAGGAGGAGCCAGCGCGGCTCGCCGGCCATCGGGCACGCAGCTGCTTCTCCTCCTGGCAGGAGGAAGAAGACAGTGCTGCCCCTGGTGGGCCGGGCTGGCTTTGGCCAGTAGGCCACTACAGTGGTGGGCTGCACGGTAAGGTTCCTCTTTTTTTTATATTTCCTGTTTTCTATTATTCTGCAACTTTGTGGCTTTATTAAAATTACTTAGATACTTCCAAAAATCACCAAACTGCTCATGCTCACTGTATGGAATAAACCCAACATGAAACATTTCAGTTTGGGATTATTTGGACATTATTTCTTATATAACAGAAATAATTCCAACCCAAATATATTATTGATTTAAATCAAAGGCCCAAATAAATTATTTCTGTGACTCCCAAAATATTGGTTTGAATTTCACCTCATGCCAATATTTTCACAGAATAACAGGAACATTTTCTTGGACTCATTTGATGAGATTTAAATGTTGGTTATTTTTAGAGGTTTTCTGAGGCTTGGAAAATTCCTCAATTCAAATTTCAATTGAATTTAAACATGATGCAGCAACCAAACTAGTCCAAGGCCAGGGTAAAGCTAGGGCTGTGACAACTCACCCCCACTAAACAAGAATCTCGTCCCGAGATTCAAGACGTGAGGTAAGAAGATAGAGGGACACAAGCTAACACAACCTTCACGATCCAGATGTCTTTCTTGAGGATATTGATTCATTGCGTCATCTTGATCTTGACGTCTTTGCTTTCGGGATCTTCATCCAGCATGATGACGGCAGAAAGAAATTCTGCAGGAATCGATCTCCTCGGAGATCGAGCACTCAAGATCAACTCATGGAGTGAGATATAAAACATTTCTTGAGCTGAGACACGAAACACACATCAGGGGTGATGGAAAGAAGCGGATGATAAAGGTTCAAATTTGGTAGGCAACAATTCCACGCTTAAGTAGGAGGGTGCATGGTTTCAAAGTAGCGAGGAGATAATTGCCATGATACCATAACGTGACATCTTAAGGAAGGTGACTCGCAGAAATATTCCCTTAAGTGGCAAAAAGAATTACTTTTGATACAAAGATCATTGAAACTCTTTATACCAGCCTAAGGCAATCACAATCGATCATTTGAAGGAGTTCAAAAGAATGACATACTCGGACTAGAATGGATGATGTGGACTTCCTTGTTAAAGACAACGCAATGGATGATTTTGCTTATCATCGGAAATGGATGGGACCCATGGTAAGTCCACTTTTGAAGATGATCCTGAACAACAACTACTAAGGTGCAAGCTGGGAACAAAATGCAAATGTTGGGAATGATTCTGGTAACTGGGGAAGAGCTCAACAGTCTAGAGTGAGTCCACTGTTTGAAAAGGTTATAACATAACCGAGGAAACAGGAAGCAAATCCCAGTTAACGCCAACGATAAAACCTAGTGCTTGCGCGTGCTCTCAAGAACTTGAGCATCTCCATATTCATCAAGGTTTACCAATATCCGTTTCAAGGATCCTGGCAACACAACATGCTACCATGATGAATAATGGTGGAAGATGCAGATGCAAAGAAAGATAACACTTTCTCAGATTTCACCTTAGCGAGGCCAAGGAATCAAAATCTGGATGATCGACCGAGAGACATTTAGCACTCCGCTTCTAATGTTCCCCTTGATGTACTGGTTACCATGGTCATGCTTTAAAGCATCAACATAGCCATCAAGTAGTGGTCGGACTTCGGAATACAAAGGATCCATAAGGAACAACTTCTGGAGAAAATCCTACGAAATCCTTATAGAGAGGTGGCCAACTTCTTCAATCAAGATACTACAATAATAGATCTTCCGACTGGGTGTGTTGGCCACGACATCCACTTTACCGGTTATCGAGAGACCAATATTATAGTTCTTGGAAAATGCTCCAACCATCATATCTGCCTGAGATTCAGATCTGGTTGGTGTCAGGATATTCCAGACTCATCGAGTCTAGAAAGGAAAATGAAGGTTTGCAACACAATTTGACGAGATGACGTTGCGAGATTCTCGGGAATGAACTGCGATAGCAGGCTCCAAAACATGAGCTGGTTCTGCTACAAACCTGTGAACACGCTATCCGAGACAAGCGTGACCACGTGGTAGTCTTATAATAAAATACTACCAAGTTCAGGTTGGGGAACCGTCATCGAGGATAACGAAGTCCTGACATAAGTCATGATTCTTAAGAAGGAACTTCTTCTCCTTGAACAAATCAGTCAGTGGCTTGGTGTGCTAGGAAACACATATAGAATGGAGGCGGCCAACCTATCAAACCATAGAGTACTTCGCACATATGCGTGACTAACTTGGGAAGATTCCAGAGGAAACAAAAACAATCTTTCTCGAATTCACGGCGGCAACTTGCATCGATTGCACGTGAACCAGAGGAAGTCACTTCTTTCATCCAGACAGATACTTCATGAACAGAGCATGAAGATATGCTTGCACAAGTTTCCAACACTAGCTTGATGTTCGACATGAGCCATGGAGAAAATAAGATGCTGCTGATGGGCTCAACAACAACTCATCGGAATTTCCATATCACTGGACTTCCACCATCATGTGAACACGGTGATAGCATTGGTCAGACCAAAAGATGTAATGGTGTATTCTCGAGGGATCAACCATGAGTAAGACAACACTACGAACATCGTTGGTTCTGATTTGACTTGACGATAACCCATACTCAAGTCAAAGTTTTGACAAGACAATAGATCCAACAACTGATCACGAGGACCAATTGGTGAAGATATCATCTTTCTTCAACACACACACAACACAAAAATATCCCTTCAGGAAGAACCAAATTCGGCAAAGCCTTTTATCTTCCAACTCTCCAAGTTGTTGTTCAGCTTAACCAACTAGCTCAGGGATATCCAACACAGATTCTTGGAGAAGAGGTGATTTATAAGAAAACCCATTTAATCACGAACTCAACATACCGGTCAGGTGACAGCCAGGTAATACTTCGAGAAGATCTTCGGAAATAACGAACCACCGATATGTTACTAAGCTCGAGACAATCTTGCTTTTCAGGGCAAGGCGATATGATCAAATAAGCAAGGATAGACACAGTCCCAACTCTTGATCGAAGAGTGCACTAGGGAAAAGGATCAGGTAGCATGATCAATCTTAGAATGATGATTCAATAACCAACACGCTAAGAATGAGAATATTGTCCATTAACTACCAAGCATCGAGGTTGCTAGGAGTATTGATTTCACACATCACAGTTCACTTGTCGGCATTCCGGTTATGGCAACACGGGACCGAGGAATGAACGATGATGGCGAGAGTATCACTGCATCAAGAATTCATAAGATAAGGTGCAATTCTCATGACGTTCTTGACATAAAAGTGGGTAATACTTCAGGGTAGAACAGAATCAAAGCTTGATTGCATTTGATCTGCGGAATACAACTGCTTTGACCCAATCCTGGATATGGATGAGGTACTGGAGTTTGTTTCTCCTAGTCATTCTGAAATAGAACGGCTTGACGAACCACAAGTATACTAGGCATCGATAACACGAATGCATGACATAAACTTGGCTATCAACTGATAGACAAGGATCGGAATACAACTACAGAGGGACAACTCAAGGAACATATATCTTTCTGAGTTGTGGATGCATAAGTTAGTATGTCGAACAAGTTCAACATATTTCTTCTGGATGACCCATGCTGAGAGGTAGGACTGGCAGAGACACAATTATGAATGGAGAACTCCTCAGGAGTACTCTAACGGTGATCTTTTGGTTCAAAGAACTTTTGCCTTAATGGTTCATGGTATTTGGAAGAAGGAAATACCATGGATCTCGAGGACTATCGCAAAGGTTACTAATATCCTAAAGGAACTAGCAACACTATCAACATGAGATAAGTAGGGTGAATCTCGGGTTCAAGAACCCATGAATAGAATACCTACCACTACATGGCATCACGGGATGCTTTCGAGAATGGTGGCCAGAATCATCACACCGGGAACACAAAACATGGCTATATTACTAGGTGACTCCCTAAAACACCTAGGGTCATAATGATAGCTCCAACATATATGTCGAGACAACAGAGTACCTCAACTCACTGATTAGTGTGATTAATCTGGCCCAAAAGGATATCAGAAATGGAAAGAAAGGATTTGCAAATGCATCAGACTACTTAGAAACCTGGGATGACTCGGACAGCATAACGGCTGTAAATGCTCAAAATGATTTGAGACATCCTGCAAAATGGTGGCATAACCACTCAACAACACAATATCAAGGTTCTGAGATCAACTGTCAACATACGGAAGTAGTAGGAACGGAACTGAAGCTTGAAACTATCAATTCTATAAGTCTATGGATTAGTAGCACGTCATCCTGATAGATAGATGAGAAGGCCTAATTCTTAATCCCCGTAGAAAAGAAGAGGTTGACTCAGATCAGAAGGGCATAGGGTAAAGGAGTAAAAAGAGCCTTACGTTCCCTTCCACAATCAATTCCCTTACATAACTAAAGCATTTCTAGACTCGACTTCGACCAGTTTGGCTTGGTAATCCTACAGGCAGTCAGGCTCTGATACCAAAGCTGTCAGGACCCCGATTCCAAGTCACATCGATCTAGCCGGTAACACCTCATATCACTTTGCGGCCTCACGCACGGTATTCCCACGGGTGTCGCCTTACCATGGCCCGGGACCGTTTGCGCCTTTTGGCTCACGTATATGATAGTGTCGCTAGCATCCATATGACAGAGAACCCGGGCCGACATGGCTAGTCGTGAACCCAAAGCGGCACTAACCTATGGGGACAGGCATACATGAATCACATCGAGCATGTCGGTCAGCAGCGTGTGAATCCGGGCTGTAGCACTGGGCTAACAGGACTCCGGGAACCCGGGCTGTAGCAGGCTAGGCAGGACTCCGGATGTCACCGCGTGACATTTCCCCGAAGGGACAGACACAGGAACAAAGTGAAACACATGCCGGCCAGTCAAGTGTCCTGAGCAGTAGTGCTGGGCTAGCAGGACTCCGGTGAACCGGGCTGTAGCGGACTACTATGGCTCATGGAAGCACTAGACTACATTTCCCCATAAGAGAGGCTGCCAAGGATAAACAACTAGATTGTCGGATCCCACACATACCAAGCATTTCAATCATACACACAATATGCTCGATATGTGTAAATACAACATGGCATCACAACATAACTCTACAACTCAAGTATTTATTCATTAGGCTCCGAGGAGCGAGATATTACAAACATGGGTCTCATGACCCAACAATCATAGCATACAATCAAAGCACATGCGGAAGCTTAACATGTCTGAGTACAGACATCTACAAATGAAAAGGCTAAGAAGCCTGACTATCTACCAGATCCTGCCGAGGGCACAAGATCGTAGCTGAGGTATCAAGCTAAACGTCGAAGTCCACGCGGAACTACTAGCGAGACTGAAGTCTCTCTGCAAAACATAAATTAAGCAAACGTGAGTACAAAGGTACTCAGCAAGACTTACATCAGAACTAACTACATATGCATCGGTATCAACAAGGGGGTGGTGGAGTTTAACTGCAGCAAGCCAGCTTTGACTCAGTGGCTAACCTGAACTACGACTGCAAGCAACTCTTTTGAGGTGGCGCACACGAGTCCACATATTCACCATTCAATACACCACTATGGATCCGCTCCCGTCTCCCTACGAGAAGGCCATCCATAGCACTCACACTTATCTTGCGAGTTTTAGAGTATCCACTTTCACTTGTCTATGAACTATGCAAGGGGTCCAAGTTTCCATATCCGAGGAATCCGGCTATTCGAATAGATAATGATAACCCTGCAGGGGTGTACTTCTTCACACACGCTCCCACCACTTACCACCATATACACGTCATGTATCTCGGCAACCTTCAAGCGGAAGCCTGGCGAGGGTGTCGGCCATGGCCTACCTAAACACTTAAGTCTCTAGTCCAGGTTTATCGCCTATCGAGGTTCCATCCGCAGGGAGTCCGGCCGAGGTTTCCACATACGGCCCCGAACGATGTGAACAGGGTTCCCGAGACACCAAACGGGCGCCCGGTACACCGTGCCACGGTGTATCTACCGCAACATAGCCCACCCTAGGGTCAGCGCTACGCACGGCCGCCAACACATAACCTACAAACACCAGAAACTAGTTGCAACTCCTGGACAGAGTACTAGGGTGATTAAGAAGCCGAGAGGGTCAATTAAGGATCCCAATGAGTGGTAGTAGCTGTTCATGGATCACAGACACAGAACTCAGTTCCTGAGGACGGTTTCAATGAGACAACCCACCATGTACTCCTACATGGCCTCTCACCGCTACCTTTACCAAATCATGTTCACACACTTAGCTCACACACCGTAGGACATGTTTACACACCTCCGATTCATCCCCGATGAACCAGACCTGACACGACTCTATGCAATAGCAGGCATGACAAACAAGCATGAATGAGTAGGCACATCAGGGCTCAAACAACTCCTACTCATGCTAGTGGGTTTCATCTATTTATTGTGGCAATGACAGGTCATGCAGAGGAAAGGGGTTCAACTACCGCAACATGTAACAGTTGAATCATTGTTGTCCTAATGCAGTAAAAGAGAGCAGGAGCGAGAGAGTGGTTTGTATCAGAATGAACTAGGGGGTTTTGCTTGCCTGGCACTTCCGAAGATAGTATATCTCTTCATCAGTGTCATCGATCACGTCGTCAGAAACATCGTCGTCTAAGAGGGGACGGTTACCGGCAAATAGGGAAGGACACAATCAATTCCATGCAACAATATGATGCATGAATGTGACATGGCAATATGCTGTTGATTGGCCTAATGCAACTAGTTAATGATTAAATGAAGTTGGTTTGAACACTAGATTCAAATTCCAACTCCATATATGATTATTTAAATGCCCTTTATTTGTTTTGTCCAAAACAGAGGACAAACATTGTTCAAACCATGCATGAAAATGGTACAGATGGATTCCTTGAATTTTTCTGATCATTTTTCATATATAATTTATTTCATTTGGAGTTACGGTTGAATTTCTATGAATTTTAGAAGTTTATACTATTTTCTGGAATTTTCTGAATTATTTTTAATCTAGAAATGACTTATTGCGTCAGCATGACGTCTGTGTGACATCAGCAGGTCAACTGAGCTGTTCTGGGTCAAAACTGACCAGTGGGTCCCACTGGTCAGTGACACGGTGCTGGCCAGGGTCACTAACAGGTGGGCCCGGTCAACGTTGACTTGACCAAAGTCAAAGCTGACACGTGGGGTCCACACGTATTAGTACTAATCCTAACAGAAAATTAGACTAACCTAATTAGTCACAGGGTCCCACACGTCAGTGGCTCTAGAGGGGTCATTAGTGGGCTCATTAGCAACTAATGATGTCGCCACGTCGGCACGGCCGGGGATTAGCCACCGGCGACCTCGACAGACGGCGGAGCCACGCCGGAATCGCTACTCCGGCGACGGTTTGATGCGCGGGAGGGATCTACGGGTTCCTGGCGTTGCGGCGCTTCTAGTGGTGGTGGCGGATGGTGCTGGAGTGGCCGGAGAGTGGCCGGCAACGAGCTTTAGCGGCGGCCGGAGCTCGGGCGAGCTCGGGTTCGGCGATGCGGGGCACGGAAGGAACCATGGGTGGTCGTATTAGACTCGCTGGAGTGCGGTGAGTGCAGCCGTGAGCTCGGATGCGGGCTTGCGCGGCCGTAGCCACGGCTACGCCATGGCCGGCGGCGAGAGGCTTCGGTCATGGTTGGGGATCGGGGCTAGATCACGCGGGGGACGACGGGGCAAGGGGGAATCGGGTCAACGGCTCACCGCGGAGCTGCAGGGATGGTTAGCGGGCTCGGGGGCGCGCCGGAGTGGCCGAATCGACGGAGAAGGGCGCCGGAGCCGAAGCTTGAAGACGATGATGATGGCGGCTGCTCGGGGCCTCCGTGCTTCCTTCCTTCGGTGCAGAGGTGAAGCGAGATGTGGCGAAGGCTCTGGATAGCTCGGGGAGGCAAGGCGACGGCGGTGGGCGCGGCGGCTCACGGCGGCGTGCTCAGGCGCGTGAGGGGAAGAGCGACGGAGAGAGACAGAGGAAAGGGGAGGGCACGAGCAGAGAGTGAGAGGACGAGGGGGTCGGGGGTGTGCGTGGCGGCGACCAGGCAGTCGAGGGGGGGGCACGCAGGCAAGGGAGGAGCCAGCGCGGCTCGCCGGCCATCGGGCACGCAGCTGCTTCTCCTCCTGGCAGGAGGAAGAAGACAGTGCTGCCCCTGGTGGGCCGGGCTGGCTTTGGCCAGTAGGCCACTACAGTGGTGGGCTGCACGGTAAGGTTCCTCTTTCTTTTTTATATTTCCTGTTTTCTATTATTCTGCAACTTTGTGGCTTTATTAAAATTACTTAGATACTTCCAAAAATCACCAAACTGCTCATGCTCACTGTATGGAATAAACCCAACATGAAACATTTCAGTTTGGGATTATTTGGACATTATTTCTTATATAACAGAAATAATTCCAACCCAAATATATTATTGATTTAAATCAAAGGCCCAAATAAATTATTTCTGTGACTCCCAAAATATTGGTTTGAATTTCACCTCATGCCAATATTTTCACAGAATAACAGGAACATTTTCTTGGACTCATTTGATGAGATTTAAATGTTGGTTATTTTTAGAGGTTTTCCGAGGCTTGGAAAATTCCTCAATTCAAATTTCAATTGAATTTAAACATGATGCAGCAACCAAACTAGTCCAAGGCCAGGGTAAAGCTAGGGCTGTGACAGCTAGGTCTACAACCATGATGATAGTGACTGCAGACGGTGAAGCTGACTATGGTATGCCGAACACGGCGCCTATACTCATGTGTCATCTCCGGCGTAGGGTCTTGTCACTTCACTGTGAGGGGCAACACGTAATAATTTGACCAACGGGTAGTACAGTGCTACTACATTGGTAGTACTAGCACCACCGTCTGGATTTAGTAGTACTACCACGTCCATCTGGATTTAGTATTTGACTAGCAATATCTAGTAATGCATGTCACAAAAAATGTACTACTCCCTCTGTAAATAAATACATGGTGTATTGTTTTATTCCTATTGGCGAGGTAACTTAATGTCTTTTTGCTACTTAATAGGATTACATGCAATGAACTAACCACTGCATGTGATGTTTGGTAGTCTCAAGTCATTGAAAGCATGCACGGGCACGGAGGGGGACGCAGCTTCATTGACTTACTGCACCTGCCTTTGGGTGTATGACATGTGGGCCCAACGGGTGGCTGGCCAACCTGTCATACAACCAAAGGCAGGTGCAGTAGAGGGGCGAAGAGTAGATGACCAACACGCACGTGAATTCAACGCTGTCTGCACTTCTCATATAAAGGCTCCCGCCATCCAATCTACGAAATCCTACGCACCTATGCACCCAAGGGAAAGAGTGATCACTCCAATTGCAAGATCAGTTTACTAGAAGCTAGACCCATGGAGGCGATGAGCGTGAGCATCAGCCGATTGTGCCAGATGGTCCATGACGCCGGCATGCGGCCCGGCACCGAGGAACGTCTCCAGGTAGTGCTTGAGGCTGCCAGGGCGAGGGGCCGCTTGGATGACAGCTTCGTCTCCTTGTTCAACGAGGTCCTCGTCGGCTTCCTCGACAAGTTCACCACCGTCAAGAACCTCGTGGACGACCTTGACGTATGTCTCCAGCCCACGCGCCCAGGCTCTGCGATGCCTGCCACCCTCAATGGCCTCTATGGTGACAACCTCTTCGACGCACTGGTGGCCCTGCGACTGCCCGCCGTCGCGCTGGAGAATGTCCACCTCGAGGTCGCACTCGCTGCGCAGCGCCTAGCGCAGCAAGACACCATCGACATAATCACCCACGTCTACACGCAAATCGTCCACACGGACTACTACATGCAAGAGGAGGACGATAGGACGCTGGCCTTCTTGGACCGCAGGGCAACCTTGGACGGCATTGTTCAGAAGCACGTTGAGCTTGCCGCCAACGCCGCTGCTCCTCACACGTCAGTTGGTGACCCGGTGCACTAGGGCATGAGGATGTCATTGATGGATCCGTATGTATCTTTATCGTTCCGTCAAATCCATGTAGTAGTATATGGTACTACTAGTAATTATCTTACCTTTCGCATCAACTTCATAATTTTCCTACGTACTCCATGCATGAACCGTGCCAGAATCAAACTTCTCATTACTCTAGGGAAAATCGTTATTTCTATCTATCGATTGCCCCATGGAGCAGAACCAAATTTTACAAGTTACAGGTTCAAAAGGAAAAGCCTGTCGTGTTCGCGTCGCACCCCCACACGGTTTGTCTGGCACGCCGCTCAAGGGGGAATGTGTGCTGTGTTGCATTTTCACTTATAAGTGGGACCGCAGTTGAGCAAACCGACTATCGGCAAACCCCCACCCCGCCCACCGCGCGATGGCTGAGAAAACGGGAGGGAGAAGAGATGGCTATAGCTAGCACAGACTCCAAGAAAATTGGTGTCGGATGGGACTTGTGTGGGTGGCATGTGCCGTACTTCTAGATATGAATGCTAGTTATGGCCCATGCCACCCCACTATATCGAGGTGCTAGTTACGTAGAACAAATTTCCTGGAGTCCGTGCTCAGCCCTCCTCTATCTCTCTTCTTAGCCAGCCAGCAGATGCACGGAGCCCATCATCTGTTTGCTCATATGCGGTCCCACATGTCAGTGAAAACGCAAGAGGACCCACTGAACCTGCACATCTTTCACCTCGACGTGCTGGTGATGAAAAACAAATCCAATAAAGATCTTCGGTGGCCGCTTTTGGAGTTACTCAAGAGTAGTAAGATTCTATTTACAGTTTAACCCAAGATGCACATCACGTGGCTTCACCTACCACTCTATTTTCTTGCATGACACGACCTGGATGCTGGATGTCCCACGTGTCGGCAAAAGGAGGAAGAACTCAACCAAATCTTCGGTTGTGCTCTCGGATTAGACTAGTTGTGCTAACTTAAAATTTTATTGTGTAGAATGGATGCAAGTTTTACTATTGGGAAAAAGAGTACAATGATATATTGATAGAGCGCAATTTAGTAGATGTTCTAGCACTTTTAGCTAGCATAGAGGCTTACAGATGAGACTAGTGCACTTTTTGATAGAATAGAGGCTAGACACGTCTACTTCTTTACACTCGAAGAAGAAAGAATCACGCAGGATCGAGCCTCCGCAGATCAACAATGAATGCATCGAGAAGGCACCAATCCAACTTACAGGAGCAGTTATGGAAGTTGGGTATCTTCTAAAATGTATTCTTGTGGTTCTTGTTTTTCTAGTCAAAATTTTGGTGATGTATTTCCATGTACCAAAAAATCAATGATGAAAAAAGATATGTGTTTGCAAAGAAAAATGTACGCAGCCGGGATGCGTCCGCGTGTTCGGCGCACGGCCACCGCATCCGAGAAATGGCCCAGACACGACCCCATTGCCCTACCCAAATTGATAGAATCCGGGCAAAACGGAGGTCCGTTTGGGGTCTGTCGGTGTCAAAACCGGCGGATCTCGGGTAGGGGGTCCCGAACTGTGCGTCTAGGCCGGATGGTAACAGGAGGCAAGGGACACGAAGTTTTACCCAGGTTCGGGCCCTCTTGATGGAGGTAAAACCCTATGTCCTGCTTGATTAATATTGATGATATGGGTAGTACAAGAGTAGATCTACCACGAGATCGGAGAGGCTAAACCCTAGAACCTAGCATATGGTATGATTGTTGTTCTGTATGTTGTCCTATGGACTAAAACCCTCCGGTTTATGTAGACACCGGAGAGGGTTAGGGTTACACAAAGTCAGTTACAATGGTAGAAGATCTACATATCCGTATCGCCATGCTTGCCTTCCACGCTAAGGAAAGTCCATTCCGTACACGGGACGAAGTCTTCGATCTTGTATCTTCATAGTCCAGGAGTCCGGCTGAAGGTATAGTCCGGCCATCCGGACACCCCCTAATCCAGGACTCCCTCAGTAGCCCCTGAACCAGGCTTCACTTACGACGAGTCCGGCGCGCAGATTGTCTTCGGCATTGCAAGGCGGGTTCCTCCTCCAAGTACTTCATAGAAGATTTTGAACACAAGGATAGTGTCTGGCTCTGCAAAATAAGTTTCCACATATTGCCATAGAGAGAATAATATTTACACAAATCTAATCTGCTGACGTATTCCGTAGTGTGACGCACCACGGCAAGCCTTTATTTGAATCGTTTTATTATCCCACCTCAGCGCGTCATGCGAGGCGGTTTCCTTGGCACGTCTTGTTAAAGCAGAGATCGTGGCCCCTTATTTCGGGATTCTCATCAATATGGGCGTGGGTAACCCAACCCCGCCATTGATTACAGCGCTTGGAGATAAGCGAGTTTTACCAGGCTGGTAGGGACACGTAGTTGCGTCCACCCTTATAAGGGGATAAGGATCCACCTTTTCACCTACGCCTTCTTCCTCCTTTGCCTATCCATTTTCGCGCACTCGAGCTCCAGCGCCCAAAACCGCACTCCCCACCTCAACCTTCTCCAGCCATGTCCGGAGCGGGAGGCAAGTGGATGGTCTCCTCCGTCACGGAGGGACACATCAAAAAACTGAGGAAGGCTGGATACTTGTCTAACGACATCGCGTACCGGCTTCCCGAAGAGGGGCAGTTCCTCCCCACCCCAAGGCCCCATGAGAGGGTAGTGTTCCTTCCCCACTTCCTCCGCGGACTGGGCTTTCCTATCCACCCATTCGTCCGGGGACTCATGTTCTACTACGGCCTGGATTTCCATGATCTGGCCCCGAACTTCATCCTCAACATCTCGGCGTTTATCATCGTGTGCGAGGCTTTCCTCTGCATCCGCCCCCATTTCGGCCTGTGGATCAAGACTTTCAATGTCAAGCCGAAGGTGGTGCGCGGCAACCAGGCGGAGTGCGGAGGCGCCATGGTGGGAAAGATGCCCAACGTCTTATGGCTCGAGGGCTCCTTTGTGGAGACCCTGAAGGGGTGGCAATCGGGGTGGTTTTACATCACCGAGCCGCGCGACCCTGAGTGGGTCGCAGCCCCCGAGTTCCGGTCCGGACCCCCAACGCGGCTCACATCCTGGAAAGAGACGGGCCTGTCGTGGGGCAGCAAAGGAGAGGTGACTGGACTGCAAACATGCATCCAAACCCTGGTGGACAAGCAGCTCAAGCTTGTCAACATAGTCCAGGTCATGCTCATCCGCCGGATCCTCCCGCGTCAACAGTGGGCCTTCAATCTGTGGGAGTTCAACCCGGCGCAGCACCAAACTCTGAGCAGGCTCTTCGACACGACGTACGAAGATGCCTGGAAGGTGCTTTTCAAGGGTGCCGAGGCTCCCGCATCCGCTACCGAGGATCGCGGATTCAGCGTGCAACGTCACGCTAGCGCGGTCGTTGTTTGTACCTTTTACAGGGTATTAGTTTTTCATAGTTTAACTCTATGCGGGATCTAAGCTCCCTTACCTTTGACACGTTTGGCAGGCGAAGTCCGAACAGATCAACTGTCCGGCTCCTTTGCCCGAAGACCCAGCCGATGCCCGCTTGGCGAAGCTGCTGGTTCCGGCACCCTATGTGGTGCCGGAGCAGAAGGCCACGGGGACTCGAAAAAGTGCCCGACGCCAGGAGGTGTCGGGTTCATCATCCGACAACTCCAAGGCGCATTCCTCCCGTGAAGACGAGGAGGAGGAAGAAGAGACCTCTCCCCCTCCAGCGGGGGAGAGAAGAAAAGGAAGGCCGCCCTCACTGGGGAGGCCGAAGGGTCCAAGAAGGGGAAAACCCTTCCTCCGGACTACTCCACCGACACCGACGATGGCGGAGAGGAGTGGCCGCTCAGGGCCAAGCCCCTGGCAAAATCGTAAGTATCCGAATACCAGAGTAATTCATAGTATTCCTTTGTTGCACAGCTTTCCCTTATGTCGAATATGATTATGCAGCCCACCCAAAGACCGGCTCGACGCGTCATCGAGCGGTTCACTGGACTCGTCGGATGTGAATTCGCTTCCGACGGGCACCTCCCCCTACCCTACGGACGACGCCAAAGTATTGTCCCAACAGGTTCCAAGCCAGGAGGAGGTGGTCCTGGAGGCGCCGCAAGGCGACCTCCCGGACTCCAGGAGTAAAGGGGATAAAACCCCCCAGGGCTCCAAGTCCGGCCCTAGGCCGGACACCGCTCCGGAACCTTCAAGAGTTCCAGAGTCCGGTGGGCGACCTCCTTCCAAGAGGAGCAAGCTCACCGTGCCGGTGACCTCCGTCCAACTGGAGGCGCCGAACAATCTGTTGGAGGTGCTCAAAGGCGCCTCCATCGAGGAGGAGCACCGCACCATTATGAGTGCGGTGGTCCAGAAGGTTCAGTCCGCCAAGAGCGGACTGACTGAAGCTTGTGCTAGCCTTTTAACAGGCTTTGAGGTAAGTAAAGAATGTGTAAATAATATTACCGCATAGATAGTAGCACCTGATGCTCTGTTTGGCGTTCAGGAAGAAAAGCCGAATAGAGGATCAAATAAAATTCGCAGGAGTCTAACAAAAAGGAGTCAATATGCGTATGCAGGCTTCTCTGTTGGCGTCCGCCGCACTAACTGCGGAAGTGGACACGCTAAAGCAGAACCTCGAGCAGTCCAAGCAAGAGCTCGGGCGTGCCAAGAAGCAGCTCGAGGACAAGGAAGGTAAGAAATACCTTGTTTTAAATATATATATAAAAAGTGCAATTGCAAAAAATGACAGGATTATCGTGGCTATTGTAGGGGCCACGTCTGAGGTGGCGACCCTTAAGCAAGCGCTGTCCGAGGCCGAGAAGAGGGCGGCCACGGAGCGCACCGAGAGGGAGAAGTATGAGGCCTAGGTTGGCAAGGTGCGGCAAGAGCTCCAGGCTCTCATGAAAAAACATGAGAGTTTGGAGCTTGACTCAAAGACGCGAGCGTCCGAGCTCGCGATGGCTATTGAAAATGCCAAGTCTGCCAAGGCTGAATCCCAGAAGACCCTCCAGGAGTTGGATGAGGTGAAAAAGATAGCGGCGAGTAAGGCATTCTTTATGCAAAGCAAACACATAAACGTGAGTTAATTGTTACTTACCCGAATCTAGAGCTCTCCAGGAGCATTCGCAGATCTTCCCCGTAGCGTGTCCGATGCCGCCGTATTCTATCGAGCCGAGGAGGGCATCTCGACAGAGAAGGTGTTCTGGTCTCAGTATGCTGAGGCCGGACACCCCGTGCCCCTGAGCGACCAGCTGAAGCAACTAGTCGAGCTCCACAAGGCGGCCGAACAGGCCATGAAGGGCCTCATAGTTCGGCTGTGGCCTGGAGAGGCTCTGCTTGGGAGCTATTTCGGGCTGGTGCAGCGGCTGGTGGGGGCCTGTCCAAGGCTCGAAGTCATCAAGCGCTCCATCTGCATTGAAGGTGCCCGTAGGGCCCTTGCCCATGCTAAGGTGCACTGGGGCAAGCTGGATGCTGAGAAGCTTGTGAAGGACGGGCCACCGCCGGGGAAAGAGCATCGCAAGCCCGAGAATTGTTATATGGATGTTCTGAAGGGTGCCCGCCTTGTGGCGGATGAATGTTCCAGGGATGTAATTTTTGAGTAAAACTCGCTCGTTTTGTCCTGTGCGCTGAAAACTTGTTCATATGCGCTAAGCAATGCTGCTGGAATTTAAAATATTACCTTTTGTGCGGCTGTTTATCAATTCTGAGAGATGGCGAGTCGTCGGCTTCTGCCCCCGTGCCGCTAGTGCTGGGGTGTTCGGGGATAAACCTGAGCGCTCTTTTTCCCATGTTTGGGTCCTTCGAGGGAGGCGCTCAGCACAGCGAACAAGGCAATCGGACTATAATGCATGAACACTCTCACTTAGCCATAGAATTCTATAATTTTAAATTTCGGCGAAGCCCCTGGTATTCGGAAGACCGAGTTCGGGGCGCTATCCACGCCTTGGCCGGACAGAGCCGACTCCTCGCTCTAAGCGGCATAAGTCTTTAGGGACTCGAAAAACCTCTCGAACAGCGACCAGCTCTCGCTTCATCATGACAGTCAGTTTTAGCTTTCTCTACTGAGGTGCTCGACCCAGCTCAACTGGGGCACAATCGCAGTAGTTCTCCTAGTGCTACCTTAGCCGACATAGCGGAACGTAAGGCACCAAAACATAGGAGCCGGGCAAACCCAACTATTGACCCAAGACATGATTCGGAGCCGATGCATATAATGCTATAATTCGGGGTGCCGCACTTGTTAAAGTGTTCGGACTTCTCACACCATATTGAGGGGTACTAAAGCCCCTGGCGTATTTTGGCCGTACCAAAGTGTACGGGTGCAACATGTCGTTAAGGAACATATATTTGTAAAAAAAGAGTAATGCAAAGAGAGACAAAAGCTATGCATTGTTTATTAAAAAGGGCTGCGATCAAAGCAGAACGATACAAATAATGCGATAAGCAAAAGGTTGGACTATTTAACATGTCCGTTCCAGGGGCAGGCTGCGGAATGGTATGTGAAACAGGTATACTTCTCGTGATAGAGACCACCTGGGAGTTCCGTAATGCGGCATGGCTTGTCTGCTTCCCTGGTTCTTGCATCATTTGTGCGGCAATTGAACAGCCGAACAGGCCTTCCGAAGAGTGGAGTCCTGAAAGTAAAAGAAAATTAAAAAATCGGCAGCCCCTGATGCGGTTTAAGCCGTGTTTCGGGCGTGCCGTGATGGTGCCCCTTCCCCTGTACCCATGGTGTTTCTAGAGCGTAGTTATGTACGCGAAGTACTGGTGTCGCATTTTTGCGAGGGCTGGGGTTGGGGCCGCATTGCTACGCCTGCTCGGAACGTGCCAGGCGGTCTTGTTGTAGGTTACTTCGGGCGCGCTTGATGGTGTCCGGACGTTTAATGGCCGGACTGGAGAACTGCCTGGAGAGGCTGCTTTGTACTTTCGCTGCAAGGGCCGCCATGTGCTCCTCCGTTTGGAGAGAGCGTTCGGTGTTTCCATTGACCGTAATTACTCCTCAAGGGCCTGGCATCTTGAGCTTAAGGTATGCGTAGTGCGGTACCGCATTGAACTTGGCGAATGCGGTTCACCCGAGCAGTGCGTGATAGCCACTGCGGAATGGGACTATGTCGAAGATTAACTCCTCGCTTCGGAAATTATCCGAAGATCCAAAGACCACTTCAAGTGTGACTAAGCCTGTACAGTTGGCCTCTACACCTGGTATTGCGCCTTTAAAGGTCATTTTGGTGGGCTTAATCCTCGAGGGATCTATGTCCATTTTCCGCACCGTATCCTGGTAAAGCAGGTTCAGGCTGCTGCCGCCGTCCATAAGGACTCTAGTGAGATGAAATCCGTCGATGATTGGGTCTAGAACCAATGCGGCGAATCCGCCATGACGGGTGCTAGTGGGATGGTCCCTTCGATCAAAGGTGATCGGGCAGGAGGACCATGGGTTGAACTTTGGGGCGACTGGCTCTACCGCGTATACGTCCCTTAACGCGATCTTCCGCTCCCTCTTGGGGATGTGGGTTGCGTATATCATGTTCACCGTCCGCACTTGTGGGGGAAAACCCTTCTGTCCACTGTTGTTCGGCGGCCGGGGCTCTTCGTCGTCATCGCTATGCAGCCCCGTGTCTTTATTTTCGGCATTTAACTTGCCTGCCTGCTTGAACACCCAACAATCCCTGTTGGTGTGATTGGCCGGCTTTTCGGGGGTGCCATGTATCTGGCACAAGCGGTCGAGTATTCGGTCCAAACTGGATGGGCCCCTAGGATTTCTTTTGAATGGCTTTTTCCGCTGACCGGATTTATAGCCTCTGAATCCGGCATTAACTGCCGTATCCTCAGCATTGTCGCCGTTAATGCGGCGCTTCTGCTTGTTGCGACGCGACCTGCCACTACTATCCCTGGTATCCGAATTACCAGGGTTCTTGGTCATATTGTTGCTACGAGCAAGCCAGCTGTCTTCTCCTGCGCAAAAGCGGGTCATGAGTGTCGTGAGTGCTGCCATAGATTTCGGCTTTTCCTGTCCAAGGTGCCGGGCAAGCCACTCGTCACGGATATTGTGCTTGAAGGCTGCTAGGGCCTCTGCGTCCGGACAGTCGACTATTTGATTTTTCTTTGTTAGGAACCGTGTCCAGAATTGCCTGGCTGATTCCTCTGGCTGCTGAATTACGTGGCTTAGGTCATCGGCGTCTGGTGGTCGCACATAAGTGCCCTAGAAATGCGGCTTCCAGGTCCTCCCAACAACCGATTGATCCTGCTGGCAAGCTGTTAAGCCAATGCCGAGCTGGTCCTTTAAGCTTGAGTGAGAGGTATTTGATGGCGTGGAGATC
Source organism: Triticum aestivum (assembly GCF_018294505.1). NCBI lineage: Eukaryota > Viridiplantae > Streptophyta > Magnoliopsida > Poales > Poaceae > Triticum > Triticum aestivum. The sequence goes on from NC_057800.1 coordinate 187,234,893, forward strand.
ATTGCCGCGGGCCATGTGGATATGAAGGAGATAATCCTCGATCCATACCGTAGGATCTGTTGTGCCATCATATGATTCGATGTTTACGGGTTTGAAACCCTCGGGGATTTGATGATCCATTACTTCGTCTGTGAAGCATAGTGGGTGTGCGGCGCCTCTGTACTGCGCTATATCACGACATAGCTCCAATGAGCTTTGTCTACTGTGTTCGGCCCTACCGGATTTGTGTCCGGCGTGACGGTTACCGTCTCGAGTCGTGGGGCGCCCACGCAATCCGTAGATCGATCTTGTTTGCCTTGCCTTGTCCTCCAACATATCTCGCGGGTCTGGCGCATTTTCCCGTGCCTTGGTACGGGGTGCGGCTTGAGTGGAGGGCTGAGAGGCCTCTCTGTCGTGGCCACGAGGTGGCCGGTCGGCCGTATCAAGTGCTGGTGATGTAGGTTTAAGTGCTTCCTCCTCTAATCGGGGTAGCAACCTGCGCTTTGGGTAGCTCTTGGAGGGGCGTTCGAGTTTATGCTCTTCGGTCGCAAGGACTTCAGTCCATCTGTCGACTAGCAAATCTTGATCAGCTCTAAGCTGTTGCTGTTTTTCTTGAGGCTTCTTGCCATGGCCATAAGCCTGCGTTCAAAACGCTCTTGCTCGATGGGATCCTCTGGCACGACGAATTCGTCGTCGTCGAGGCTTGCCTCGTCTTCGGAGGGAGGCATATAATTATCATCCTCAACCTCTCTGTGTGCCGCTCTCTCATGAGGGCTGGCTTCTCTGTCCTCCTGTGCTGAATCTTGCTGGAGGGGGTTTTCTCCGGTACTCTCCGGAGTATTATTATCTCCCGTGCTGCAATCACCGTATTTGCTTTGGCGGGATTTTGAGCGGCGCCATTGACGCCGGCGCTTAGGCTGTTTCTTGGAGGGGTCATCCTCCGCTGTTCCATCGCCATCTCCTTCTTTTGGGGTGTCCACCATGTATATGTCATACGACGAGGTGGCTTTCCAAGGCCCAATAGGCGCTGGTTCTTCATCGTCTCCTGCATCGGTGTCCATACCGTTGATGTCTTCGGAGTCGAAGTCGAGCATGTTGGTTAAATCGTCGACAGTGGCTACAAAGTGGTTGGTGGGTGGGCTTTGAATTTCTTCATCGTCCGTATCCCAACCTTGCTGACCGTAGTCCGGCCAGGGCTCTCCTGATAAAGAGAGAGACTTTAGTGTCTTCAGAATATCGCCGAAATGCGAGTGCTGAAAGATGTCCGCGGCTGTGAACTCCATGATCGGTGCCCAATCGGATTCGATCGGCAGGGGCGCGGAGGGTTCGGAGTCCGGAGAGGAGTCCGGCTCCTTGGAGTCACGAGTCTCGCGGAGTGCGGGGCTGGTGTTCGGCTCGATCGCCGTTGGGATCGCAGCCCCCGAGGCGGCGTCCAACCACCCATCCTCGATCGGCGCAGTTGGCTCCGAATTAAGGGTCGAAGCCGATGCGGGTGCGGCCTCCAGGGCACTGTTCGGCGGCAGAGCTAGATCATGCTCGTCGTGACAGTGCGGTGCACTCGGCAGTGGCTCGAATCCGTCGAGGATCAAGTCCCCGCGGATGTCAGCCGTGTAGTTTAAACTTCCAAATCTGACCTGACGGCCAGGGGCATAGCTTTCGATCTGCTCCAGATGGCCAAGTGAATTGGCCCGCAGTGCGAAGCCGCCGAAGATGAAGATCTGTCCGGGGAGGAAGGTCTCACCCTGGACTGCATCGCTATTGATGATCGTAGGAGCCATCAAGCCTAACGGCGACGACACAGAGGAACTCTCAATGAAAGCACCAATGTCGGTGTCAAACCCGGCGGATCTCGGGTAGGGGGTCCCGAACTGTGCATCTAGGCCAGATGGTAACAGGAGGTAAGGGACACGAAGTTTTACCCAGGTTCGGGCCCTCTTGATGGAGGTAAAACCCTACGTCTTGCTTGATTAATATTGATGATATGGGTAGTACAAGAGTAGATCTACCACGAGATCGGGGAGGCTAAACCCTAGAAGCTAGCCTATGGTATGATTGTTGATGTGTACGTTGTCCTACGGACTAAAACCCACCGGTTTATATAGACACCGGGTAGGGTTAGGGTTATATAGAGTCGGTTACAATGGTAGGAGATCGGCATATCCGTATCGCCAAGCTTGCCTTCCACGCCAAGGAAAGTCCCTTCCGGACACAGGACGAAGTCTTCAATCTTGTATCTTCATAGTCCAGTAGTCCGGCTGAAGGTATAGTCCGGCCATCCGGACACCCCCTAATCCAGGACTCCCTCAGGGTCGTGTGTTGGAGTTGGCCTTACAAGTGGGACCGCAGTTGAGGAAACTGACTATCGGCAAACCCCCACCTCGCCCGCCACGCGATGGCTGAGTTAGAGAAATGATGAGGTTGAAGAGATTGCTGTAGCACGGACTCCAACAAATATGGTGTCAGATGGAAGTCGTGCTGGTGGCGTGTGTCGTACTCCTAGACGTGAATGCTTGTTTTGGCCCATGCCACCCTACTACTCCTACTACTTATAGTAGTAGTATCGAGGATTTGAGGTGCTGGTTACGTACATCGAACACATTAACATATGGCCCACCTCACACCGTGCCCAAATTTCCTGGAGTCTGTGCTAGATTAAAAAGTGTTCTTTGTGAGGATGGGTGGTTGTCTCAAGTTTAAAACTTGTTGTATTACGTACGTAGATGTAGAGATAGTGCAGCATGTGAAGCTAGTACAAATAGTGTACTATTGTTGATTGGCCTCATCCGATAACCTGTTGCAATGCACATACAATTATGTATTCGGAAAATATTTTTTTGCCTCGTCGCAACACCCACTCAAAGAAGCAACTCAAAAGCCATTCATAAATTTAGTAAATTTATCACAGGCATATCATTTTATTACATACAATAGGTCATCAACCCACAACGACAACGAGGATACATTATAAATACTAAAGTTTTCATCACACAACAAATAACAAGCAATGAAATGAACTTCGACTCAACCAATCCTCGGCGTTGGAAACGCTTGCTTTGAACCACAAGTGATTCTCTAGGAATGGCCAGCTACTGTCAATCTCGAGACCAACGCAGGACTGATCATCCAGGCTGAAGCGACCTACTATATCACGACCAAGGTAGGGAACCACCGCAATGTCCGATTTATAGATACAGTTGCTTCTCATAAATGGTAGTAACATTGTGTCAGCAGCAGTTGGATCGCCTTTCACCATCATTGGATAGTTTTGTCCAAGGAAGAGCAAGTTTGCTCCAAGACTATCAATACGGTACCAGGGAGAAGGTGTTGGCGCTAGCGCAGTAGTATCCATCCCGAATACCATACAACAGGTGTTGGAATAGGTTCGGAGAGTGCGACCATGGGAGACAACACCTGCTTCCTTAGTAGTAACATCAGCAGTGGGCTGTATACAGACAAGAAGGAGTGATCCATCGGAAGTTGCCAGGCGCCACTGAGTATATCGGCCCTCCTTGTCCTCGTCTCCCCCTTGGTTATAAAAAATTTCAAGTATAGGTGGTGGAATATCCACAGGACCTTGGAAACACAAGAAGAAGGTTAATTAGTAGAGAAGGGAAACTTGCTAACTCGCATGCATGTGGATGAAACAATTATAATTACGGTGGATGACAAACGTACCGAAACTACGAGGATCTCATGCAAAAACAGTGCCACGAGTGGTGGTAGCAAACACAAGACCCTCGTATTCAATTGCATCACAGTACACATCCGTGTATAGAAACTGATTTTTGAGCAATATCCATCTAGTTGAACCACGACGGACGGCAACAAACTTGTCGAAGATAGCAACAACTTGATAGTTCTTGTACTCCCAAGAGTGGTTGGGAACTCGAGAAAATGCTATCTTCTCTAGACGACAGTCACCATGATCATATTTGAACGTATGTAGATCATCTGTGTGCTCAACCTCAGGGCACTCGGAGATTTTTGGAAGTGGAATCCGCTGACGACTGTACACATTCCCAGGTCCCCACTCGCAATTGTACGCAATATAAACAACCCAATCTCCATTTGCGCCTGCCCAAGCCTTGCCCTCAAGCGATGGCATCTTAACATCATACGTATCATTATCAAGCGGCATCAACTTGCACAAGGCGAGGCTTCCCTCGTCCCCGCGCCAGTCAGCACGGTCATGGCGAAGAAGATAGGGGGGATCAAACCGCTCCTAGACCCTTGGGTTCTGATACGTCTCCGTCGTATCTACTTTTCCAAACACTTTTGCCCTTGTTTTGGACTCTAACTTCTATGATTTGAATGGAACTAACCAGGACTGACGTTGTTTTCAGCAGAATTGCCATGATGTTGTTTTATGTGCAGAAAACAAAAGTTCTCGAAATGACCTGAAACTCCACGGAATATCTTACAATAAATAATAAAAAATCCTCACCAAAGATGAAGACCAGGGGGCCCACACCCTGTCCACGAGGGTGGGGGCACCCCCCCCCCTAGGGCGCGCCCCTACCTCATGGGCCCCCTGGAGACCTCTCGACTCCAACTCCAACTCTATATATCTGCTTTCGGGGAGAAAAAAATAGGAGAGAAGAAATCATCGCGTTTTATGATACGGAGCCGCAACCAAGCCCTAAAACCTCTCGGGAGGGCTGATCTGGAGTCCGTTCGGGGCTTCGGAGAGGGGGATTCGTCGTTGTCGTCATCATCAACCATCCTCCATCACCAATTTCATGATGCTCACCGCCATGCGTGAGTAATTCCATCTTAGGCTTGCTAGTCGGTGATGGGTTGGATGAGATTTACCATGTAATCGAGTTAGTTTTGTTAGGGTTTGATCCCTAGTATCCACTATGTTCTGAGATTGATGTTGCTATGACTTTGCTATGCTTAATTCCTGTCACTAGGGCCCAAGTGCCATGATTTCAGATCTGAACCTATTATGTTTTCATCAATATATTAGAGTTCTTGATCCTATCTTGCAAGTCTATAGTCACCTATTATGTTATGATCCGTTAACCCCGAAGTGACAATAATCGGGATACTTACCGGTGATGACCGTAGTTTGAGGAGTTCATGTATTCACTATGTGTTAATGCTTTATTCCGGTTCTCTATTAAAAGGAGGCCTTAATATCCCTTAGTTTCCATTAGGACCCCGCTGCCACGGGAGGGTAGGACAAAAGATGTCATGCAAGTTCTTTTCCATAAGCACGTATGACTATATTCGGAATACATGCCTACATTACATTGATGAATTGGAGCTAGTTCTGTGTCACTCTATGTTATGACTCTTACATTATGAACCACATCCGGCATAATTATCCATCACTGATCCGATGCCTACGAGCTTTCCATATGCTGGTTTACGCTTATTTACTTTCCCGTTGCTATTGTTACAATCACTACATAATACCAAAAATATTACTTTGCTTTCATTACTCTTTTGTTACCGTTACCACCACTATCGTATTACTTTGCTACTAAACACTCTGCTGCAGATACTAAGTTTCCAGGTGTGGTTGAATTGACAACTCAGCTGCTAATACTTGAGAATATTCTTTGGCTCCCCTTGTGACGAATCAATAAATTTGGGTTGAATACTCTACCCTCGAAAGCTGTTGCGGTCCCCTATACTTGTGGGTTATCAAGACTAATTTCTGGCATCGTTGCTGGGGGAGCATAGCTCTATTCTTTGAGTCACTTGGGATTTATATCTGCTGGACACTATGAAGAATTTGAAAGACACTAAGGCAACAATTTATCCCTCAACTACGAGGGGAGGTAAGGAACTGCCATCTAGCTCTGCACTTGATTCACCTTCTGTTATGAGTAAGCTTGCGACACCTAAACCTGCTTCTGCTATTCGTTTTGATATGTCGCATGTTATTGATGATGCTACTTCTGCTATACATGATACTTATGATGAAACTACTTCTATGTTTGATACTACTGTGCCACTTGGTGATTTTCTTGAGGAATGATTTGCTAGGGCTAGAGAGATTGAAAATATTGAATCTGATTATGATGATGAAAGTGATGATGAAGAATCACTTGTTATTCCTGAGGGTTGTTTATTTGATCAAGAAGCTTCTTTAGCTATTTTAGCTTGCAAAGATAGATATGAACTCAAAAGGTTATTAGCTAAATGGAATAAGCAATCTCTAAATGCTAGGATGAAACCTGACCCTGCTTTTGCTACTTCACCTATCTGTGTTACTGACAAGGATTATGAATTCTCTGTTGATCCTGATATAATTACTTCAGTTGAATCTGATCCTTTTCATGGCTATGAATCTGAAACTGTTGTGGCACATCTTACTAAACTAAATGATATAGCCACCCTGTTCACTAATGATGAGAGATCTCACTACTTTTATATCCTTAAAATATTTCCGTTCTCATTAAAGGGTGATGCTAAGATATGGTTTAATTCTCTTGATCCTGGTTGTGTGCGTAGCCCCCAGAATATGATTTACTACTTCTCTGCTAAATATTTCCCTGCTCATAAGAAACAAGCTGCTTTAAAGGAAATATACAACTTTGTGCAAATTAAAGAAGAGAGTCTCCCACAAACTTGGGGGAGGCTTCTCAAGTTACTTAATGCTTTGCCTGATCATCCTCTTAAGAAAAATGAAATACTTTATATCTTTTATAATGGACTAACCGATGCTTCCAGAGATTACCTGGATAGTTGTGATGGTTCTCTTTTCAGGGAAAGAACACCGGATGAAGCTGAAATCTTATTGAATAATATGTTGACAAATGAAAATAATTGGGCACCTCCTGCTCCAATTAATGATCCTATTCCTAAACCAACTCCGAAGAAGAGAGGTGTTCTATTTCTCAGTCCCGAAGATATGCAAGAGGCAAAGAAATCTATGAAAGAAAAAGGTATTAAAGCTGAAGATGTTAAGAATTTACCTCCTATTGAAGAAATACATGGTCTTAATTTACCGCCTGTTGAAGAAACATATAATCTTAATCCTTTACCTATTGAAGAAACTAATGGTCTTGATAACCCGACACAGGTAGTAAAGGTAAATTCTCTCTATAGATATGATAAAGTTGTAATCCCATTTACTAAGTTTGCTAGCCCATGCTTAGATGAGTTTGATAAATTTATGGCTAAGCAAGAAGACTTTAATGCCTATTTTGGTAGAAAATTGAAATACAATTCAAATATGCTTGAACACTTGGGTGATTATATGGCTAATGTTAAAGGTGAACTTAAACTTATTAGTAAACATGCTTCTATGGTTACCACTCAAGTAGAACAAGTACTTAAAGCTCAAAATGATTTGCTCAATGAATTGAATAGTAAAGATAATGATAATGTTGTTAGAGTGGCTACTAGAACTGGTAGAATGACTCAGGAACATTTGTATCATGAAGGACACCCTAAGAGAATTGAGCAAGATTCTCAGAGAAATAATATAGATGCACCTAGTTCTTCTAAAAAGAAGAAAAATAAAAATGATAGGACTTTGCATGCTTCTACTGATCCTATTGTTGGAACACCTGAGGATCCAAATGATATTTCTATTTCTAATGTTGAAACTCAATCTGGTAATGAACCTGGAACTAGTGATAATGCTAATAATAATGTTCATGATGATGCTCAACCTAGTAATGATAATGATATAGAAATTGAACCCGTTGTTGATCTTGATAACCCACAATCAAAGAATCAACATTATGGTAAGAAAGACTTTGTTGCTAGGAAACATGGGAAAGAAAGGAACCATGGGTTCAGAAACCCATGCCCTTTCCTCCCAAACCATCCAAGAAAAAGGATGGTGAGGATTTTGAGCGCTTTGCTGAAATGATTAGACCTATCTTTTTGCGTATGTGATTAACTGATATACTCAAAACCAATCCTTATGCTAAGTAAATGAAAGATATTATTACAAATAAAAGAAAGATAACGGAGGCTGAAATTTCCACCATGCTTGCTAATTATACTTTTAAGGGTGGAATACCAAAGAAACTTGGAGATCCCGGTGTACCCACTATACCATGCTCTATTAAAAGAAACTATGTTAAAACTGCTTTATGTGATCTTGGAGCCGGTGTTAGTGTTATGCCTCTCTCTTTATATCGTAGACTTGATTTGAATAAGTTGACACCTACTGAAATATCTTTGCAAATGGCTAATAAATCAACTGCTATACTTGTCGGTATTTGTGAGGATGTGCCTGTTGTGGTTGCAAACATTACTATTTTAACGGACTTTGTTATTCTTGATATTCCCGAGGACGATAGTATGTCTATTATTCTTGGAAGACCTTTTCTTAATACTGCAGGGGTTGTTATTGATTGCAACAAAGGCAATGTCACTTTTCATGTTAATGGTAATGAGCATATTGTACACTTTCCGAGGAAACAACCTCAAGTTCATAGTATCAATTCTATCGGAAAAATTCCATCGATTATATTTGGAGGTTTTGAATTTCCTCTTCCTACTGTCAAGAAGAAATATGATATACTTATTATTGGGGATGTGCATATCCCCGTTGAGGTAACCTAGTGTTATTCGAAATTTCTCCGGTTTCATGTTAATCGGAATGAGTTTGTTAACAAGACTTGATCAACCTTGTTAGTGGATTCCTTTTGATGAGCATGAGATGGATGAAACTAGAAGCACAACCTTCTGTACCCTCTCTATACTTTCTGTTATTTAGTTGAAATAAAGTAAAAATAGTATTTTTTCTGTCTGTTTCCTGATTTATCCGTGCAATATAAAAATGTCCCAAAAATAAAAGTCCTCAGAATGACATGCCAATTTAATATGATTATTTCGGGAATATTTGAGGATTTATGGTGCAAAAATTACCGCGGGGGGAGCTGCCACCTGGTCACGAGGGTGGAGGGCGCACCCCCTGCCTCGTGGGCCCGCGATGGCCCTCCTCCACTTATTCCTGCACCCATCCTCTTCTTCTTCCTCCCACAAACATGAAAAACCAACTCAAGCACGAGTTCCAGCCCTCTTTGCTGCCATTTTCGATCTCCTTGGTCAAAGCACCTCTCACAAAACTACTTGGGGAGATTGTTCCTTGGTATGTGACTCCTCCATTGGTCCAATTAGTTTTTGTTCTAGTGCTTTATTCATTGCAATTTTTTGCTGCTTAGGTGACCCTGTTCTTGAGCTTGCATGTCAAATTTATATGGTCAAAAGTAGTTTTGATGCATGATATAGGCTCTAGGCACTTGTAGGAGTGGTTGCTATCAATATTATTGGGTTTGGTTTACTTTTATTTTGAAGTTACTAAAAGAATTCAGAATTTTTCAGAGGAAGAAAAAATTCTTAGGAAGATGTTCCAAGGTGGTTCTTCAAAGAAGCAAGGACCCAGGCTTGCAATGCGTGATGCTGACGAAGAGCCACCAAGAGACGCTCCAGTGCGTCCTTGTGAGTGGCCTTCTGAAAATTTTATGGATCGATCGGGAATAAAAGAAGAATTCAACGCATATTTGCGTAGCCTTGATCTTGTGAGCTTCGAGGAAGAGAAGTGTAGTCAGTATCATAACCTCACTAGTTCCTTTGTGAGGAGGTTTGAATTTTCCACTTCGCGTAATTCTCCAACTGTCTTGTTTGATCTTTATGATAAATCTTATACCATGGACATAGAGCATTTTACCACTGCATGCAAACTTCCACAATGGGGTAGTATAAGCGATCCTTGCAAATCTGAATTTAGAGATTTTCTTGCTAATATAACTATGGGAGAATCTAGAGATATTACACAAGCTACCATAGGGAGCATCCACTTTCCTACTATACATTATTTTGCTCTCTTCATAGGTAGATGCATAAATGGTAAAGATGAGGCATGTCACGTGTGTGTCCCTGACTTCAGTATTCTTAGGAGTGCTGTGTTAGGAGACAAATCATATAATTTGGGAGCCATTGTTGCACGTAGGTTGCATCTTAATAGACTTAATGGAGATTTCTTTGGTGGAATTTATGCAACTTGCGTAGCTAATTTTCTTGGTATAGATGTACGCGAAGATGATATTGAATTACCTCCTGCCTATCTAGATTTTAATGCTATGGTTCACCACCATTTTGTCAAGAGGAACGAATCACCTCTCCAGTACTGACTAATCTTTGACAGACGCCATGTTGTCTGTATTACTCTCCCTGCTCCTGCTTTCTTTGATTATCAGGCAAGAGGAGGATATACTATTACCAGAGAGGAGGCATATGAGTACGAGAGGAGGGCGGAGGCCGTTTTCGCCACACTGCAGCTCAGGAGGCGATAGCCGCTGCGTCACAGTACGACCCCAACAACTATTATTATGGATATCACCCAGGCCAGCCGTGGCCATAGACCAACTTAGGCCAAAAGACTAAGCTTGGGGGAGTACGTATTTCCCACCGACATTATATTTATGTTCACACACACTCATTGCTAGATGTCGGTGCTCATACTTTTTCATTGTATCATCCATGCTAGTTTATTTTCCTTTTTTATGCTTTCTTCTTGTGTGTTTAATAAACCTTAATAAAAAACCAAAAAAATTAGTTGTAGCTTTTAATTAATTTACTTTCCATGCTTGTAGTCGTAATTAAAAAGAAAACCCAAAAATATTTCTCGTTCTTCTTTTGCTTGTTGGGAGCTTTCTCGTGTAAATAGTTTTATTTCTTTTCTTTCTTTGGGGGTCGATAGGAGAAGACCATAATTAAATTGTTGAAGTGGCTCTTATATGCATTATTGTTTATCTGACAAAAGAGCCCATATTGCTTTGTCTTCTCCTGTTTATTGAATGCTCGCAGATTCCATCTTAGTCCAATGCACGTGCACTCTTATTATTATTCACATCGTTCGGTCGTGCAAGTGAAAGGCAATTATGATGATATATGATGGACTGATTGAGATGAGAAAAGCTGGTATGAACTCGACCTCTTTTGTTTTTGTAAATATGATGAGTTCATCGTTCTTGATTCAGCTTGTTATGAATAAACATGTTTGCAATGATACTTGGAGATCATAGTTGCTTGTGCCATGCTTGATTAGCTATGAGTTATAATGGTTTACCTTGCGTGCCAACATGCTATTGAGATGGTTATCATGTGGTATGATGGGGTGGTATCCTCCTTTGAATGATTTAAGTGACTTGACTTGGCACATGTTCATGCATGTAGTTGAAACAAATCAACATAGCCTTCACGATATTTATGTTCATGGTGGATTATATCCTACTCATGCTTGCATCCAATGTTTATTAATTTTAATGCATGTACATGGCTTGTCGCTCTCTAGTTGGTCGCTTCCCAGTCTTTTGCTAGCCTTCACCTATACTAAGCGGGAATACTGCTTGTGCATCCAATCCCTTAAACTCCAAAGTTATTCTAGATGAGCCCACTATACCTTCCTATATGTGGTATCTACCTGCCATTCCAAGTAAATTTGTATGTGCCAAACTCTAAACCTTCAAATAATCATCCTGTTTTGTATGCTCGAATAGCTCATGTATCAAGTAGGGCTGTCTGTATCTTCCATGCTAGGCGGGTTATTCTCAAGAGGAGTGGACTCCGCTCCTCACTCACGAGAAAATGGCTGGTCACCGGGATGCCCAGTCCCATGCTTTATGCAAACTAAATCGAAATAATTGCAAAACAAAACTCCCCCTGGGACTATTGTTAGTTGGAGGCATTCATTGTTTCGAGCAAGCCATGGATTGATGTTTCTTGGTGGAGGGGGAGTATAAACTTTACCATTCTGTTTGGGAACCACCTATAATGTGTGTAGCATGGAAGATATCGCCATCTCTTGGTTGTTATGTTGACAATGAAAGTATACCGCTCAAAATATTATTCACCTCTATTTCAAAACCGAGCTCTGGCACCTCTACAAATCCCTGCTTCCCTCTGCGAAGGGCCTATCTATTTACTTTTATGTTGAGTCATGACCCTCTTATTAAAAGCACTAGCTGGAGAGCACAGCTGTCATTTGCATTCATCGTTGTTAATTTATATTGGGTGTGACTATGATTGGATCTCTTTTACCATGAATTACAATGTCTAGTCAGTCCTTGTTCTTTTAAAGGTGCTCTGCATTTATGTTTTGCGGTCTCAGAAAGGGCTAGTGAGATACCATCTTGTTATATCATATTATGATTGTTTTGAGAAAGTGTTGTCATCCAAGATTTATTATTATGGCTTGCTAGTTGATTATGCTATTGATATGGGTAATCATGAGACCTGAGAATTATTGCAAATGTGGTTAGTTATAATCTTTGCTGAAAACTTGAATGCTAGCTTGACATATTTATAACAACAAGAGCAAACAGAGTTTGTAAAAGTTTTCCTTCATTTCTTTCAGTTTGTCAACTGAATTGCTTGAGGACAAGCAAGGGTTTAAGCTTGGGGGAGTTGATACGTCTCTGTCGTATCTACTTTTCCAAACACTTTTGCCCTTGTTTTGGACTCTAACTTGTATGATTTGAATGGAACTAACCAAGACTGACGATGTTTTCAGCAGAATTGCCATGATGTTGTTTTATGTGCATAAAACAAAAGTTCTCGGAATGACCTGAAACTCCACGGAATATCTTACAATAAATAATAAAAAATCCTCGCCAAAGATGAAGACCAGGGGGCCCACACCCTGTCCACGAGGGTGGGGGGCGCCCCCCCCCTAGGGCGCACCCCCTACCTCGTGGGCCCCCTGGAGACCTCCTGACTCCAACTCCAACTCTATATATCTGCTTTCGGGGAGAAAAAAATAGGAGAGAAGAAATCATCGTGTTTTATGATACAGAGCTGCCGCCAAGCCCTAAAACCTCTGAGGAGGGCTGATCTGGAGTCCCTTCGGGGCTCCGAAGAGGGGGATTCGTCGTCGTCGTCATCATCAACCATCCTCCATCACCAATTTCATGATGCTCACCGTCGTGCGTGAGTAATTCCATCGTAGGCTTGCTGGACGGTGATGGGTTGGATGATATTTACCATGTAATCAAGTTAGTTTTGTTAGGGTTTGATCCCTAGTATCCACCATGTTCTGAGATTTATGTTGCTATGACTTTGCTATGCTTAATGCTTGTCACTAGGGCCCGAGTGCCATGATTTCAGATCTGAACCTATTATGTTTTCATCAATATATGAGAGTTCTTGATCCTATCTTGCAAGTCTATAGTCACCTATTATGTGTTATGATCCGTTAACCTCGAAGTGACAATAATCGGGATACTTACCGGTGATGACCGTAGTTTGAGGAGTTCATGTATTCACTATGTGTTAATGCTTTGTTCCGGTTCTCTATTAAAAGGAGGCCTTAATATCCCTTAGTTTCCATTAGGACCCCGCTGCCACGGGAGGGTAGGACAAAAGATGCTTGCAAGTTCTTTTCCATAAGCACGTATGACTATATTCAGAATACATGCCTACATTACATTGATGAATTGGAGCTAGTTCTGTGTCACCCTATGTTATGACTGTTACATGATGAACCACATATGGCATAATTATCCATCACTGATCCGATGCCTACGAGCTTTCCATATACTGGTTTACGCTTATTTACTTTCCCGTTGCTATTGTTACAATCACTACATAATACCAAAAATATTACTTTGCTTTCATTACTCTTTTGTTACCGTTACCACCACTATCGTATTACTTTGCTACTAAACACTCTGCTGCAGATACTAAGTTTCCAGGTGTGGTTGAATTGACAACTCAGCTGCTAATACTTGAGAATATTCTTTGGCTCCCCTTGTGTCGAATCAATAAATTTGGGTTGAATACTCTACCCTCGAAAGCTGTTGCGATCCCCTATACTTGTGGGTTATCAAGTTCCTTGTAATGATATTATTAGTTGAGTCGAGAATGTTCTTGAATGAACCTGCCATGCTAGGAGAGGTGATGACGTCGCACCGATCAATGAGTTCCCCCACCACGTCATCTTTTAGATCGGGGCAAGTACAACGGGGTCGTTTCCGTCTTGCTCCCTCCATGGAGAAGACGATCGAACAATGGCAGAAGGAAGGGTGAAGGCAAATGGAGGAGGGAGGAAGAGCGTGCGACAGCAGTTCCAAATCGAGAGGGAAAGGCGAAGAGTCGGTGGACGGTTGCCAGTTTGCCACGGTACACGAAGAGGCGCCCCGGCCTACACGTCCTTTAGGAAATTGTACAAAAGGACTGAGGGAGTCCTGGATTAGGGGGTGTCCAGATGGCCGGACTATACCTTCAGCCGGACTCCTGGACTATGAAGATACAAGATTGAAGACTTCGTCCCGTGTCTGGGAGGGACTTTCCTTGGCGTGGAAGGCAAGCTTGGCGATACGGATATGCCGATCTCCTACCATTGTAACCGACTCTATGTAACCCTAACCCTACCCGGTGTCTATATAAACCGGAGGGTTTTAGTCCGTAGGACAACGTACACATCAACAATCATACCATAGGCTAGCTTCTAGGGTTTAGCCTCCTCGATCTCGTGGTAGATCTACTCTTGTACTACCCATATCATCAATATTTATCAAGCAGGACGTAGGGTTTTTACCTCCATCGAGAGGGCCTGAACCTGGGTAAAACTTCGTGTCCCTTGTCTCCTGTTACCATCCGGCCTAGACGCACAGTTCGGGACCCCCTACCCGAGATCCGCCGGTTTTGACACCGACATTGGTGCTTTCATTGAGGGTTCCTCTGTGTCGTCGCCGTCAGGCTCGATGGCTCCTACGATCATCAATAGCGATGCAGTCCAGGGTGAGACCTTCCTCCACAGACAGATCTTCGGCTTCGGCGGCCTCGCACTGCGGGCCAATTCGCTTGGCCATCTGGAGCAGATCGAAAGCTACGCCCCTGGCCATCAGGTCAGATTTGGAAGTTTAAACTACACGGCTGACATCCGCGGGGACTTGATCTTCGACGGATTCGAGCCACTGCCGAGCACGCCGCACTGTCACGACGAGCATGATCTAGCTCTGCCGCCGAACGGTGCCCTGGAGGCCGCACCCGCATCGGCTCCGACCCTTAATTCGGAGCCAACTACGCCGATCAAGGATGGGCGGTTGGACGCCACCCCAGGGGCTGCGACCCCAACGGCGATTGAGCCAAACACCAGCCCCGTACTCTGCGAGACTCGTGACTCCAAAGAGCCAGACTCCTCTTCGGACTCTGAACCCTCCACGCCCCTGCCAATCGAATCCGATTGGGCGCCGATTATGGAGTTCACTGCCGCGGACATCTTTCAGCACTCGCCTTTGGGCGATATCCTGAAGTCATTGAAGTCTCTCTTTTTATCAGGAGATCCCTGGCCGGACTATGGTCAACGAGATTGGGATGCGGACGATGAAGAAATTCAAAGCCCACCCACCACCCACTTTGTAGCCACTGTCGACGATTTAACCGACATGCTCGACTTCGACTCCGGAGACATCGACAGTATCAATGCCGATGAAGGAGACGATGAAGAACCAGTGCCTATTGGGCCCTGGAACACCACCTCGTCATATGACGTATACATGGTGGACGCACCAAAAGATGACGACGAGGAGCGGAAGGATGCACCGAAGGCTTGTTCCCTCGAAAAGCAGTCAAAGCGGCGACGCAAGTGCCGCCCCAAATCCCGTCTCGGCAGAAATAGCGATCACACAGACCCAGCGCTAGAGCAGGTCGAACCGCTGCCGGACAACGGCAATCTGGACAATCAAACCGAACAAACAAATCCTATCAAGGATAATGGTCCGGATGACATAACGCCAGACAGACACCCGGAGTAACAGACTGCCCGTAAAAGGCTTGTTGCCACCGCGAGGAGCCTGAAAAAGCAGAAGCAAAGGCTCAAGGCCGTGCAAACACACTCCAATTCAGATGGAGTAAAATACTCAGCACTGCAGGAAGGTACGGCGACAATCGCCCCTTCAAGAGCTACCCGAAGTGGAAGCTGCTACCCGAATTCGATGAGGAGGCTTCAGAACCCCCACAACCAAATATCGAAGCAGCCACCTGGTCGGATAGATGACCCCTCTACCAATACAGATCGGCATACAACGCCGCTCACCATACAACACGCAACCAATGCGAGGGCTCGCACCCAAAGGACGGTATAACAAGATCCATCTATGGACCACGCAAGCGCGCCCTAGCATACAATGCAATACAACAAACATCCGAACAACGCAGTACACCTAGCTACAGGGGTGCCGCACACCCCCTATGTTTCACCGATGAGGTGCCGGACCATGAATTTCCAAAAGGATTCAAGCCCGTAAACATAGAGGCATACGACGAAACAACATACCCTAGGGTCTGGATTGAGGACTATATCCTTCATATCCATATGGCTCGAGGAGATGATCTCCACGCCATCAAGTACCTACCCCTCAAGCTCAAAGGGCCAGCTCGTCACTGGCTCAAAGGACTCCCCGAAAGCTCCATCGGAAGTTGGGAAGAACTCGAAGACGCCTTTCGGGCAAATTTTCAAGGGACTTATGTCCGACCTCCGGATGCGGACGATTTGAGTCATATAACTCAACAGCCCGGAGAGTCAGCCCGAAAGCTTTGGAACAGGTTTCTTACTAAAAAGAACCAAATTGTCAACTGTCTGGACGCCGAAGCCTTAGCATCTTTCAAGCATAGCGTCCGTGACGAATGGCTCGCCAGACACCTCGGCCAAAATAAGCCGAGAACGGCGCAACAGCAATAACAAACGCCGGAATAAAGAAGACAGCATGAAGGGCACGACAGTAAATGCCGGATTCAAAAGCTCTCGGCCAGGTCAAAAGCCGCCTAAAGGCAGCAGGGACGAACTGTCCATCCTCAATAAAATTCTGGACCAAGTATGTCAGATCCATAGTACCCCTGGTAAACCTGCTAATCATACCCACAGAGAATGTTGGGTCTTCAAGTAGTCTGGCAAGCTCAACGTCGTACATAAGGGGGAGGATACACCAAGTGAAGACGAGGACGAGCCTCCCAAGCAAGACACGGCGGAACAAAAGAAATTTCCACCAGAAGTCAAAACAGTAAACGTGTTACACATAATCAAGGGAAAAAACAATACGGCACTCCCAGGAAAGTATACCCAAGTGCCTATCACTATGAAGTCCTGCCACTGGTCATCTCAACCGATCACTTTCGACCATCGCGATTACTCAGCAAGTATCCGACACGCAGGATGGGTTGCCCTGGTATTAGACCCAGTAATTGGCGGATATCACTTCACAAGGGTCTTGATGGACGGCGGCAGTAGCCTAAACCTAATATATCAGGATACAATCCGCAGGATGGGATTAGACCCAACACAAATTCACCATAGCAATACTACCTTTAAAGGAGTAACGCCAGGCCCAGGGGCTCGTTGTACGGGCTCCCTCTTGCTACAAGTTATATTTGGCTCCCCCAATAACTTCCGTCGTGAGCATTTAACTTTCCACATCGCTCCATTTCAAAGTGGCTATCAAGCACTGCTCGGACGCGAAGCTTTCGCTTGCTTTAATGCAATACCGCACTACGCCTCCCTCACACTCAAGATGCCCGGTCCACGTGGCATCATTACAGTGCACGGAAATATCAAGCGATCTCTGCGCGCCGAAGAGAGTGAGGCTGCCTTGGCCGCCGCACACTAAAGGCGCCCAGACAAACGAAAGCATCCAATAGGTCGTCAAGACCTCGGATACAACTAATCAAGTCCGGCGCCGCTATTTAGACGGAAATAAGTGGCCACACCCCTATTTGTCAATACAAGGGGCTCAACGCGCGCAGACAAGTGGCAATTTCTTATCATCTTGAATTACACATGGTTTCTTTAAAAACTATCTTTTTGCACGACAACTTTTTCACTTAACTTCCTCTCTTTTACAGATGATCATCGTGCTACACCCGTCCAGGATACGGCACAACAGAGACACAGGCACAGACGTGCAGCAAGGACCCGCTCCCAGGATTCTTTTTAGATTAAGACCCTCGTAAACCTTTTTTACTGTCTCTTGTTGATACATATCCACCGTTGAGAAGGATGCTGACATCTTGGCATGTGGCCACGCCAGAACAATGCACGTACCTGGACACAAGGGGCTTCTTACAAAGGCCATTATCTAGGCCCGGTTTATACCACAAAGACCGAATACCTTAGGGAGTGTTCGGCGTCGCGAGTTTGGCCCTATATGCATCAGCTCCGAATCATTGTCTTTGGTCAAATGTTGGGTTTGCCCGGCTCCTGTGTTTTGGTGCCTTACGTTCCTCTTTACCGGCTAAGGTAGCACCAGGAGAACTACTGCGATTGTGCCCTGGTTCATCCGGATGAGCACCTCAGTAGAGAAAGCTGAAAACTGACTGTCATGATATAGCGTGAGACTGGTCAACCACTCGATGACCTGTGGGAATGTTAGAATTCCTCCGCCTTAACGAAGGGCCATTTTCCGGCCAGGCATGTACGCACCCCGGAACCGGGAGAGTGCGGAGCCACCAGGGGCTATCTAGTAGCCCCACTATCAAACTCATATGGCTAAGTGAAAGTGCTAAAGCATTATAGTACGGTTGCCTCGCTCGCTCCGCTATCACCTCCTTAATAGGACCAAGACATTGGGTTAAGTGTGAACGTGTGTTTTTGCGAGCACCTCCGCATTATATGCGTGGGGGCTGAAGCCAACGACTGCAATCTTTCAGGTTATACACATGTATACATAAACAGCCGCCTAGGAGGCATCATATTACTTTCAAGAAAAAGTATAAAAATAGCCTTATAAAAATTCATAAAAGCATTTCGCTTACAATGAGATTACATATCACTCAAACATAATATTTTTTGAGCAATGGGTCTCTATCAAACAGGCACCCTCAAGAACTTCTTCAAAATAGTGCTCAGCAGCCTTTCGACCTATAGCCGAATCCCGCGCTGCAACATTGGTAGCATCCATCTCCGCCCAGTATGCCTTAACATGGGCAAAGGCCATCCGTGCGCCCTCTATGCACGCCGACCTCTTCATCGCATTAATGTGCGGCACCACGTCAAGGAACTGCTGCACCAAGCTGAAATAGCTGTTCGGTTTTGACCTTCCCAGCCACAGCTGATCCACAACAGACCTCATAGAGAGTCCGGACAACCTGTTTAGTTCGGCCCATTCGGCTAATTGGTCAGTCAATGAAAGTGGACGCTCGGGAGAATGAAATTGTCTCCAAAACAGCTGGTCTACTCCACGGTCTGTCTGACCCTGGAAGTTAGACCCAACGCAAATCCACGGGATGGGGTTAGACCCAACACAAATTCGCCATAGCAATACTACCTTTAAAGGAGTAACGCCAGGCCTAGGGGCTCGTTGTACGGGTTCCCTCCTACTACAAGTTATATTCGGCTCCCCCGATAACTTCCGACGCGAGCATTAACTTTCCACATCGCTCCGTTTCAAAGTGGCTATCAAGCACTGCTCGGACTTGGAACTAGGGGTGCGAGAGGAGGAGCTGCGTCGACCGTCCATGGTGGAATGGATCTCTGTCGGGTACGCTCCGATGAAGACTCGACAAGGGAGGATGATGTGATTTGGATCTGAATCCTCGTCTTTTTAAATAGGTGGCTCATTTACATAGCTAGGGGGTAAATGTGAAAACACCCTGGCTCTTCACATTCGCTCAACACGTGGAAAGTGGCCATTATTGGGCGTAGAAGCCAAGGAGTACAAACCGTCACAAGGAACCGGACATTATTTCGACAGGTACACAGAATTTGGAGAGGAACCCTCCTTGCAATGCCGAAGATAATACTGCGTGCCGGACTCGTCGTCATTGAAGCCTGGTTCGGGGGCTACTGAGGGAGTCCTGGATTAGGGGGTCTCCGGACAGCCGGACTATCTCCATTGGCCGGACTGTTAGACTATGAAGATACAAGATTGAAGACTTCGTCTCGTGTCCGGATGGGACTCTACTTGGCGTGGAAGGCAAGCTAGGCAATACATATATGGATATCTCCTCCTTTGTAACCGACCTTGTGTAACCCTAACACTCTCCGGTGTCTATATAAACCAAAGGGTTTTAGTCCATAGGACAACAATCACAACATACAATCATACCATAGGCTAGCTTCTAGGGTTTAGCCTCTCTGATCTCGTGGTAGATCTACTCTTGTAACACCCATATCATCAATATTAAT
Source organism: Triticum aestivum (assembly GCF_018294505.1). Lineage (NCBI taxonomy): Eukaryota > Viridiplantae > Streptophyta > Magnoliopsida > Poales > Poaceae > Triticum > Triticum aestivum. The sequence continues at coordinate 187,254,967 of NC_057800.1, forward strand.
CAAGCAGGACGTAGGGTTTTACCTCCATCAAGAGGGCCCGAACCTGGGTAAAACTTCGTGTCCCTTGCCTCCTGTTACCATCCGGCCTAGACGCACAGTTCGGGACCCCCTACCCAAGATCCGCCGGTTTTGACACCGGCAAAGACTCTCTAACATTTAAGAATTTCAGATCTTGGTATTTTATTCAAACAGCAAGCAAAGCAAAAGAAAATGACATCTAAGAATAGCAAACATCATGTGAAGAAGCAAAAACTTAGGATCAACCGATACTAACCGATAGTTGTTGAAGAAGAAAGGTGGGATGCCAACCGGGGCATCGCCAAGATTAGACGCTTGAGACTTCTTCAAATATTATCTTGGGGTGCCTTGGGCATCCCCAAGCTTGAGCTTTTGTGTCTCCTTAATTCCTCTCATATCACGGTCTCCCTAAATCTCAAAAGCTTCATCCACACAAAACTCAACAAGGACTCGTGAGATAAGTTAGTATAAACCATTGCAAAAACCTTATCATACTCTACTGTAGAAAATCACTAAAATTATTATTCAACATTGCATACTAAATGCCTCTACATATTTAATAGTCCTATCCTCAAATAGAATCATTAAAGAAGCAAACATATGCAAACAATGCAAACATAACAGCAATCTGCCTAAACAGGATAGTCTGTAAAGAATGCTGCAACATCCATACTTCCCTAGCTCCAAAAATTATGAAAGAAAATTCCCACTGTAGTAAATTTATCAGAGATTAATGTTCAAAAGGTTTCAACATTTTATCACAATCTGAATTTTCTAGGGAACTATTGCAACAGCGGTAAACTTTCTGTTTTCAAACAGCAACATGTATACTTGTAACATAGGCATAGTAAAGGCTATCAATGCCAATTTTATTGAAATAAAAGATGCAAAACATTATTCTAAATTACAGAAAGCAAATCCTAACAAAATAAATTGATGCTCCAAGCAAAACACATATCATGTGGCGAATAAAAATATAGCTCCAAGTAAAGTTACCGATGAACGAAGACGAAAGAGGGGATGCCTTCCGGGGCATCCCCAAGCTTAGGCTCTTGGTTGTCCTTGAATATTACCTTGGGGTTCCTTGGGCATCCACAAGCTTAGGCTCTTGCCACTCCTTATTCCATAGTTCTTCCAATCTTTACCCAAAACATGAAAACTTCACAACACAAAACTTAAAGTAGAAAACTTGTGAGCTCCGTTAGTATAAGAAAATAAATCACCACTTCGAGGTACTGTAATGAACTCATTCTTAATTTATATTGGTGTTAAACCTACTGTATTCCAACTTATCTATGGTTCATACCCTCCGATACTACTCATAGAATCATCAAAATAAGCAAACAACACATTGAAAATAGAATCTGTCAAAAACAGAACAGTCTGTAGTAATCTGGATCAAACGTATACTTATGGAACCCCAAAAATTCTAAAATAAATTTCTGGACCTGAGGAATTTATCTATTAATCATCTGAAAAAAGAATTAACTAAATATCACTCTCTAACAAAAAATGGCAGCAATTCTCGTGAGCGCTAAAGTTTCTGTTTTTTACAGCATGATCAACAAGACTTTCCCCAAGTCTTCCCAAAGGTTCTACTTGGCACAAACACTAACTAAAAGCATAAAACCACATATAAACAGAGTCTAGATGAATTATTTATTACTTAACAGGATCAAAAAGCAAATAACAAGAATAAAATTGGGTTGCCTCCCAACAAGCGCTATCGTTTAACGCCCCTAGCTAGGCATGATGATTTCAATGATGCTCACATAAAGGATAAGAATTGAAACATAAAGAGAGCATCATGAAGAATATGACTAACAAATTTAAGTCTTACCCACTTCCTATGCATAGGTATTTTGTGAACAAACAACTTATGGGAGAAATAATCAACTAGCATAGGAAGGCAAAACAAGCATAACTTCAAAACTTTAAGCACATAGAGAGGAAACTTGATATTATTGCAATTACTACAAGCATATATTCCTCCCTCATAATAATTTTCAGTAGCATCATGAATGAATTTAACAATATAACCAGTACCTAAAGCATTCTTTGCATGATCTACAAGCATAGAAAATTTATTACTCTCCACATAAGTAAAATTCTTCTTATTCGGAATAGTGGGAGTATCATAGGAAACTTGAATACTATAAATTGTTGCCACATTAAAAGAGTAATGTTCAGAGAAGGGGTAATCATAACCATGAAAAGTTTTATAAATATAATCACTACTTTTTATAGCATAAGTATCATCACAATAATCATCATAAGTAGGAGGCATGCTATCATGATTATAAACTTGCATATCAAAACTTGGGAGACTAAAAATATCATCTTCATTAATCATAGCTTCCCCAAGCTTGGGACAAACATTAATTGCAGCAAATATATTCTCAAAAACATCATCTTCATCAAACATAGCATCCCCAAGCTTGGGCCTTTTCATATTATAATCATAATCACTCTCATCATTAATAGTATGGATAGCACCAATAGTATAGCAATTATCATATTCTTCCAAGCAAGTGCCAAAAAGATTTTCAAGATCATAAGAAGTATCATTATCTTCCACAATTATATTTTCATGAGGCACAATAGTAATAGGAGCTGCATTATTTGGGAGAGATATCTTTTTACCTCTCTTCCTTTTTCTTTTCTTCTTCTTCACCACATCATGTGTGGGTTCAATCCTCTTTTTGGAGCTCCTTATTAATGAGATTGGTTGAATAGGAGGCTCCTCCTCGTTACCTGATTCATCATAAGAAATAATAGGAGGATATTGGGAAGTCTCTTCCCTTTTATTAGTATTCTCTCCATCTTCTATTTGTTTTCTTTTCTTTATGTAATTGACAATATAAGGATTGTCAATGCAATTCACCGCACAATACATATAAATTTCCTCTAGGTCAAAATGAAGAACTCTATCAAGATTAAACTTTGGAATACCCTTAGTTATACGTTTCATTTCCTCATACCCCAGAAGAAGACTAAGCTCTTTATGATGCTCAAGGGTAATCAAATTATCACAATTTTTGGATACGATTCGGTCATGAACCAATTTGCATTGGAGATTTAAATGACCATGTTCATTGCAAAGTTCACAAGGGGTGCGAAAAATATTGAATTTTTCAGCACAATCATCAAGGCTTTCTTGCAACAATTCAGTTTCTAAGTACTTATGCCTCTTGCAATATCTATCTTCCCTATTTGGTGTGTACTTACAAACCCAATGCACTCCACAAAAATTGACATGTTTATAGGAGACATTTTCATCATAACTAGTGCAATCATCATTAGTATCATGGATATTCGAAGAATTCGTACTGACAACATTGCAATCATGCTCATCATTCAAATATTTAGTGCCATACATTTTATATATTTCTTCTTCTAGCACTTGAGCACAATTACCTTTCCATCATATTCACGAAAGATATTAAAAAGGTGAAGCGTATGAGACAAACTTAATTCCATTTTTGCAATTTTCTTTTATAAACTAAACTAGTGATAAAACAAGAAACTAAAAGACTCGATTGCAAGATCTAAAGATATACCTTCAAGCGCTAACCTCCCCGGCAACGGCGCCAGAAAAGAGCTTGATGTCTACTACACAACCTTCTTCTTGTAGACGTTGTTGGACCTCCAAGTGCAGAGGTTTGTAGGACAGTAGCAAATTTCCCTCAAGTGGATGACCTAAGGTTTATCAATCTGTAGGAGGCGTAGGATGAAGATGGTCTCTCTCAAGCAACCCTGCAACCAAATAACAAAGAGTCTCTTGTGTCCCCAACACACCCAATACAATGGTAAATTGTATAGGTGCACTAGTTCGGCGAAGAGATGGTGATACAAGTGGTATATGGATAGTAGATAAAGGTATTTGTAATATGAAATTATAAAAACAGCAAGGTAACTAATGATAAAAGTGAGCATAAACGGTATTGCAATGCTAGGAAACAAGGCCTAGGGTTCATACTTTCACTAGTGTAAGTCCTCTCAACAATACTAACATAATTGGATCATAAAACTATCCCTCAACATGCAACAAAGAGTCACTCCAAAGTCACTAATAGCAGAGAACGAACGAAGAGATTATGGTAGGTACGAAACCACCTCAAAGTTATTCTTTCCCATCAATCTGTTGGGCTATTCCTATAAGTGTCACAAACAGCCCTAGAGTTCGTACTAGAATAACACCTTAAGACACAAATCAACCAAAACCCCAATGTCACCTAGATACTCCAACGTCACCTCAAGTATCCCTGGGTATGATTATACGATATGCATCACACAATCTCAGATTCATCTATTCAACCAACACAAAGGACCTCAAAGAGTGCCCCAAAGTTTCTACCCGAGAATCACGACGAAAACATGTGCCAACCCCTATGCATAGGTTCATGGGCGGAACCCGCAAGTTGATCACCAAAACATACATCAAGTGAATCACGTGATATCCCAATTGTCACCACAGATATCCACGGCAAGACATACATCAAGTGTTCTCAAATCTTTAAAGACTCAATCCGATAAGATTACTTCAAAGGGGAAACTCAATTCATTACAAGAGAGAAGACGGGGAGGAGAAACATAAGATCCAACTATAATAGCAAAGCTCGCGATACATCAAGATCGTGCCAAATCAAGAACACGAGGGAGAGAGAGAGAGAGATCAAACACATAGCTACTGGTACATACCCTCAGCCCCGAGGGAGAACTACTCCCTCCTCGTCATGGAGAGCACCAGGATGATGAAGATGGCCACCGGAGATGGATTCCCCCTTCGGTAGGGTGCTAGAACGGGTCTAGATTGGCTTTCCGTGGCTACGGAGGCTTCTGGTGGCGGAACTCTCGATCTATTGTGCTCACGGATGTTTTTAGGGTATATGGAGATATATAGGCGGAAGAAGTACGTCAGGGGGGCCACGAGGGGCTCACAAGGATGGAGGGCGCGCCCAGGGGGGTGGGCGCGCCCCCCTGCCTCGTGACCTCCTCGCAGATCCCCCGACGTGCACTCCAAGTCTTCTGGGCTTCTTTCCTTCCAAAAATGAGTTCCGTGAAGTTTCAGGTCAATTGGACTCCGTTTGATTATCCTTTTCTTCGAAACCCTAAAACAGGGTAAAAACAGAAACTGGCACTAGGCTCTGGGTTAATAGGTTAGTCCCAAAATGATATAAAAGTGTATAATAAAGCCCATAAATATTCAAAACAGTAGATAATATAGCATGGAGCAATCAAAAATTATAGATGCGTTGGAGACGTATCAGCTACTAACATCTTTCAACATGGTTTTCTCTAGGAACATATCGTAAATAAAACAGGGAAGCTATACGCGAGCAATTGATCTACAACATAGATATGCAAATACTATCAGGACTAAGTTCATGATAAATTTAAGTTCAATTTATCATATTACTTAAGAACTCCCACTTAGATAGTCATCCCTCTAATCATCTAAGTGATCACGTGATCCATATCAACTAAACCATGTCTGATCATCACGTGAGATGGAGTAGCTTTCAATGGTGAACATCACTATGTTGATCATATCTACTATATGATTCACGCTCGACCTTTCGGTCTCAGTGTTCCGAGGCCATATCTGCATATGCTAGGCTCGTCAAGTTTAACCCGAGTATTTTGCGTGTGCAGAACTGGCTTGCACCCATTATATGTGAACGTAGAGCTTACCACACCCGATCATCACGTGGTGTCTCGGCACGACGAACTGTCGCAACGGTGCATACTCAGGGAGAACACTTGTACCTTGAAATTTAGTGAGAGATCATCTTATAATGCTACTGCCGTACTAAGCAAAATAAGATGCATAAAAAGATAAACATCACATGCAATCAAAATATGTGATATGATATGGCCATCATCATCTTGTGCCTTTGATCTCCATCTTCAAAGCACCGTTATGATCACCATTGTCACCGGCTTGACACCTTGATCTCCATCCTAGCATCGTTGTCATCTCACCAACTATTGCTTCTATGACTATTGCTGATACATCTCCAACGTATCTACTTTTCCAAACACTTTTGCCCCATGTTTTGGACTCTAACTTGCATGATTTGAATTTAACTAACCCGAACTGACGTTGTTTTCAGCAGAATTGCCATGGTGTTATTTTTGTGCAGAAATAAAAGTTCTCAGAATGACCTAAAAATTCACGGAGACACGTTTTGGAATTAATAAAAATATTGGTAGAAGAATCAGCATCAGGGGCCCACACCCTATCCACGAGGGTGCAGGGCGCGCCCCCTGCGTCGTGGGCCCCCTGAGACTCCACCGACGTCAACTCCAACTCTATATATTCACGTTCGGGGAGAAAAAATCAGAGAGAAGGATTCATCGCGTTTTACGATATGGAGCTGCCGCCAAGCCCTAATCTTCATCTGGAGGGCTGATCTAGAGTTCGTTTGGGGCTCCGGAGAGGGGAATCCGTCGCCATCGTCATCATCAACCTTCCTCCATCACCAATTTCATGATGCTCTCCACCGTGCGTGAGTAATCCATCGTAGGCTTGCTGGAAGGTGATGGGTTGGATGAGATTTACCATGTAATCGAGTTAGTTTTGTTAGGGTTTGATCCCTAGTATCCATTATGTTCTAAGATTGATGTTGCTATGACTTTGCTATGCTTAATGCTTGTCACTAGGGCCCTAGTGCCATGATTTCAGATCTGAACCTTTTATGTTTATGAATATATGTGAGTTCTTGATCCTATCTTGCAAGTCAATAGTCACCTACTATGTGTTATGACCCGGTAACCCCGAAGTGACAATAATCGGGACCACTCCCGGTGATGACCGTAGTTTGAGGAGTTCATGTATTCACTAAGTGTTAATGCTTTGGTCTCGTACTCTATTAAAAGGAGGCCTTAATATCCCTTAGTTTCCAATAGGACCCCACTGCCATGGGAGGGTAGGACAAGATATGTCATGGAAGTTCTTTTCCATAAGCATGTATGACTATATTCGGAATACATGCCTACATGACATAGATGAACTGGAGCTAGTTCTGTGTCACCCTATGTTATAACTGTTGCATGAGGAATGGCATCCAACATAATTATCCATCATTGATCCATTGCCTACGAGCTTTTCACATATTGATCTTTGCTTAGTTACTTTTCCATTGTCACTATTACGATTGCCACAAAAACTACTACTATTACTTTTTCCATCATTACCGTTACTTCCATACTACTTTGCTACTAAATACTTTGCTGCAGATATTAAGTCTTTCAGGTGTGGTTGAATGGACAACTCAGCTGCTAATACTTGAGAATATTCTTTGGCTCCCCTTGCGTCGAATCAATAAATTTGGGTTGAATAATCTACCCTCGAAAACTGTTGCGATCCCCTATACTTGTGGGTTATCAACCGCTACCGCTTAGTGATAAAGTAAAGCAATTACATGGCGATTGCATTTCATACAATAAAGTGACAACCATATGGCTCCTGCCAGTTGCCGACAACTGTGTTACAAAACATGATCATTTCATACAATATTTTATATAATCACGTCTTGACCATATCACATCACAACATGCCCTGCAAAAAAAAGTTAGACGTCCTCTACTTTGTTGTTGCAAGTTTTACGTGGCTGCTATGGTCTTAGCAAGAACCGCTCTTACCTACGCATCAAAAACCACAATGCAGTATAGTGATTGCTTTTTGATCATCAGAAAGAACCATGTTCATTGAATCCGATTCAACTAAAGTTGGAGAAACTGACACCCGCCAGCCACCTCTGTGCAAAGCACGTCAGTAGAACCAGTCTCATAAACTCGGTCATGTAATCTCAGTCCGGGCCGCTTCATCCAACAATACCGCCGAATCAAGAAACAACTAGTGACGGCAAGCAATATGTATATACCCAGGCCCACAACTCCTTTGTGTTCTACTCGTGCATATAACATCTACTCATAGACCTGGCTCAGATGCCACTGTTGGGGAACGCAGTATTTCCAAATTTTCCTACAATCACACAAGATCTTGATGTATACTACACAACCTTCTTCTTGTAGACGTTGTTGGGCCTCCAAGTGCAGAGGTTTGTAGGACAGTAGCAAATTTCCCTCAAGTGGATGACCTAAGGTTTATCAATCCGTGGGAGGCGTAGGATGAAGATGGTCTCTCTCAAGCAACCCTGCAACCAAATAACAAAGAGTCTCTTGTGTCCCCAACACACCCAATACAATGGTAAATTATATAGGTGCACTAGTTCGGTGAAGAGATGGTGATACAAGTGCAATATGGATGGTAGATAATGGTTTTTGTAATCTGAAAATATAAAAACAGCAAGGTAACTAATGATAAAAGTGAGCACAAACGGTATTGCAATGCGTTGAAACAAGGCCTAGGGTTCATACTTTCACTAGTGCAAGTTCTCTCAACAGTAATAACATAATTGGATCATATAACTATCCCTCAACATGCAACAAAGAGTCACTCCAAAGTCACTAATAGCGGAGAACAAACGAAGAGATTATTGTAGGGTACGAAACCACCTCAAAGTTATCCTTTTTGATCGATCTATTCAAGAGTCCATAGGAAAATAACATGAAGCTATTCTTTCCGTTCAATCTATCATAGAGTTCGTACTAGAATAACACCTTAAGACACAAATCAACCAAAACCCTAATGTCACCTAGATACTCCAATGTCACCTCAAGTATCTGTGGGTATGATTATACGATTTGCATCACACAATCTCAGATTCATCTATTCAACCAACACAAAGAACTTCAAAGAGTGCCCCAAAGTTTCTACCGGAGAGTCAAGATGAAAACGTGTGCCAACCCCTATGCATAAGTTCATGAGGGAACTCGCAAGTTGATCACCAAAACATACATCAAGTGGATCACGTGATAACCCATTGTCACCACAGATAAGCACATGCAAGCCATACATCAAGTGTTCTCAAATCCTTAAAGACTCGATCCGATAAGACAACTTCAAAGGGAAAACTAAATTCATCACAAGAGAGTAGAGGGGGAGAAACATCATTAGATCGAAATATAATAGCAAAGCTCACGATACATCAAGATCATGCCAACTCAAGAACACGAGAGAGAGAGAGAGATCAAACACATAGCTACTGGTACATATCCTCAGCCCCGAGGGTGAACTACTCCCTCCTCGTCATGGAGAGCGCCGAGATGATGAAGATGGCCACCGGAGAGGGATTCCCCCCTCCGGCAGGGTGCCGAAACGGGTCTAGATTGGTTTTCGATGGCTACGGAGGCTTCTAGCGGCGGAACTCCCGATCTATTCTAATCCTTGATGTTTTTAGGGTGAACTACTCCCTCCTCGTCATGGAGAGCGCCGAGATGATGAAGATGGCCACCGGAGAGGGATTCCCCCCTCCGGCAGGGTGCCGAAACGGGTCTAGATTGGTTTTCGATGGCTACGGAGGCTTCTAGCGGCGGAACTCTCGATTGCTTCCGTTCCAAAAATAACTCTCCCGAAGGTTTCATTCCATTTGGACTCCGTTTGATATTCCTTTTCTTCGAAACACTGAAATAGGCAAGAAAACAGCAATTTGGGCTGGGCCTCCGGTTAATAGGTTAGTCCCAAAAATAATATAAAAGTGTATAATAAAGCCCATAAACATCCAAAACGGGTAATATAATAGAATGGAACAATAAAAAATTATAGATACGTTGGAGATGTATCAAGCATCCCCAATCTTAATTCCTGCTCATCCTCGAGTAGGTAAATGATAAAAACAGAATTTTTGATGTGGAATGCTACCTAACATATTTATCCATGTAATTCTCTTTATTGTGGCAAGAATATTCAGATCCATAAGATTCAAGACAAAAGTTTAATATTGACATAAAAATAATAATACTTCAAGTATACTAACTAAGCAATCATGTCTTCTCAAAATAACATGGCCGAAGAAAGTTATCCCTACAAAATCATATAGTCTGGCTATGCTCTATCTTCACCACACAAAATATTATCATGCACAACCCCGATGACAAGCCAAGCAATTGTTTCATACTTTTGATGTTCTCAAACTTTTTCAATCTTCACGCAATACATGAGCGTGAGCCATGGACATAGCACTATAGGTGGAATAGAATGGTGGTTGTGGAGAAGACAAAAAGGAGAAGATAGTCTCACATCAACTAGGCGTATCAATGGGCTATGGAGATGCCCATCAATAGATATAATGTGAGTGAGTAGGGATTGCCATGCAACGAATGCACTAGAGCTATAAGTGTATGAAATCTCAAAAAGAAACTAAGTGGGTGTGCATCCAACTTGCTTGCTCAAGAAGACCTAGGGCATTTTGAGGAAGCCCATCATTGGAATATACAAGCCAAGTTCTATATGAAAGATTCCCACTAGTATATGGAAGTGACAACATAGGAGACTCTCTATCATGAAGATCATGGTGCTACTTTGAAGCACAAGTGTGGTAAAAGGATAGTAGCATTGCCCCTTCTCTCTTTTTCTCTCATCGTTTTTTTCCCTCTTTTTTGGGCCTTCTCTTTTTTTATCGCCACTTTTTTCTCTTTTTTATATATTTTTTTCATCCAAAGTCTCATCCCGACTTGTGGGGGAATCATAGTCTCCATCATCCTTTCCTCACTGGGACAATGCTCTAATAATGATGACCATCACACTTTTATTTACTTACAACTCAAGAATTACAACTCGATACTTAGAACAAAGATATGACTCTATGTGAATGCCTCCGGCGGTGTACCGGGATGTGCAATGAATCAAGAGTGACATGTATGAAAATAATGAACGGTGGCTTTGCCACAAATACGATGTCAACTACATAATCATGCAAAGCAATATGACAATGATGAAGCGTGTCATAATAACAGAACGGTGGAAAGTTGCATGGCAATATATCTCGGAATGGCTATGGAAATGTCATAATAGGTAGGTATGGTGGCTGTTTTGAGGAAGATATATGGTGGGTTTATGGTACTGGCGAAAGTTGCGCGGTACTAGAGAGGCTAGCTGGTGGAAGTTTGAGAGTGCGTATAATCCATGGACTCAACATTAGTCATAAATAACTCACATACTTATTGCAAAAATCTATTAGTTATCGAAACAAAGTACTACGCGCATGCTCCTAGGGGGATATATTGGTAGGAAAAGACCATCGCTCGTCCCCGACCGCCACTCATAAGGAAGACAATAAATAAATAAATCATGCTCCGACTTCATCACATAACGGTTCACCATACGTGCATGCTACGGGAATCACAAACTTCAACACAAGTATTTCTCAAATTCACAACTACTCAACTAGCATGACTCTAATATCACCATCTCCATATCTCAAAACAATTATCAAGTATCAAACTTCTCATAGTATTTAATGCACTTCTATGAAAGTTTTTATATTATTCCTAAAAGCAAGTTTCCATGTTGTTTAAGACTCTCAAAATAATATAAGTGAAGCATGAGAGTTCATCTATTTCTATAAAATAAAACCACCGCCGTGCTCTAAAAAGATATAAGTGAAGCTCTAGAGCAACAACAAACTACTCCGAAAAATATAAGTGAAGCTCAATGAGTAGTCGAATAATTATGCAACTATCAACACAATCTTGGGTCTGTACATTACTTGGGTTTGTACATTACTTGTTGTCTGGTCTAGCTACTATCAACACAATCTTGAGGCACACATTGTTGCCCAAGTCTGGAGATCACAAGATGACCAGAGGCCATTCAATCAACTTGCTACAGATATTTGATATGCCTCAGAAATTCAAGGTCATGAGCCTGATTGTTGAAACAATCAAAAGGACGGCTGCAGATCAGAAGAGATCTTGTGGGTATGCTCCACATATTCAGGTGCTCATCAACTCCAAGATGGGCACATGCACTTATTTGTTGGACAAGGAGCATTTACCTTTGAGATCAGAATTTGAGGACAACACTGTTGTGATGAATGAGGATGATCCTACATCTGTGCAAGCACAAGAAAAGAGAGAGAAGACAAAGGCTGAGAAGGCTGCAAAGATGCCAAGTATTTAGGAGGCATCTCAAGTGTTCTTAAAGTCAAAACAAGATTAGCTTGCTTATCTGATTCAAGCAACATTGAGGATTGAGAAGGGCTTGGCCACCCTGAACAAGAATCGGGAGAGCTTGGAGAGGATCATTGAGACCAAATTCTATGATCTTGATCTGAAAGTGACTGAGATGCAGACAGCTGCTAAGCAGCTCCAGGAGGAAGCAGAGCAGAGGAAAGGGCATGCTACCACAGATGTCTTTCAGAGAGTGCCTAGAGGTCAGAGATCTGCTGCAGTGCGCATGGCTGACACTAGAGCAACTACTTCAGCACCAGCAGCAACAGCTTCAGTGCCACCTCAAGTTGCCACTCCACCAGCTCCAACAACATTTACAGATGCTTTCGTCCTTAGAGTCCTCTCTACACCACCTCCCGAAGACCAAGCCTAGAGATACGCATAGCACTATGCATTTTCAAACTTTTTGGTAACTTGTTGCCAAAGAGGGAGAAATGTATAGATCATAGGCTTCAAGAGAGAGTGTTTTGCTTCTTTGTCTCTCTTGCTATTTGCTCGATACTTTTGTGTGTGCTCGTTTAATACTCTTTATGATTGTGTGTGAGATACTTGTATAATCATGTGTTTGATCCTATCCTACTTTAATGTTTGCTTGGATGATATTATCTCTTATATCTCATATATGATCATTCACTTTGCTTGGTGATGAGTGCATGTTTTTACCTTATATCATTTTGAGCGCTCCACCAAGATGTATGTGACATGGAAGACTAACCCATGATCCTAATCGATTGTGCATTTGCATTCAAAAGCAAATTTCAAATAATGCACAAATTTAGGGGGAGCTTTTGCTTATCACATACTTCTCAAAGCAACGATGTATTTCAATCTTATTATCATTTGTCGAAACTTTGATCTATATGTTGTCATTAATTACCAAAAAGGGGAAGATTGAAAGTGCAACTATCCCTGGGTGGTTTTGGTAATTCTTAACAACATATAGCTCATTGAACTAATGCTATTTCAAGATGATCGTTTCAGAAAGTTCAATGATTGACATGGCATGGATTAGAAATATGGACCCCTCAAAATTCTAAGAACACAAATTGGCTCAAGCTCAAGACTCTACATTTTCATTAGTGATCCAAGATCACATTGAGTCCATAGGAAAAGCCAATACTATTAAAAGGGGATGAGGTGTTGCTTAATGGCTTGCTTGCTCAAATAGCTTAGTGATATGCTCCAAAAGCCCTCAACCACTTTCTCATATCCACATATGTCCCAAAACAAAAGTCAAACTCGGCCACACCGAAATTATCTATCCGGCGCCACCGAGTTCACTTGACATAGCCACTGCCAAAAACCCTAGTTACTTTGGTCTCATCGATAGGGATCTCGGTCTCACCGAGATGGGATTGCAAACTCTCTGTTTCCCTTCGTAACGATTCGGTCCAACCGAGATGCGCGATCGGTCCCACCGAGTTCGCAATGCAAACTCTCTGTTTCCCTTTCGTAATGTTTCGATCTCACCGAAATAAACGATTCGGTCCCACCGAGTTTGCCTGACCAACTCTCTATTTGCCTATTACATAAATCGGTCCTACCGAGTTTATGTGATCGGTCTCACCGAGATTACGTTATGCCCTATCGCTAATGAAATCAGTCTCACTGAGTTGACATGTCGGTCCCACTGAAAAGCCTAACGTTCACATTTTGAACTAAATCGGTCTGACCGAGTTTCCCACCGAGTTTGGTAAATTGTGTGTAACGGTTAGATTTTGTGTGGAGGCTATTTAGACCCCTCCACCCACTCTTCATTCGTGGAGAGAGCCATCAGAACGTGCCTACACTTCTACCATTCATTTTCTGAGAGAGAACCACCTACTCATGTATTGAGACCAAGATATTCCAATCCAACCATAAGAATCTTGATCTCTAGCCTTCCCCAAGTTGCTTTCAACTCAAATCATCTTTCCACCAAATCCAAATCTTTGAGAGAGAGTTGAGTGTTGGGGAGACTATCATTTGAAGCACAAGAGCAAGGAGTTCATCATCAACGCACCATCTATTACCTTCTAGAGAGTGGTGTCTCCTAGATTGGTTAGGTGTCACTTGGGATCCTCCGATAAGATTGTGGAGTTGAACCAAGGAGTTTGTAAGGGCAAGGAGATCGCCTACTTCGTGAAGATATACCTAAGTGAGCAAGTCCTTCGTGGGTGATGGCCATGGTGGGATAGACAAGGTTGCTTCTTCATGGACCCGTCATGGGTGGAGCCCTCTGTGGACTCGCGCAACCGTTACCCTTCGTGGGTTGAAGTCTCCATCAACGTGGATGTACGATAGCACCACCTATCGGAACCACACCAAAAATCTCTGTGTCTACATTGCGTTTGCTCTCTCCAAACTCCTCCATTTACCTTCAGATGCAAATGGTTTACATTCCGCTGCTATACTCTTAGACTTGCACATGTAGGTTGATTGCTTGACTTGTGCTAATTTGCTAAAATCTGCCAAGACTTAAAATTGGGAAAAGGCTAGATTTTATTTGGTCAAGTAGTCTAATCACCCCCCCCTCTAGACATACTTCCAATCCTACACTACCGGTACCCTTTCCTTCCCCTAGGGCCGACCGGCCAAGGGAAGGGGTGCACCAGGCCCCTTGTGGGCTGGTCTGCCCCCCCCCCTTTGGCCCATATGGCCCATACACTTGCCGGTGGTGTCGGGAACCCCTTCTGGTGACCCGATGAGTACCCGGTGCACTATGAAACTATTCTGGTGTTCGAATACCCTCGTCCTATATATCAATCTTTACCTCTCGACCATTTCGAGACTCCTCGTTATGTACGTGATCTCATCCGGGACTCCGAACAACATTCGGCACCAAGATATATAACTCATATCACACTATATTGTCAACGAGCGTTAAGCGTGCGGACCCTACGGGTTCGAGAACTATGTAGACATGATCGAGACACCTCTCCAGTCAATAAACAACAGCGGAAACTGGATGCCCATATTGGCTCCTACATATTCTATGAAGATCTTTATTGGTCGAACCGTTATGACAACATACGTAATTCCCTTTGTCCATGAGTATGTTACTTGCCCGAGATTTAACGTCGGTATCTTCATACATAGTTCAATCTCGTTACCAGCAATTCCCTTTACTCGTTCTGTAATACATCATGCTGCAACTAACTCATTGGTCACTTTGCTTGGAAGGCTTCTTATGGTGTGTATTACCGAGAGGGCCCAGAGATACCTCCCTGATACTCGAAGTGACAAATCCTAATCTCGATCTATGCCAACTCAACAAACACCTTCGGAGATACCTGTAGAGCATCTTTATGATCACACAGTTACGTTGTGACATTTGATAGCACACAAGGTATTTCTCCGGTATTCGGGAGTTGCATAATCTCATAGTCAGAGGAATATGTATTTGACATGAAGAAAACAATAGCAATAAACTAAACAATCAAAATGCTAAGCTAACGGATGGGTCTTTTCCATCACATCATTCTCCTAATGATGTGCTCCCGTTATCAAATGAAAACACATGTCTATGGTTAGGAAACCTTAACCATCTTTGATCAACGAGCTAGTCTAGTAGAGGCTTACTAGGGACACGGTATTTGTTTATGTATCCACACATGTATTTAAGTTTTCGGTCAATACAATTCTAGCATGAATAATAAACTTTTAGGGACTCTTTGATTCGTAGGATTTCCCAAATGCAGGAATAGGGAAAACGTGGGATTAGGATGGCATGTCATCTTGAATCCTACATGATTGTATGAGTGTTTGATTGTGCATAAGAAAAATGTAGGATTCTTTCAAAGAGGTTTGAGTGGATGGAAAATTTCCTATGAAATCTAGTGCAAATGAATCCTATGGAAAAATTCCTACGGTTTACAATCCTACGAATCAAACAACCCACATAGGAAAAAATCCTAAGGATTAGAATCCTTCAACATTCCTTTGAGAATCCTTTCAATCAAAGAAGCCCTTATCATGATTTAGGATATATAATAATAACCATTTTATTATTGCCTCTAGGGCATATTTCCATCACAATACATCATCCTCAGGAGCCAGCTGCATGACATCACCCCCCTCTTTCTCTCATGCCTGATCGCATCTCCTGGCAATGGACGACATCTGGCATGTACTCCGCCAAGTCATGCTATCCAGGCCCTTCCCACGTTTGACCATTGAGCCATCCCGGAGGTTGACTTGGAAATCTTGGGCACTACTTCAAGTCAAAATCTTCTTATGGTTAGCATACCAGGGCCGTTGCTGGACTCTCGACCGACTGGCTCGGCGTGGCCTAGCTCACGCTCCACTCTGCTTGCTTTGCGACTAGGGGCCCGAGACGATGCAACATTTTTCTCATCGGCTGCTCTTTTTTCTCATCAGGTATGGCATGAAGTACTCGCTTGGTGTCGTGCCACAACCAGCCTTTGAGGCCAGGGGTGTGAGTTCCGTGACTGTTCTCCATGTTCGTCTGAGATGCACAAACTGCTCTTCGACGAGGCCTGACCATCGTCATCATCTTAACTGCGAGTATTTGAAAACACCACAATGAATGTGTGTCAATGGAGATAGGCCATCCATCTTGCTACTCACAAACAACATCAAAGAAGACGCTCGAGCATGGGCTCATGATGGAGCCAAGGGGCTAGGGCATTCTCATGAACGTAACTTAGGATTAGTTTGATGGGGCCACGTATCGAAAACCTAATTCGGTGTCCAGGCTCATCTGCATCCGGCCAGAAAAAAATTCAAAACAAATACTAAAAAATTCAAAAAAAATCCAATTTTTGTGTGATATTAAATATTGTGCTTGAGGTTCGCTCCAAGCTTTAACTTATTTGGATATCTGAGCAGCTCTCACCAAAGAAAAACAAATCGGGTCAGAACAGTGTGTGAACAATAAACTTTTTTACCGACCCTGAATTTGTCTTTTTTGCTGAGAATTACTCAGATGTCCAAATGAGTTGAAACTTAGAGCGCACCTCACGCATAAACTTATCTACCACACAAAAAATTGGAAATTTTTAAATTTTTTAGTATTTGTTTTGATTTTTTGGTCAAGGGGGGTGCAGATGAGCTCGGGAGCAGAAACGCCACACTCCGCCACGTATCCCCTTCTTTTTGTTCTTGTTATTCCCACTCACGCCAAATTCCACGTTCGTGCTTGTGAGAATTTGCATGAAACCTCTACTATCTTTTTTCTCCTATCAATGAAATGATACGCAATACTTTCATGTATTCGCGAAAAAAATATACTTGAGTAGCACCGGAATGACGTGGTGCCTAGTCGGAGCGTTCCAAGTAAATAAGAAAACATATTGTCATTGATGTGGCTGAAGAATATGCATCTTTCAGATGCATCCTTGCTGTCACCATTTCAATCACTGGATGAGCTTTGAGCTCTTTACGTGGGTTGTAGGCATGCACTTTGTCTCGAGCACCTAACAATGGATTTTCTTTCTCCTTTTTCTCTATTTTTTCTCTTTGGTACAGGGGAAGATAGCACCGAACCAGTGTCTGTGGCGTATGGGATCTGGTGTTGCTTCTAATAATGTCATGTTTTAGTAGGGATCACTAAAGTTTGTAGTACTATCCTACTTTATCTGTCCCAAATCTCCCAAAGCTCCCAAAGCTCTTATGCAAGTGTGTCACGGCCCCTACTACTACAGGCCACCAGGAGGCCCGGCCCAAGAGGACCAAGAAGCCCAACAGGCTGTTCAACCCGGCCACCTGGGAGCTTGGTGGGTGATCGATAAGTAGGAGTGAGCCTGAGGTGTTAGGGCACGATGGTAATGAGTGGATCGCTTCCCCTTCTCTTTCCCCTATCCAACCTCCTGTAACCTCTCCCTCTTGATCCCCTTCTCCTCTCAAGAACCCTAGCCCCGAATTCCCCTGTATCGCCATGAATTGAGTAGATCGAGCAAGAGGGACGTAACATATGGTATCAGAGCTACCGGATTACTTGAAGAAGCCGACGTTCACCACGCACCAGCAGCGACAGGCGGGTGAGATGGAGCAGAGAGTGGAGGAGATGGCGGCGGCGCTCAAGGCCATCCAGGATCAGAATGAGGCCATCCAGAAGGCGGTGGTGGCGACTAACACCCTCATCTCGGAGATCCAGCCGGTGGTGGCTGACCTGGCCGCCTAGAAGCCCACGTTGGGGAAATCACTCTCCGATGTGCAGCAGGAGTTGGGCGGGGTGCACAAGGAGCTGGACGTCATCGCGCAGAACCCTGTGCTCGGGCTCAAACCGGGGGATCTGCCTCCCATCTTCCATCGACCCGGAGGCGCGCCACAAAACCAAGCCGGCAGCAGCCTCCAAGGGCCAGAAGGCCACCGCGTCGACCAAGCTCACCGGGGGGTCGGCTCTGGAGTGGTCACCACTCTGGTCCCGCCTTCGGTCACGGGTATGGCACCATCTCCGAATTTCCTTTCCACGGCGGGTCAATTTTCGGTCGATCATCGCTCCCGAGCACCTGGGCAGTCGCCTTTGAGGGGCATGTCCAGATCTAGCAGTCCTCTGCCTCCACGATCTCGGAGCCCTTATCGTCACCACAGCTCTGTCATTCCGAGGCCTAAGATGGATTTCCCTCAATTCTAGGGGGAACGACCTCATAGTTGGAAACGAAATTGCGAGTCGTACTTCCGGGTTTTCCGCTTAGATCCGGTGCTTTGGGTGGACATCGCCGCGATGCATTTCACTGGGGCCGCTATGGTGTGGCTCGAAAACAACGATTTCGATTTGCGTCACATGGAGTGGGAACACTTTTGCACCACTGTCTGTGAGCAGTTTGAGAGGAATGAGTTCACGGTGCTGCTGCGTCAGTTGTTTCACTTGAAACAAACTGATTCCGTGACCGATTACACCACTAAATTCACTGAGATAATGCATTCCTTGTTAGCCCACATCACTACTTGGGATCCTGCCCTTTTTCCCTCATGATTTGTGGATGGTTTGCGCGACGAGATCCGTGTTGTTGTTTTTGTTCATAATCCAAAAGACCTCGATACTGCTGTTTCGTTGGCTTATTTACAGGAAGAGGCGCTGGAGATTTCCAAACGACGGGAGCCAAGACGCTCGGAGAGCACCGCGGGAAACGGCATGAGCAGCCGCTCCCATCTCAAAGGGGCCATGCCATTGCCAGCACCTCTGGGACGGCCACCTCCTGCGGTCACCGTGCCGACAGATGAACGTCGGGGAGCAGCCGCTGATGGGCTAAAGGGGGGCAGTTTTATGGAAGATCGAATGACAACCCTGCGTGCCTATCGTCGAGCCAGAGGCCTCTGTTACATGTGTGGAGAGAGGTGGAGTCGAGAGCACAAGTGTGCAGCAGCAGTGCAACTCCACGTTGTGCAGGAAATGTTTGATGTGTTGGGTTTGTCCAGTGGCTCGACAGGTGAGGAACACTCAGATACTGCAAGTGAATCTCACACCATATCTAGGGCAGCAGTGCAAGGCTCAGTCGCACCTCAGACTCTGCGGTTGCAAGGCAAGATTCAGAATCAGCAGGTGTTGATGCTTGTCGACTCGGGCAGTTCGCATAGTTTTGTTAGTTCTGATCTGGCTGGCCGTTTGAAAGGAGTGCACAAGATCTCCAATGTTCTGAAGGTGAAAATAGCAGACGGAGGTCAGCTTCTCAGCGACCATGCTATCACGCAATGTGGGTGGTCAGTGCAAGGGCACAAGTTTACTTCTGACCTCAAGGTTCTGCCATTGGGGTGCTATGACATGATCATTGGAATGGACTGGTTAGAGCAACACAGTCCTATGGACGTGCACTGGGGAGACAAGAGAATGGCTTTCAACCACCATGGGAAGAAGATCACGTTGAGTGGCATACAACCTCACACCAAAGAGTGCTATCCTGTGACTATGGATCAACTGCACTTCATGATGAGCTGTAATGATGTGCATCAACTGGTGCATCTCCAAGCTGTGGATAACAAGCAGAAACAGCAGCCTGAGATGGAGATACCACCCCCAATAGCAAAACTCATCGACGAATTCCAGTCCTTGTTCGAGGCTCCGAAAGGCCTACCACCTGCTAGGCCTTTTGATCACAAAATACCACTCATACCTGGCGCTCAACCAGTGAACATCAAGCCCTATCGGTACAGTCCATTTCAGAAAGATGAAATAGAGAAGCAGGTTCAAGAGATGCTGGATCAAGGCATCATTCAGCCCAGCTACAGTCCGTTTGCTTCGCCAGTCCTGCTGGTTCAAAAGAAAGATCTCTCCTGGCGATTTTGCGTGGATTACCGGCAGCTCAATGCCATCACCGTTAAGGATCGTTTTCCCATGCCAGTTATTGAGGAGCTTCTTGATGAGCTTGCGGGATCCAAATGGTTTACCTGCCTGGACTTGAAGGCGGGATATCACCAGATTCGTATGGCACCTGAGGATGTTTACAAAACGGCGTTCAAAACCCACCTGGGGCACTATGAGTTCAAAGTGTTGGCATATGGACTGTGCTGTGGTCCGGGAACTTTTCAAGGGGGCATGCACTATGTATTGGGTCCTTTGTTGCGGCATGGAGTTCTAGTGTTCATCGATGACATCCTGGTCCATAATGAGACTTTGGAAGAGCACATCTAACTTCTCTGAAAAGTCTTTGAACTGTTGGACAAACACCAACTTAAGGTAAAGCTGTCCAAGTGCAAATTCGCCCAGCAACAACTCACCTACTTGGGACACGTCATCAGCGAGCAGGGTGTCGCCACTAATGAGAAGAATATCGCAGTTGTCAGAGATTGGCCGACACCTACTGGAGTTAAGCAAGTGCGAGGGTTTCTTGGTCTGGCAGGCTATTATAGGTGATTTGTACGTAATTTTGGGCTCATCAGTCATCCTTTGACAAATCTGCTGAAGAAACACTCTATTCTTGTGTGGTCGACCGAGGCAGAGGAGGCATTCAACCATCTAAAAAAATCTTTAATTTCAGCTCCTGTGTTGGCACTTCCTCGGTTTGACAGACCGTTCGAAATTGAGACTGATGCCTCTGAGTTTGGGGTGGGGGCTGTACTGATTCAAGATGGGCACCCGCTGGCTTTTCTCAGCAAAGCGTTGGGACCAAGGAACCGTGGTTTGTCCACCTACGAGAAAGAATGCATGGCAATCTTGATGGCAGTTGATCGATGGCGTGCCTATCTGCAAGGGAGTGAGTTCATCATCCGCACAGACCAAAGCGCATTGTCACATTTGAACGACCAACGGCTAGTGACTCCCTGGCAGAGACGTGCTTACACAAAACTCATGGGGATGCAGTACAAAGTGGTGTACAGGAAAGGGGTTGAGAACAAAGCGGCCGATGCCTTATCGCGACGAGATGCAGAAGTTTCGGCGATATCGGTGGCTCTACCTGTTTGGCTGGATGAAGTAGTGCAGGGCTACCAGACTGATGGAAATGCTAACGAGATCTTGCTTCGCTGCAAAGAGATGGGAGACACAGCCTCTGACTACTATGTTCGAGATGGGGTGATTTTTTACAAAGGCAGGGTGTGGATTGGTGCCAATACAGCCATGCAACAGAAACTCTTGCATGCCATTCATGCTAGTGCCACAGGGGGCCACTCTGGCATTCATGCCACCTATGACAGATTGCGACGCTTGTTCGCTTGGCCTGGAATGAAGCAAGATGTGGTGAACCTGGTGTCTAACTGCAGTGTGTGCAAGCAATCCAAAAGTGAATGGATCCGTACTCTTGGACTGCTCGAACCCCTGCCCATTCCACCTCATGCATGGCACACAGTTACTCTGGATTTCGTGGAAGGATTGCCAGTGTCTCGGGGTTACTCATGCATCCTGGTAGTGGTAGACAAGTTGACCAGGTATGCTCACTTCATTCCGCTTGCTCATCCTTTCTCAGCCTTGCAAGTCGCGACCGCATTCATGACTCATGTCTACAAGCTTCACGGGCTGCCTCATGCTTTGGTCTCAGACCGTGATAAAGTTTTCACCAGTCTTTTGTGGAAGGAAATGTTCAAACAAGCGGGGACCGAGCTCCGGATGTCTTCTGCGTATCATCCCCAGACTGATGGAACCACCGAGAGAGTGAATCAGTGCATGGAGACCTATCTTCGTTGTTTTGCTCATTCTTGCCCACATAGATGGTTCCAGTGGCTGCACCTCGCCGAGTTCTGGTACAATACGTCATCTCACTCTGCGTTGTAGGCTTCGCCGTTTGAGATGCTGTATGGGCACCCTCCTCGCCATTTCGGGATCGTGGACGCGTCCGCATCAGCCCCAATGGATTTGGTAACCTGGCATGAGGAAAGGGCAGTGGTTTCAACCTTGTTAAAGCAGCAGTTGGAACGATCCAGGCAGCGGATGAAAGATCAGGCGGATAAGCATCGATCGGAGCGAGCCTTTGCAGTGGGAGACTGGGTGTACGTGAAGCTACAGCCTTATGTGCAGGTCTCAGTCGCGGCTCGGGCTAACCATAAGCTATCCTTCAAGTACTTTGGTCCCTTTCAGGTGACGGCGCGCATTGGAGCAGTGGCGCAGTCGTGTTCACCCAGTGTTCCACGTGTCCCTGCTGCGAGCAGCGCTGCCACCGGGCACCGACGTGGTGACTGCTCTTTCGGAACCACCGTCGGCGCATGCAGCGCCGGGTTTTCCTGAACGTGTGCTCGCTCGCCGGGTCGTCACCAAAGGACAGGCGCAACTTCCTCAAGTGCTGATCAAGTGGACTTCGCAACCGGAGGCGCTGGCAACCTGGGAGGACTTCTTCGAGCTCAGGAGCCGTTTTCTAGGTGCTGCGGCTTGGGGACAAGCCGTTTATGAAGACCGGGGGGATGTCACGGCCCCTTCTACTACAGGCCACCAGGAGGCCCGGTCCAAGAGGACCAAGAAGCCCAACAGGCTGTTCGACCCGGCCACCTGGGAGCTTGGTGGGTGATCGATAAGTAGGAGTGAGCCCGAGGTGTTAGGGCACGGTGGTAATGAGTGGATCGCTTCCCCTTCTCTTTCCCCTATCCTCCCACCTCCTGTAACCTCTACCTCTCGATCCCCTTCTCCTCTCAAGAACCCTAGCCCCGAATTCCCCTGTATCGCCATGAATTGAGTAGATCGAGCAAGAGGGACGTAACAAAGTGAAATAATACTGGAACACAGGAATTGATAGATTAACAAAATGCGGGACGGGAAGGGAGCACAGACAATTAGGAAGTAGAAAGAGGAAGGAAAGAATCAGGAATAAAGCAAGGCCTGAACCTTACAAGCAAGCAAAGGCCCGTCTACCACGTTTAAGGGCAAGTGACTTTTGATAAGCTCATGATGATGTCCATCATTATTGAGATGATTTGTCCGGATCTTCTTCCAGTGCTATTTTACAGACTACCGCGATCTACCAGCGCTGATCTGTGGATCTATCTGCCCGTTACTGAACCCGTTCGTCTCATACAGCTAATTTTATTCAAATGAACTTCATAATCATAGGACTGAGCAACAAAGACCATGATCTGAAAATTCAATCCAGTTTGAACTCTGAACATCGGTGCTTTCAAACAGGATCACCCTTTGACTTGACTTGCACACATCAGATAGACTGACGGACAGAGCAGACTGCAGAGCAGGCCACCGTCAAAGTGGAAGCCGGTCAATGCTGCATGTGTGTGGTCCGAACCGAAACCAAAAGCGCACAGTGCAGAGGAACCAAACTCTGTGATCGGATCAGAGACCCAGCCAGTTCAAGCTGGTACACGCCAGGCGCACATGGCAGCTTGCCCCGGGAAGAAGCCAGGGACCAGAGTCACATGACCATGCCCATGCCCAGACCCTCTTTTTTTTTTCCCAGCAGTTGCAGTGGGATCTACTCCACTCCACTCAACAAGGCAATCAATCGGCAGCCACCTTTTCCGGCTCCCTTCCTCCCCCATCTTTTATAAACCAGCACATAAACTGCTAGAGCTAGAGCTAGAGACCCCAGCCCCTTCCCTGTCTCTTCTCGGCCTCTCCTCCTCCAGTCTTGGCCTCCTTGCTTGGTGCTGGTGCTGGTGCCGGAGAGCAAGATGGCCAGGGGGTCTCAGCCATCTGCATCGCTCCTGCTCTTCTCTCTGGGGCTTGTGCTCCTCTGCTTCACCTCAGGTGACCTCTCTGCCTCCTCCGATTAGGCGACCTTGCTAGCACAGCAACACTGTTTGACTGTTTGTTCAGTACTAGGGTCCGTGGGGTTGCTCCGATGGCTTTGTCCTGTAGAAAGAAAGGGAAACTGTGCCCACTCGTTCCACCTTTTTTCTTCAGTTTTTGTTCCTTTCTGAAACTCTGGATCGCACTTTTCTGCCGCATTTTTCACCATGTTTTGGTCGATTTGGTCCAAAATGTGGTCGATGTTATGATTAGTGGAGTGTGGTACATGTTAATTATCTCGTCTAATTCAGATGAGAGGGCGGAACCCAGTTACTATCTTGCTGTTGTTTCTTGCCAAGATCTACCAGCGTGTTCTTGATTTAGATACGCATTTGTTCCAAAATAATCATCAGTTGAACTTGATCCGAAGCAACTCACAAATTTTTTCTAAGAAACTGACATTTCTCTGTTGTTGATTGAGCAGGAAGCACCGTGAGGCTGGCCGAGGCACAGGTACCTTAAGATCGCCCCCCTCTTCCTTCTCTACTCGTCATAGCAATGCATGTGTATCTGCTGATCCAACTAACTTGGGTGGTGGCAACTTGCAGAAAACGTGGTGCATGGCGAAGCCGTCGTCGGACGAGAAGGTCCTGCAGGCCAACATCAACTACGCGTGCTCCAACGTCAGCTGCGCTGTGATCCAGCCGGGCGGGCCGTGCTACAACCCCAACAACCTGCTGTCGCACACCTCCGTCGCCATGAACCTCTACTACGCCGCCAACGGCCGGCACTCCTGGAACTGCTACTTCGCCGACTCGGGCATCGTCGTCAAGTCCGACCCCAGTGAGTGGCCAGCCACTTGCCTGCCTACCTGCAGAGATCTCGGCCATTATTCTTTACAGCTCTGACAGACAGCGGTCGTTTTGCAGGTTACGGTTCGTGCACCTACTACTGATCTCTCTTCCTCGCCGAGGTCGAGCGATGCAGATGGGTCGCAGTAGGTTCTTCTTGTGTTTAATTGGTCGCGCGAGGAGCTGCATGTTGTTGTGAGCTACAGTAACTAACTGCTCCAGCATGATGATTAATTTGTTGAGGTGCAGAGTGTGTGTTGGTGTGGGTTAACTGCTAGTCTGTGTTTGCCTGTTATTGTTGGAGATGTCAGATGTCCATCCATTCACTGATCGATCTCTCCGGTGGGGAACTTGTTAATCCATGTTTGTCCGGTTACTTATTTATTATTGTTGTCCTATGACTGCATGTGTGTCGTGCTCCTGATGACGTGGGTCGTAAGATTTAATTTCAGTTACCTACTCCCTCCGTTCCAAATTACTCCATTCCAAATTACTTGTTCAAATTTCAGGTTGTTGAACTAAAACCACGACGAGTAAGTAATTTGGAACGGAGGAAGTACCTACAGAAATACAGAGTCCAGGCCAAAGCATAGTTTTTCTCTTTGATCTTCTAAAAAACAGTTTTCCTATTTTCTGCTGCTGGGAATAGTGGATATCCTCCTATATTCGTATGACGGGGAAGGGTTATATATATAAGTGAACAAGTACCATTGCGTTTCTCTGTTCCACTTCCATCGGATACGAAACGAAACGAAAAGTTTACTTGAACGCACTCCACCGCCCATCCAAAGATAGAAGTCTCGTCTCTATATTATCTATATCTATATATCTATCAATATCTTTCCCTACTAATAAAGCACGGAGTGCTTCTGCTCGTTCGTCATTAAAAATGCCCTTGAAGTTGTAAATAATTACCCACCATGTCATTGGTAAGTGGAAAAAACGGTTCGGTTTACCCTTTTCTAAAATCCGCGACTTACTCAACTTATTAAAGAGAAGCCCCTGTAATTAACAGCGTGCATGTGTGTGGCGCAGTGGTGTGAGGCTCGTCTGTTTACCTGCGAGACCCAGGTTCGAGTCCACTTGCTCCCTTTTCCTCCTTTTATTTTTCTCTCCTATTAATGTTGGTAGGCGTAGGATATTACTACTCGCTCCAGCGTCACTTAGCAGATGGGCAGCATAATGTACCAGTTACTCTATTTTTTGGACATATTCATATATTTCAAAAAAAATCATAACTTTCAAACCCTAACTCCAAATCTAACATGTTATGTATAGAAATCCCTTAAAAAGATGTGTAGATTTCAAATATGGTATTATATTAATCACTTTCAATGTCAAAAAAACTCATAACTTTCAAACCCTAACTTCAAATCTAGCATGTTATATATAGAAATCCCTTAAAAAGATGTGTAGATTTCAAATATGGTACTATATTAATCACTTTCAAATCCTAACGCCAAATCTAACATGTTATATATGGAAATCCCTTTAAAAAGATGTGTAGATTTCAAATATGCTATTATATTAATCATCATTCCTAAAATTCCATTTATGATGCAACCTTTATTAATATCTTCTTTATATGGGGTATTTTGAAAATCCTGGCTTAACGTTGATATTTCTGTAGTCTAATAAATTGGAAACATGTTGAATACATTTCACAAATAATACAACCTTATGAACTTACACCACTTATCATGTTGTTTCTCGTGGGGCATTGTGAAAGATTTGAAGGGATTCGCCGATGCTCTCAGGTGTGCATATGAGGGATGATTTTTTTCCGTTGCAACACAGGGAATAATGCCTTTCCATGGAATCTGAAGCATGCATGGTTAAAAAAGAAATTCCGAATCATACACCTGATTTCATGAAAATTATTGTGACCTCTTCAAATAGAAAATTCGTTTTAGTGTGGTATGTGCAAATCTGTTTATTATGTTTCCTTCTATATGAAAGAAAATTGAGTTGTACTTTAGACTTTATAGGTCTCCGTGCATGTAAGTTTAGAAGAAATTTGGTAACGAAAATCAGTAATGGGCATCTGGTAACTTACCAATTAAACCTTAATTTCTTATATATGTACATACATGTACGATCCTCATGATTTAGGCTCTCAATGATAAATCAAATGATGAAGGTAATGACTCATTATACTACAAATTAACTAGGAAGGTAATTTAGATATTTAAATTAATCAATTCTTTCAGGATTGAAGTGTAGCATCTCATACATGCATTTTAAGATCATTGGTAAAATATACATTACATGGCTGATGCAACAGAATGTTATCTTGGGTCATTGGGCTAGGGAGGTGTGTTTTGATTCTCCCGGTGCAACGCACGGGCATATTTACTAGTTTATATCGATATGTATTTCTATATCCTATCTATCAAACCCTAACTCCAAATCTAACATGTTATGTATAGAAATCCCTTAAAAAGATGTGTAGATTTCAAATATGGTATTATATTAATCACTTTCAATGTCAAAAAAACTCATAACTTTCAAACCCTAACTTCAAATCTAGCATGTTATATATAGAAATCCCTTAAAAAGATGTGTAGATTTCAAATATGGTACTATATTAATCACTTTCAAATCCTAACGCCAAATCTAACATGTTATATATGGAAATCCCTTTAAAAAGATGTGTAGATTTCAAATATGCTATTATATTAATCATCATTCCGAAAATTCCATTTATGATGCAACCTTTATTAATATCTTCTTTATATGGGGTATTTTGAAAATCCTGGCTTAACGTTGATATTTCTGTAGTCTAATAAATTGGAAACATGTTGAATACATTTCACAAATAATACAACCTTATGAACTTACACCACTTATCATGTTGTTTCTCGTGGGGCATTGTGAAAGATTTGAAGGGATTCGCCGATACTCTCAGGTGTGCGTATGAGGGATGATTTTTTTCCGTTGCAACACAGGGAATAATGCCTTTCCATGGAATCTGAAGCATGCATGGTTAAAAAAGAAATTCCGAATCATACACCTGATTTCATGAAAATTATTGTGACCTCTTCAAATAGAAAATTCGTTTTAGTGTGGTATGTGCAAATCTGTTTATTATGTTTCCTTCTATATGAAAGAAAATTGAGTTGTACTTTAGACTTTATAGGTCTCCGTGCATGTAAGTTTAGAAGAAATTTGGTAACGAAAATCAGTAATGGGCATCTGGTAACTTACCAATTAAACCTTAATTTCTTATATATGTACATACATGTACGATCCTCATGATTTAGGCTCTCAATGATAAATCAAATGATGAAGGTAATGACTCATTATACTACAAATTAACTAGGAAGGTAATTTAGATATTTAAATTAATCAATTCTTTCAGGATTGAAGTGTAGCATCTCATACATGCATTTTAAGATCATTGGTAAAATATACATTACATGGCTGATGCAACAGAATGTTATCTTGGGTCATTGGGCTAGGGAGGTGTGTTTTGATTCTCCCGGTGCAACGCACGGGCATATTTACTAGTTTATATCGATATGTATTTCTATATCCTATCTATCAAACCCTAACTCCAAATCTAACATGTTATGTATAGAAATCCCTTAAAAAGATGTGTAGATTTCAAATATGGTATTATATTAATCACTTTGAATGTCAAAAAAACTCATAACTTTCAAACCCTAACTTCAAATCTAGCATGTTATATATAGAAATCCCTTAAAAAGATGTGTAGATTTCAAATATGGTACTATATTAATCACTTTCAAATCCTAACGCCAAATCTAACATGTTATATATGGAAATCCCTTTAAAAAGTGTGTAGATTTCAAATATGCTATTATATTAATCATCATTCCTAAAATTCCATTTATGATGCAACCTTTATTAATATCTTCTTTATATGGGGTATTTTGAAAATCCTGGCTTAACGTTGATATTTCTGTAGTCTAATAAATTGGAAACATGTTGAATACATTTCACAAATAATACAACCTTATGAACTTACACCACTTATCATGTTGTTTCTCGTGGGGCATTGTGAAAGATTTGAAGGGATTCGCCGATACTCTCAGGTGTGCGTATGAGGGATGATTTTTTTCCGTTGCAACACAGGGAATAATGCCTTTCCATGGAATCTGAAGCATGCATGGTTAAAAAGAAATTCCGAATCATACACCTGATTTCATGAAAATTATTGTGACCTCTTCAAATAGAAAATTCGTTTTAGTGTGGTATGTGCAAATCTGTTTATTATGTTTCCTTCTATATGAAAGAAAATTGAGTTGTACTTTAGACTTTATAGGTCTCCGTGCATGTAAGTTTAGAAGAAATTTGGTAACGAAAATCAGTAATGGGCATCTGGTAACTTACCAATTAAACCTTAATTTCTTATATATGTACATACATGTACGATCCTCATGATTTAGGCTCTCAATGATAAATCAAATGATGAAGGTAATGACTCATTATACTACAAATTAACTAGGAAGGTAATTTAGATATTTAAATTAATCAATTCTTTCAGGATTGAAGTGTAGCATCTCATACATGCATTTTAAGATCATTGGTAAAATATACATTACATGGCTGATGCAACAGAATGTTATCTTGGGTCATTGGGCTAGGGAGGTGTGTTTTGATTCTCCCGGTGCAACGCACGGGCATATTTACTAGTTTATATCGATATGTATTTCTATATCCTATCTATCAAACCCTAACTCCAAATCTAACATGTTATGTATAGAAATCCCTTAAAAAGATGTGTAGATTTCAAATATGGTATTATATTAATCACTTTCAATGTCAAAAAAACTCATAACTTTCAAACCCTAACTTCAAATCTAGCATGTTATATATAGAAATCCCTTAAAAAGATGTGTAGATTTCAAATATGGTACTATATTAATCACTTTCAAATCCTAACGCCAAATCTAACATGTTATATATGGAAATCCCTTTAAAAAGATGTGTAGATTTCAAATATGCTATTATATTAATCATCATTCCTAAAATTCCATTTATGATGCAACCTTTATTAATATCTTCTTTATATGGGGTATTTTGAAAATCCTGGCTTAACGTTGATATTTCTGTAGTCTAATAAATTGGAAACATGTTGAATACATTTCACAAATAATACAACCTTATGAACTTACACCACTTATCATGTTGTTTCTCGTGGGGCATTGTGAAAGATTTGAAGGGATTCGCCGATACTCTCAGGTGTGCGTATGAGGGATGATTTTTTTCCGTTGCAACACAGGGAATAATGCCTTTCCATGGAATCTGAAGCATGCATGGTTAAAAAAGAAATTCCGAATCATACACCTGATTTCATGAAAATTATTGTGACCTCTTCAAATAGAAAATTCGTTTTAGTGTGGTATGTGCAAATCTGTTTATTATGTTTCCTTCTATATGAAAGAAAATTGAGTTGTACTTTAGACTTTATAGGTCTCCGTGCATGTAAGTTTAGAAGAAATTTGGTAACGAAAATCAGTAATGGGCATCTGGTAACTTACCAATTAAACCTTAATTTCTTATATATGTACATACATGTACGATCCTCATGATTTAGGCTCTCAATGATAAATCAAATGATGAAGGTAATGACTCATTATACTACAAATTAACTAGGAAGGTAATTTAGATATTTAAATTAATCAATTCTTTCAGGATTGAAGTGTAGCATCTCATACATGCATTTTAAGATCATTGGTAAAATATACATTACATGGCTGATGCAACAGAATGTTATCTTGGGTCATTGGGCTAGGGAGGTGTGTTTTGATTCTCCCGGTGCAACGCACGGGCATATTTACTAGTTTATATCGATATGTATTTCTATATCCTATCTATCAATATCTACATCTACAACTACATCTATATCTTCTATATCTAGTTACTTTGCATCAAAATTTGTCCCGTAAGGTTCTCTTATTGTGTTACAAAAATTTTTGGACCCCATGCCAGCGCACAGGCATATACCTATTCCAAGAAAAGAACAAAAATCTTTCAGATCTAATGTTAGATTTTTCTAACTTGGGCCACCAAAGTTTTCGGCCGTCCGATCACGCCGCAAGGTCCCAACAAGGCCTCCCAGACGATTTTTCGGCCGCCGGCCTCGAAAATTTGCCCAGTTGCATCCCCAAAGGCCTTTTTTTCGTCGGCTCGGGTCGAAATTGACGCCGGCGGACCCAGGCCGAACCCTGCGCGCTGGGGGGTGCTTGGGGGCGCCGCCCGAATCGTTTTTGGCGCGAAAATCGGCGGGCCCTTCTTGGCAGCGACTCGGCTCTTCTCGCCGCTTCGTCGTCCTCATCGCCTCGGTTCCCGCGGCGGAATCAATGCCAAAGCTGTCGCGCCGGTCAGCCTCCTCCATTGATGCCTCACGGGCGGGGCAGTGAAGACGGGACGACGCGCGTCCCTCGCCCGCCACGCGTACACACGGCGGCCACGCGTACGGGCGGCGCCTCCGCCTATATAAGTCGCCCCCAGCGCGCCGGTGACGCACAGGCTCTCCACCGCTGACGCCCCCGTTCCTCGACACCCCCATTCCTCCCTCTCTTCTCGCTATTTTCAGTTCAACCATGGCCGAGCGCTTTTTAGGCGATGGCGCGGTGGCGAACGGCTTCGGCCGCCGCCATCTTCACGAGGACGAAGCTCGGCTCCTCTATGAGGCCGGGTACCCGGTCCCGCAGGACATGCGGGTGCCCGGGGCGTGGAGGATCAACGCCGGCGGGGTCCCGGTGCCATCATCGCCCACCGGGGCGGCGCAGCGCGCGGAGATCGCGCGTATCCGCGCCTCTCTGCCGCAGGCTGCGAGGGAAGGTCCATGGTACGTCCCCGACAGCCCGCTCTGGGAGCAGTACTTCCGGCGCCGCCACACCGAGCAGCTCGAGGCCACCAACGGCGTCGTGCCCTCCGGAAGGCTCAACTCCGAAGGCCGCCGCCGATGGTGGGGCGTGCCCGGCCGCATGCTGGAGGCCGTCCTCGAGTACATCGAGGGCGGCAACACGCCCATGCTGGAGTACCCCTCTCCCCCGTCCTTCTCCCGGCGGCGTGGGAGCTCGTGGACGCCGAGGCGCATGGATCCCGGGGCGTCCCCCTCCTCGTCCGGCTCTCCCTGCCTCCGCCCCGTCAAGCCGGAGCCCCAGGACACGCCGGTCAGCCATCGCACCCGCAGCTCCGGCGTCCGCATCGCCGACTCCTCCCCCACCTCTGGCCGCCTCATCCTCATCAGGCCGAAGGAGGAGCCCGGCCTCCCCGCGGAGTACGAGGCCGTTGTCCGGCGCGGCTTCTCCGACGAGGCCGCCCTAAAGTGGGCGCGGGACGACTACCTCCGAGACAAGATGGTCTGGCAGCTTCGAGCCCTAGAGGAGATAGCCGCCCGCAAGCGTGGGCGCGAGGACGAGAGCAACATGGTGATCCTCGACAGCGACGAGGACGAGGATGCCCCCGGACCGTCCAACCCGCAGCGCCAACCTGGGAAGGGGTGCAGCAGGGACGGCGGCCGCGGAGGAGGCGACGACGACGGCGGCAGCGGAGGCGACTACACAAAGTTCTACAGCTTCCTCGGCATGTAGAGCTTGAAGGGCGGCGGGCGGCGAGGAACGGCGAGGGCGACGGCGGGCCTAGTAGCATTTTTTTCTTTTTTTGTAAATTATTTTAAATATGTATGAACTCGCCGAAGTTTGTGCTTATTTGCGCCTTGTTTGCGCCGAATGTTAGTTTTCAAAAAAATCATGGACGCCGCAACTGGGGAGCATCACGGCCCCAGCACGCGGTTTGCGCTGGTGCGCCCCTAGGGGGTGATTTTTAGCGCCTCCTGGGGGACCAACGGCTGGAGATGCTCTCATCTCGTGGAACCGTTTGTACCATGCAACCAGCCACACGGGCGCCCATTTCTTATCCACCTCTCCTCACCCACTTTCCCAAACCCTCCTCTTATCCAATCGGAGTAAGAAAGAGTCAGAGGAGTGTTGGGGAACGTAGTAATTTCAAAAAAATTCCTACGCACACGCAAGTTCATGGTGATGCATAGCAACGAGAGGGGAGAGTGTGTCTACGTACCCTCGTAGACCGAAAGAGGAAGCGTTAGCACAACGTGATTGATGTAGTCGTACGTCTTCACGATCCGATCGATCAAGTACCGAACACACGGCACCTCCAAGTTCTGCACACGTTCAACTCGATGACGTCCCTCGAACTCCGATCCAGCCGAGCTTTGAGGGTGAGTTCCTTCAGCACGACGGCGCGATGTTGATGTTCTACCGTCGCAGGGCTTCGCCTAAGCACCGCTACAATATTATCGAGGTGGACTATGGTGGAGAGGGGCACCGCACACGGCTAAAAGATCCAAGAGATCAATTGTTGTCTCTATGGGGTGCCCCTCTCCTCCGTATATAAAGGAGGGGAGGAGAGAGCCGGCCAAGGGGAGGAGGCGCGCACAAAGGGGGAGTCCTACTCCCACCGGGAGTAGGACTCCTCCTTTTCCTATTTGGAGAGGGAGAGGGAAGGAAGAGGAAGGAGGGAGGAAGGAAAGGGGGCCGGCCCCCTTCCCAATTCGGATTGGGCTTGGGGGGCGCCCCCCCTCCCTTGCTCCTTTCCCCTCCTTTCCACTAAAGCCCATTAAGGCCCATATACCTCCCGGGGGTTCCGATAACCTCCCGGTGCTCCGGTATTATCCCGATCTCACCCAGAACCATTCTGGTATCCAAATATAGTCGTCCAATATATCGATCTTTACATCTCGATCATTTCGGGACTCCTCGTCATGTTCGTGATCACATCCGAGACTCCGAACTACCTTCGGTACATCAAAAAACCATAAACTCATAATATAACCATCATCAAACTTTAAGCGTGCGGACCCTACGGGTTCGAGAACTATGTAGACATGACCGAGACACGTCTCCGGTCAATAACCAATAGTGGAACCTGGATGCTCATATTGGCTCCTACATATTCTACGAAGATCTTTATCGGTCAAACCGCATAACAACATACGCTGTTGCCTTTGTCATCGGTATGTTAGTTGCCCAAGATACGATCGTCAGTATCTCAATACCTAGTTTAATCTCATTACCAGCAAGTCTCTTTACTCGTTTCGTAACACATCATCCCGCAACTAACTCATTAGTTGCAATGCTTGAAAGGCTTAAGTGATGTGTATTACCGAGTGGGCCCAGAGATACCTCTCCGACAATCGGAGTGACAAATCCTAATCTCGAAATACGCCAACCCAACAAGTACCTTCGGAGACACCTGTAGAGCACCTTTATAATCACCAAGTTATGTTGTGACGTTTGGTAGGACAGAAAGTGTTCCTCCGGTAAACGGGAGTTGCATAATCTCATAGTCATAGGAACATGTATAAGTCATGAAGAAAGCAATAGCAACATATTAAACGATCAAGTGCTAAGCTAACAGAATGGGTCAAGTCAATCACATTATTCTCCTAATGATGTGATCCCGTTAATCAAATGACAACTCTTTGTCTATGGCTAGGAAACATAACCATCTTTGATCAATGAGCTAGTCAAGTAGAGGCATACTAGTGACACTCTATTTGTCTATGTATTCACACATGTATTATGTTTCCGGTTAATACAATTCTAGCATGAATAATAAACATTTATCATGATATAAGGAAATAAATAATAACTTTATTATTGCCTTTAGGGCATATTTCCTTCAGTCTCCTACTTGCACTAGAGTCAATAATCTAGATTACACAGTAATGATTCTAACACCCATGGAGCCTTGGTGCTGATCATGTTTTGCTCGTGGAAGAGGCTTAGTCAACGGGTCTGAAACATTCAGATCCGTATGTATCTAATACGTCTCCAACGTATCTATAATTTTTGATTGCTCCATGCTATATTATCTTGGGCTATATTGGGCTTTATTTTACACTTTTATATTATTTTTGGGACTAACCTATTAACCGGAGGCCCAGCCCAGAATTGTTGTTTTTTGCCTATTTCAGTGTTTAGGATAAACAGAATATCAAACGGAGTCCAAACGGAATAAAATCTTCGGAAACGTGATTTTCTCACCAAACATGATCCAGGAGACTTGGACCCTACTGCAAGGGATCAAAGAGGTGGTCACGAGGGTGGGGGCGCCCCTTGGGGCGCGCCCCCTGCCTCGTGGGCCCCTCGGTGCTCCACCGACGTACTCGTTCTGTCGGTGTCAAAACTGGCGGATCTCGGGTAGGGGGTCCCGAACTATGCGTCTAGGCCAGATGGTAACATGAGGCAAGGGACACGAAGTTTTACCCAGGTTCGGGCCCTCTTGATGGAGGTAAAACCCTACGTCCTGCTTGATTAATATTGAAGATATGGGTGTTACAAGAGTGGATCTACCACAAGATCAGAGAGGCTAAACCCTAGAAGCTAGCCTACTGTATGATTGTATGTTGTGATTGTTGTCCTACGGACTAAAACCCTTCGGTTTATATAGACACCGGAGAGGGTTAGGGTTACACAAGGTCGGTTACAAAGGAGCAGGTATCCATATACATATTGCCTAGCTTGCCTTCCACGCCAAGTAGAGTCCCACCCGGACACGAGACGAAGTCTTCAATCTTGTATCTTCATAGTCTAACAGTCCGGCCAATGGAGATAGTCCGGCTGTCCGGAGACCCCCTAATCCAGGACTCCCTCAGTAGCCCCTGAACCAGGCTTCAATGATGATGAGTCCGGCGCGCAGTTGTCTTCGGCATTGCAAGGCGGGTTCCTTCTCCGAATACATCACAGAAGAATTTGAATACGAGGATAGTGTTCGACCCTGCAAAATAAGTTCCACATTTCACCGTAGAGAATAATGCTTTCGCAAATCTAATCCGCTAGCTTGTTTTGGCAACATGACGTTACGTCATGGCCCGGTGATTATTCGAACCATTTCTTTTAACCAGCCCCGCACATAACGCGAGGTAGTTTTTCGACACGTCTTGTCAAAGCAGAGATCGTGTCCCCTTATTACGGGATTCTCATCAATACGGGCGTGGGTAACCCAACCACGCCATCAATTGCGGCGCTTGGGGGATAAGCGAGTTTTACTAGGCAAGTGGGGACGTTTAATTTTGTCCACCCATATAAAGGGATAAGGATTCACCTTTCTATCCACGCCTTCTTCCTCCTCTGCTCATCCGCTCCCGCATACTCGAGATCTAGCGCCCAAGTCCTCACTTCCATCTCAACCTTCTCCAACCATGTCCGGAGCGGGAGGCAAGTGGATGGTCTCCTCCGTCACGGAGGGAGACATCAAGAAACTGAGGAGAGCCGGATACCTGCCCGACGACATCGCGCACCAGCTCCCATATGAGGGACAACTCATCCCCACCCCTGAGCCCCATGAGAAGGTGGTATTCCTCACCCATTTCCTCCGCGGACTGGGATTCCCTCTCCATCCCTTCGTCCGGGGGCTCATATTTTATTACGGCCTGGATTTCCACGATCTGGCCCCGAACTTCATCCTCAACATCTCGGCATT
This sequence comes from Triticum aestivum, assembly GCF_018294505.1. Taxonomy (NCBI): domain Eukaryota; kingdom Viridiplantae; phylum Streptophyta; class Magnoliopsida; order Poales; family Poaceae; genus Triticum; species Triticum aestivum. The sequence continues at coordinate 187,291,438 of NC_057800.1, forward strand.
TATCATCATGTGCGAGGCCTTTCTCCGCGTCAAGCCCCACTTCGGCCTATGGCTGAAGACCTTCAATGTCAAGCCGAAGGTAGTGAGCGGCCGCCAGGCGGCGTGCGGAGGCGCCATGGTGGGCAAGATGCCCACCATCACATGGCTCGAGGGCACCTTCGTGGACACCATAAAGGGGTGGCAATCGGGGTAGTTCTATATCACCGAGCCGCGCGACCCCGCATTGGTAGCAGCCCCCGAGTTCCGATCTGGCATCCCCATGCGGCTCACCTCCTGGAAAGAGAAGGGCCTGTCCCGGGGTAATTCAAAAGAGCTGACCGGACTCCAGTCATCTATTCAGAACATGGTGGACAAGAAGCTCAAGCTTGTCAACATAGTCCAGGTTATGCTCGTCCGCCGGATACTCCCGTGCCAACAACGGGAGTTTACCTTGTGGGAGTTCAATCCGGCACAGCACCGAACTCTGAACAGGCTCTTTGACACGACTCATGAAGATGCCTGGAGGGTACTGTTCAAGGGCGCCGCGGTCCCTCCTCCCATTACTGAGGATCGCGGATTCAGCGCAAAGCGCCAAGCCAGTGCGGTAAGCTGTTTTACCTTTTACAGGATACTTGTTTTCTATACAGATTGACTCCATGCGGGATCTAAATTCCCGTGTCGTTAATAGGACTGGCAGAAAATGGCCGGACAGATCGACTGTCCGGCTCCCTTGCCTGAAGGCCCCGCAGACGCTCTTCTGACGAAGATGCTGACTCCGGCCCCTTATAAGGTGCCGGAGAAGACCAAGAAGGCCAAGGGAGCTCGAAAGAGTTCCCGACGCCAGGCATCGTCGGACTCACCGTCCGATGATTCTGTGGTGCACTCTTCCCCCGGAGATGAGGAAGAGGAAGAAGAGGCTCCCCCACCGACTGGGGGACACAATAAAAGGAAGGCCGCCCCAACTGGGGAGGCCGGAGGGTCCAAGAAGGGAAGGACGCTCCTTTCGAACAGCTCCACCGCCGCCGACGAAAGTGAAGACGAGTGGTTGCCCAGGGGCAAGCCCTAGGGGAGATCGTAAGTATTCGGATACCAAAGTAACCCATAGGATTCCTTTGTCGCATTGCTTTCCCTAACGCCGAACTCCATTGCGCAGGCCGCCCCGAGCCAATATCGAGGTATCCTCGGACGGCTCCCTGGGCGCGTCGGACATGGATAGCGATCCAGTCCCAATCGCCACCTCCCCTCATCCAGCCGACGACACCGAGGTACTGTCTCAAGAGGCACCGGATCAAGGGGGGACAGTCCCGGAGGCGCCTCAAGGCGACCTTCCGGACTCCGGGAGCCGAGGGACGGGGTCCCCGAGAGCTCCAAGTTCGGCCCTTAGCCGAACACCGCACCGGACCGTCCAACGGCTCCGAGCTCGGGTAGGCGGCCCCCTTCTGAGGGGGGCGAGACGCCTGTGCCGGTGACCTCTGTCCATCCAGAGGCGCCGGACACTATGTTGGAAGCGCTTCGCAACGCTTCCATCAAGGAGGAGCACCACACTATCATGAGTGCGGTGATCCAGAAGGTTCAGTCCGCCAAGAGCGGATTGACTGAAGCCTGTACTAGCCTTCTAACAGGCTTCGAGGTAAGTGTTTTAAAATGTAGTAGAAATATTACCGCATAGACAGTAGCCCCTGATGCTTTGTTCGGTGTTCGTGAAGAAAAGCTGAACAAAGGATCAAATAATATCGCATGAGCCTAATATAAGTATGTCAATATGCATATGCAGGCTTCGCTTCTCGCGTCCGCACTAATTGCGGAGGTCACCGTACTGAAGGAGGCCCTCGAGGGGTCCCAGAAAGAGCTCGGCCTTGCTAAGAGGCAGCTCGAGGAGAACAAGGGTAAGTAATACCCCCTCTATAGATGAGAAAAAGGACGCGGTTGCTAAATGACAGGATCATTGTATGTTTGCCAGGGGCCACGACCGAGGTGGCGACCCTGAAGCAAGCGATGTCCCAGGCCGAAGAGAAGGCGGCCCAGGAGCGCATCGAGCGAGAGAGGCACGAGGCTTAGGTGGGCGAGGTGCAGCAAGAGCTCCAGGCTCTCATGACGAAGCACGAGGCGTTGGAGCTTGACTTGAAGACGCGAGAGTCTGAGCTTGCCGCGGCCCGTGAGAGCGCGAAGAGTGCCAAGGCCGAGGCCCAGAAGGCCCTTCAGGATATGGACACGATGAAGATGATAGCGGTGGGTAAGGCTTTCTATATGCAAAGCGAGCATGTAAAGGTGAATTACCGATTACTTACCCGAATCCAGAGCTCTTCGGGAGCATTCGCAGATTTGCCCCGCAGTGTGTCCGATGCCGCACAATTCTACTGGGCCGTGGACGGGAGCTTGATGGAGAAGCTGTTCTGGTCTCAGTATGCTGAGGCCAAACATCCGGTGCCATTGAGCGACCAGCTGAAGCAGATGGCCGAGCTACATAAGGTGGCCGATCAGGCCATGAAGGGCTTCATAGTCCGATTGTGGCCTGGCGATGCCCTTCCGAACAGCTTCTTCGGCCTGGTGAGGCGGCTTGTGGATGCCTGCCCATGGCTGGAGGTCGTCAGGCGATCCATATGCATTGAAGGTGCACGTCGGGCCTTTGCCCGTGTGAAAACACAGTGGGTCAAGCTGGACGCCGTGAAGCTTATCAAGGAGGGGCCGCCGGAGGGCAAGGAGCACCGCCACCCCGAGATGTACTACGAGGGTGTTCTGCCGGGCGCCCGTCTTATCGCGGATGAGTGTTCACAAAATGTAATATTTGAATGAGACTTGCTCGTTTTGTATCCTGTGTGATGGAAACTTGTTTCATATGGGCTATGCAACGCTTGTGTGAATTTAAAATATTACCTTCTGTTTGGCTGTTTATCCAATCTGAGAGATGGCTAGTCCTCGGCTTCTACCCCCAAACCACGAGTGCTGGGGTGTTCGGGATAAACCTGAGCACTCTTGTTCCCATGTTTGGGTCCTTCGAGGGAGGTGCTCAGCACAACGAACAAGGCAACCGTACTAATAATGCTTTATCACTCTCACTTAGCCATAGAATTCTATAATTTTAAATTTCGGCGAAGCCCCTCGTATTCGGAAGGCCAAATTCGGGGCGCGATACACGCCTGTAGGCCGGACGGAGCCGGCCCTTCGCCCTAAGCGGCATAAGTCTTTAGGGACTCGAAAAACCTCGCCGAACAGCGGAGCGGAACGTAAGGAACCAAAACATAGGAGTCGGGCAAACCCAACATTTGACCAAAGACATGATTCGGAGCTGATGCATATAATGCTATAAGTTCGGGGTGCCGCACTTGTGAAAGTGTTCGTACTTTTCACACCATATTGTGAGTACGAAAGCCCCTTGTGCATTGGCCGTACCAGAGTGTACGGTTGCTAGGCGTCATTAATGAACACATAGATATGTATACATATAACAAAAATGCGATAATAGCCGTAATGTCATGCATTGTATATTAAAGAATTGCATTAAAGCAGAGTGATACAGATAGTGTAATAAGCAAAAGAGTAGGACTATGTCCCTTCCAAGGGCGAGCTGAGGAATTATATGAAATATGTAATCCACCTGGGAATTCCGTAGTTGTCGGCCTCCTTGGTTGTTGTATCATGTGTTTGGCAATAGAGCTGCCGGACAGTGTTTCCAGAGATTGAAGTCCTGAAAGAAAAAGAAAAATAACCAAACGGGAAGCCCCTGGTGCGGTTTAGGCCGCGTTTTGGGGCGTGCCGTGGTTGTGCCCCCCTCCCCACCTGTGCCCATGGTATTTTTAATGCGTAATTATATGTACGCGCGGCACGAACAACGCCGTTGGGCTGGGATTAGGGTGGCCGCCGTATTGCTACTCGAGCTCAGATCACGCCAGGCGGTCTGTTTGCCGATTGCCCCAAGGGCGCTTGAAGGTGTCCGGGCTTTGAAACGCCGAACTGGTAGATTGCCTTAAGAGGCTGCTTTGCGCTTCTGCTGCAAGGGCCGCGGTGTGCTCCTCTGTTCAGAGAGAGCGCTCTGTGTTTCCGTTGACTATAATAACTCCGCGAGGTCCTGGCATCTTGAGCTTGAGGTATGCATAATGTGGCACCGCATTGAATCTAGCGAATGCGGTTCGTCCGAGCAGCGTGTGGTAACCACTGCGGAACGGGACTATATCGAAGATTAACTCTTCGCTTCGGAAGTTATCCGGGGATCCGAAGACCACTTCCAGTGTAATTGAGCATGTGCAGTGGGCCTCTACGCCTGGAATGACGCCTTTAAAGGTCGTCTTTGTGGGTTTGATCCTTGAGGGGTCTATACCCATTTTGCGCATTGTGTCCTGATAAAGCAGGTTCAGGCTGCTGCCACCGTCCATAAGGACTCGAGTGAGGTGAAATCCGTCGATGATTGGGTCTAAGACTAGTGCGGCGAATCCGTCGTGACGGATACTAGTGGGGTGGTCCCTGCGATCCAAGGTGATCGGACAGGAGGACCAAGGGTTGAACTTTGGGGTGACTGGCTCCAGCGCATATACGTCCCTGAGCGCATGCTTTCGCTCCCTCTTTGGGATGTGGGTTGCATATATCATGTTCACCATCCGCACTTGCGGGGGAAACCTCTTCTGTCCTCCAGTGTGCGGCTGCCGGGGTTCGTCCTCGTCATCGCTATGCGCCCCCTTGTCCTTGTTTTTGGCGATTAACTTGCCGGCCTGCTTGAACACCCAACAATCCCTATTGGTGTGATTGGCTGGCTTGTCTGGGGTGCCGTGTATTTGACACGAGCAATCGAGTATACGGTCCAAGCTGGACGGAACCGGCGTACTTTGTCTGAATGGCTTTTTCCGTTGACCGGGTTTAGAGCCTTTGAATCCGGCATTGACTGCCGTATCCTCAGTACTTTCGCCGTTAATGCGGCGCTTATGCTTGTTGCGACGTAACCTGCTATTGCCGTCCTTGGTATCTGAGGTACCATGGTTCTTTGATATGTTGTTACTGCGAGCCAACCAGCTGTCTTCTCCCGCACAAAAGCGGGTCATGAGCGTCGTGAGGGCTGCCATAGATTTTGGCTTTTCCTGACCAAGGTGCCGGGCTAGCCACTTGTCTCGGATGTTGTGCTTGAAAGCCGCTAAGGCCTCCGCATCCGGACAGTCAACGATTTGATTTTTCTTTGTAAGGAACCGAGTCCAGAATTGCCTGGCCGACTCTTCTGGCTGCTGAATTATGTGGCTCAAGTCATCGGCGTCTGGTGGTCGCACATAAGTGCCCTGAAAGTTGTCGAGGAATGCGGCTTCTAGATCTTCCCAACAACTAATGGAGTCCGCTGGCAAGCTATTAAGCCAATGCCGCGCTGGTCCTTTGAGTTTTAGTGGGAGGTATTTGATGGCATGTAAGTCATCACCGCGGGCCATGTGGATGTGGAGGAGGAAGTCCTCAATCCATACTGCAGGATCTGTTGTGCCGTCGTATGATTCAATGTTTACAGGTTTGAAACCTTCTAGGAATTGATGTTCCATTACTTCGTCTGTGAAGCATAAGGGGTGTGCAGCGCCTCTGTATTGGGCTATATCGCGACGCAGCTCGTATGGGTCCTGCCCGCTGTGTTCGGCCCGACCGGATTTGCTTACTGTATCCGGCGTGACGTTTACCGTCTCGTAGGGTGGTGCGCCCTCGTGATCCATAGATCAATCTTGAATGCTTTGCTTTGTCCTCCAATATGTCTCACAGGTCTGGCGTATCTCCCCATGCCTTTTTATTTGGATGGCGCTGGGGTGGAGGCTGAGCTTTTGGCTGGAATGCCTCTCTATCGCGGCCACGAGGTGGCCGGTCAGCCGTATCATACGCTTCTTCCTCCAGTCGGGGTAGTAACCTGCGCCTTGGGTAACTCTTGGAGGGACGGTCGAGTTTATATTCCTCGGCCGCGAGGACTTCAGTCCATTTTTCAGCTAGCAGGTCTTGATCAGCTTGAAGCCGTTGTTGCTTTTTCTTCAGGCTATTTGCCGTGGCCATAAGCCTGCGCTTGAAGCGCTCTTGTTCGACGGGATCCTCTGGTACGGCGAATTCATCGTCGTCGAGGCTTGCCTCGTCTTCAAAGGGGGCATGTAATTGTCATCCTCCTCCTCTCTGCCAGCTGCCCTCTTAGGAGAGTTGGCTCCTTCATCCTCCTGCTCTAAATCTTGCTGGAGGGGATTGTTGTTGTTGTCTTCGGTGCTATCCAGAGTGTTATTATCTCCTGTGCCAGTGTCACCACTTTTGCTTTGGCGGGACTTAGAGCGGCTCCACTAACGTCGGCGCTTGGGTTGCTTCTTGGAGGGGCCATCCTCCGCTATCTCGTCCCCGTTGCCTTCATTGGGTGTATCCACCATGTATATGTCATACGACGAGGTGGCTTTCTAGTGCCCTATAGGTGATGGTTCATGTTCGTCTCCTATATCATCGTCCATACCGTCGATGTCTTCGGATTCGAAGTCGAGCATGTCGGTTAAATCATCGACAGTGGCTACAAAGTGGGTGGTGGGTGGGCGTCGAATTTCTTCGTCGTCCGCAACCCAATCCTGTTGGCCATAATCCGGCCAGGGCTCTCCTGACAAAGAGAGAGACTTTAGTGAATTCAGGATGTCGCCAAAGGGCGAGTGCTGAAAGATATCCGCGGCGGTGAATTCCATGATCGGCGCCCAATCGGATTCGATTGGCAGGGGCGCGGATGGTTCGGGGTCCGGCAGAGAGTCCGGTACCTTGGAGTCACGGGCCGTGCGGAGGATTATGCTGGTGTTTGGCTCGATCGCCGTCGAGACTGCAGCCCCTGAGGCGGTGTCTAGCCACCCGTCCTCGATTGGCGCAGTTGGCTCCGAGCTAAGGGTCAGAGCTGATGCGGGCGTGGCTTCTGGGGTACCGTCCGGTGGCAGAGCTAGGTCATACCCATCGCGACAGTGCGGCGTGCCCGGCTGTGGCTCGAATCCGTCGAAGATCAAGTCCCCACGTATGTTGGATGTGTAATTCAAACTTCCAAATCTGACCTGATGGCCAGGGGCGTAGCTTTCAATCTGCTCCAGATGGCCAAGCGAATTAGCCCGCAGTGCAAAGCAGCCGAATACGAAGATCTGTCCGGGGAGAAAAGTCTCACCCTGGACCGCATCGCTACCGATGATAGTAGGAGCCATCAAGCCTAACGGCGATGACACAGAGGAACTCTCAATGAAAGCACCAATGTCGGTGTCAAAACCGGCGGATCTTGGGTAGGGGGTCCCGAACTGTGCGTCTAGGCCGGATGGTAACAGGAGGCAAGGGACACGAAGTTTTACCTGGGTTCGGGCCCTCTTGATGGAGGTAAAACCCTACGTCCTGCTTGATTAATATTGAAGATATGGGTGTTACAAGAGTGGATCTACCACGAGATCAGAGAGGCTAAACCCTAGAAGCTAGCCTACGGTATGATTGTACGTTGTGATTGTTGTCCTACGGACTAAAACCCTTCGGTTTATATAGACACCGGAGAGGGTTAGTGTTACACAAGGTCGGTTACAAAGGAGGAGGTATCCATATACATATTGCCTAGCTTGCCTTCCATGCCAAGTAGAGTACCACCCGGACACGAGACGAAGTCTTCAATCTTGTATCTTCATAGTCTAACAGTCCGGCCAATGGAGATAGTCTGGCTGTCCGGAGACCCCCTAATTCAGGACTCCCTCACCTTCCTCCTATATATACCCACGTACCCCCAAACGATCAGAACAGGAGCCAAAAACCTAATTCCACCGCCGCAACTTTCTGTATCCACGAGATCCCATCTTGGGGCCTGTTCCCGAGCTCCGCCGGAAGAGGGCCGTCATCACAGAAGGCTTCTACATCATCATAGCCTCTCCGATGAAGTGTGTGTAGTTTACCTCAGACCTTCGGGTCCATAGTTAGTAGCTAGATGGCATCTTCTCTCTCTTTGAATCTCAACACAAAGTTCTCCCCCTCTCTTGTGGAGATCTATTCGATGTAATGACCTATGAATTGTGGGTTTATGATCAAGTCTATCTATGAATAATATTTGAATCTTCTCTGAATCCTTTTATGCATGATTGGTTATCTTTGCAAGTCTCTTCAAATTATCCGTTTGGTTTGGCCAACTAGATTGGTAGTTCTTGCCATGGGAGAAGTGCTTAGCTTTGGGTTCAATCTTACGGTGTCCTTACCCAGTGACAAAAGGGGCAGCAAGGCACGTATTGTATCATTGCCATCGAGGATAACAAGATGGGGTTTATTTCATATTGCATGAATTTATCTCTCTACATCATGTCATCTTGCTTAAGGCGTTACTCTGTTTTTAACTTAATACTCTAGATGCATGCTGGATAGCTGTCGATGAGTGGAGTAATAGTAGTAGATGCAGAATCGTTTCGATCTACTTGTCACGGACGTGATGCCTATATACATGATAATGCCTAGATATTCTCATAATTATGCTCAATTCTATCAATTGCTCAACAGTAATTTGTTCACCCACCGTAGAATAATTATGCTCTTGAGAGAAGCCACTAGTGAAACCTATGGCCCTCGGGTCTATTCTCATCATATCAATCTCCATCACTTTTATATTGTTTTGCTATTTACATTGCTTTTACTTTTTACTTTGCATCTTTATATCAAAAATACCAAAAATATTCTATCTATCAGATCTCACTCTCGTAAGTGACCGTGAAGGGCTTGACAACCCCTAATCGCGTTGGTTGCGAGTAGCCATCACTTTGTGCAGGTACGAGGGACTTGAGCGTAGGCTCCTACTGGATTGATACCTTGGTGCTCAAAAACTGAGGGAAATACTTATGCTACTCTGCTGCATCATCCCTTCCTCTTCGGGGAAAACCAACACAAGCTCAAGACGTAGCAAGAAGGATTTCTAGCGCCGTTGCCGGGGAGTGTACGCAAAAAGTCAATATACCAAGTACCCATCACAATCCCTATCTCTCGCATTACATTATTTGCCATTTGCCTCTCGTTTTCCTCTCCCCCCAATTCACCCTTGCCGTTTTATTCGCCCTATCTCTCCCTATCCTCCCTCTCTATTTGCCTCTCTTGTCCGCTTGCTTTTTGTTTGCCCGTGTGTTAGATTGCTTGTTTGTCGCGATGGCTCAAGATACTACCAAACTGTGTGACTTCACCAATACCAATAATAATGATTTCCTTAGCACTCCGATTGCTCCTCTTACCGATGCTGAATCTTGTGAAATTAATACTGCTTTGTTGAATCTTGTTATGGAAGATCAATTCGCCGGCCTTCCTAGTGAAGATGCAGCTACTCATCTGAATAGCTTCATTGATTTATGTGATATGCAAAAGAAAAAAGATGTCAATAATGATGTCGTTAAATTGAAGCTATTTCCTTTTTCGCTTAGAGATCGTGCTAAAGCTTGGTTTTCGTCTTTGCCTAAGAATAGTATTGATTCATGGAACAAATGCAAAGATGCTTTTACCTATAAGTATTTTCCTCCCGTTGAGATCATCTCTCTTAGAAACGATATAATGAACTTTAAACAACTTGATCATGAACATGTTGCACAAGCTTGGGAGAGAATGAAATTAATGATACGTAATTGCCCTACTCATGGTTTGAATTTGTGGATGATTATACAAAAATTTTATGCTGGATTCAATTTTGCTTCTAGAAATCTTTTAGATTCGGCCGCGGGAGGCACTTTTATGGAAATCACTTTAGGAGATGCTACTAAAATCCTAGATAATATTATGGTTAATTATTCTCAATGGCATACTGAAAGAACTTCTAATAAAAAGTGCATGCGATAGAAGAAATTAATGTGTTGAGTGGAAAGATGGATGAACTTATGAAATTATTTGCTACTAAGAGTGTTTCTTCTGATCCTAATGATATGCCTTTGTCTACTTTGATTGAGAATAATAATGAATCTATGGATGTGAATTTTGTTGGTAGGAATAATTTTGGTAACAACGCTTATAGAGGGAATTTTAATCCTAGGCCATATCCTAGTAATCCTTCTAATAATTATGGGAATTCCTACAACAACTCTTATGGAAATTATAATAAGATGCCCTCTGATTTTGAATCTAATACTAAAGAATTTATTTCTTTGCAAAAGAATTTTAATGCTATGATTGAAGAAAAATTGCTTAAGATTGATGATTTGGCTAGGAACGTTGATAGAATTGCTCTTGATGTTGATGCTTTGAAACTTAGATCTATTCCACCTAAGCATGATATTAATGAGTCTCTAAAAGCCATAAGAATTTCAATTGATGAGTGTAAGGAAAGAACCGTTAGGATGCGTGCTTCCAAAGATGCCTTTATTAAAGCGTGTTCTTCCAATTCCGATGAAAATCAAGATCAAGATCTAAAAGTTATTGATGTGTCTCCAATTAAATCTTTATTTTGCAATATGAATCTGGATGAAACTGAATATGATCTTCCTTTACCTAGAAGGCGTTCTAAAAATTCAGAGTGTTTAGATATTAATGATGAAATTGATGAAAGTGGGATTGAAAGAAATAAAAATCTAGATGTTGCTAAACCCACATATTGGATTTCAAGGAATTTAATTATGAAAATTGTTCTTTGATTGATTGTATTTCCTTGTTGCAATCCGTGCTAAATTCTCCACATGCTTATAGTCGAAATAAAGCCTTCACCGAACATATTGTTGATGCCTTGATGCAATCTTATGAAGAAAAACTTGAGTTGAAAGTTTCTATCCCTAGAAAACTCTATGATGAGTGGGAACCAACTATTAAAATTAAAATTAAAGATCATGAGTTTTATGCTTTGTGTGATTTGGGTGCTAGTGTCTCTACTATTCCCAAGACTTTGTGGGATTTACTAGATTTCCGTATTTTTGATGATTGCTCTCTAAACTTGCATCTTGTGGATTCCACTATTAAGAAACCGATGTGAAGAATTAATGATGTTCTTATTGTTGCAAATAGGAATTATGTTCCCGTAGATTTCATTGTTCTTGATATAGATTGCAATCCTTCTTGCCCTATTATTCTTGGTAGACCTTTCCTTAGAACGGTTGGTGCGATTATTGATATGAAGGAAGGGAATATTAGATTTCAATTTCCATTAAAAAAAGGGCATGGAACACTTTCCAAGAAATAAAATAAAATTACCATATGAAACTATCATGAGAGCCACTTATGAATTGCCTACCAAAGATGGCAATACCTAGATCTATCCTTGCTTGTTATGCCTAGCTAGGGGCGTTAAACGATAGCGTTTGTTGGGAGGCAACCCAATTTTATTTTTATTCCTTGCTTTTTGCTCCTGTTTAGTAATAAATAAATTATTTAGCCTCTGTTTTGGTTGTGTTTTTTGTGTTTAATTAGTGTTTGTGCCAAGTAGAACCGTTGGGAAGACTTGGGGAAAGTCTTGTTGAACTTGCTGTAAAAAACAGAAACTTTAGCGCTCACGAGAACTGCTGTCATTTTTATTTGAAGAGTGATATTTAGTTAATTATTTTTGCAGATGATTAATATATAAATTCCTCACGTCCAGCAATTTATTTTAGAATTTCTGGGGTTCCAGATCTTGCGCTAGCTACAGATTACTACAGACTGTTCTGTATGACAGATTCTGTTTTTCGTGTGTTGTTTCTTATTTTGATGAATCTATGGCTAGTAAAATAGTTTATAATCCATAGATAAGTTGTAATACAGTAGGTTTAACACCAATATAAATAAAGAATGAGTTCATTACATTACCTTGAAGTGGTCTTTTGTTTTCTTTCGCTAACGGAGCTCACGAGTTTTCTATTTTGAGTTTTGTGTTGTGAAGTTTTCAAGTTTTGGGTGAATTCTTTTGATGGATCATGGAACAAGGAGTTGCAAGAGCCTAAGCTTGGGTATGCCCATGTCACCCCCAATATAATCCAAGGACACCAAAAAGTCAAAGCTTGGGGATGCCCCGGAAGGCATCCCCTCTTTCGTCCACTTCCATCGGTAATTTACTTGGAGCTATATTTTTATTCACCAACATGATATGTGTTTTGCTTGGAGCGTCTTGTATTATTTGTGTCTTTGTTTGTTAGTATTCCACAATCATCCTTGCTGTACACACCTTTTGAGAGAGCCATACATGAATTAAAATTTGGTAGAATACTCTATGTGCTTCACTTATATCTTTTGAGCTAAGTAGTTTTGCTCTATGTGCTTCACTTATATCTTTTGAGCTAGATAATTTTGCTCTATGTGCTTCACTTATATCCTTTGAGCTAGATAATTTTGCTCTATGTGCTTCACTTATATCCTTTGAGCTAGATAATTTTGCTCTATGTGCTTCACTTAGATTTTTAGAGCACGGTGGTGGATTCGTTTTAAAGAAACTATTGACCTCTCATGCTTCACTTAAATTAATTTGAGAGTCTCTTAATAGCATGGTAATTTTCCTAATAATAATATGCTTGGTATTCAAGATTTGTGAAACTTTCTTTTGAGTGTGTTGAATACTAAGAAAAGATTGAAGCATGATAATTGTTTTGAGATATGGAGGTGATAATATTAAAGTCATGCTAGTTGAGTAGTTGTGAATTTAAAGAATACTTGTGTTAAAGTTTGTGATTCCCGTAGCATGCACGTATGGTGAACCGTTATGTGATGAAGTCGGAGCATGATTTATTTATTTATTGTCTTCCTTATGAGTGGCGGTCGGGGACAAGCGATGGTCTTTTCCTACCAATCTATCCCCCTAGGAGCATGCGCGTAATACTTTGCTTTGATAACTTCTAAATTTTTGTAATAAGTATATGAGTTCTTTATGACTAATGTTGAGTCCATGGATTATACGCACTCCCACCCTTCCACCCTTGCTAGCCTATCTAATACCGCGCAACTTTCGCCGGTATCATACACCTACCATATACCTTCCTCAAAACAGCCACCATACCTACCTATTATGGCATTTCCATAGCCATTCCGAGATATATTGCCATGCAACTTTCCACCATCTAGTTCATCATGACACATCCATCATTGTCATATTGCTTAGCATGATCATGTAGTTGACATATTATTTGTGGCAAAGCCACCGATCATAATTCTTTCATACTTGTCACTCGTGATTCATTGCATATCCCGGTACACCGCCGGAGGCATTCATATAGAGTCATATTTTGTTCTAAGTATCGAGTTGTAATTGTTGAGTTGTAAGAAAAATAAAAATGTGATGATGATCATTATTAGAGCATTGTCCCAAGTGAGGAAAGTATGATGGAGACTATGATTCCCCCATAAGTCGGGATGAGACTCCGGACGAAAAATAAATAAAAGAGGCCAAAGAAGCCCAAATAAAAAAAGAGGCCACAAAAAAAGAGAAAAGGCCCAAATAAAAATAATAAAATAATAAAATAATAAAAAATAAAAAAATAAAAAAATAAAAAATGAGAGAAAAAGACAGAAGGGACAATGTTACTATCCTTTTACCACACTTGTGCTTCAAAGTTGCACCATGATCTTCATAGTAGAGAGTCTCCTATGTTGTCACTTTCATATACTAGTGGGAATATTTCATTATAGAACTTGGCTTGTATATTCCAATGATGGGCTTCCTCAAATTGCCCTAGGTCTTCATGAGCAAGCAAGTTGGATGCACACCCACTTAGTTTCTTTTTGAGCATTCATATACTTATAGCTCTAGTGCATCTGTTGCATGGCAATCCCTACTCACTCACATTGATATCTATTGATGGGCATCTCCATAGCCCGTTGATACGCCTAGTCGATGTGAGACTATCTTCTCCTTTTTGTCTTCTCCACAACCACCATTCTATTCCACTTATAGTGCTATATCCATGGCTCACGCTCATGTATTGCATGAAGATTGAAAAAGTTTTGAAAAAGTTAGAGTATGAAACAATTGCTTGGCTTGTCATCGGGGTTGTGCATGATTTAAATTCTTTGTGTGGGGAAGATGGAGCATAGCCAGACTATATGATTTTGTAGGGATAACTTTCTTTGACCATGTTATTTTGAGAAGACATAATTGCTTTGTCAGTATGCTTGAAGTATTATTATTTTCTATGTCAATATAAACTTTTGTCTTGAATCTTTCTATTCTGAATATTCATACCACAATTAAGAAGATTTGCATTGAAATTATGCCAAGTAGCACTCCGCATCAAAAATTCTCTTTTTATCATTTACCTACTTGAGGACGAGCAGGAATTAAGCTTGGGGATGCCTGATACGTCTCCAACGTATGTATAATTTTTGATTTCTCCATGCTATATTATCTACTGTTTTGGACTATATTGGGCTTTATTTTCCACTTTTATATTATTTTTGAGACTAACCTATTAACCGGAGGCCTAGCCCAGAATTGCTGTTTTTTTGCCTATTTCAGTGTTTCGGATAAACAGAATATCAAACGGAGTCCAAACGGAATAAAATCTTCGGAAACGTGATTTTCTCACCGAACGTGATCCAGGAGACTTGGACCCTACTGCAAGGGATCAAAGAGGTGGTCATGTGGGCCCCTCGGTGCTCCACCAATGTACTCCTTCCTCCTATATATACCCACGTACCCCCAAACGATCAGAACAGGAGCCAAAAACCTAATTCCACCGCCGCAAATTTCTGTATCCACGAGATCCCATCTTGGGGCATGTTCCGGAGCTCCGCCGGAAGAGGGCCGTCATCACGGAAGTCTTCTACATCATCATAGCCTCTCCAATGAAGTGTGAGTAGTTTACCTCAGACCTTCGGGTCCATAGTTAGTAGCTAGATAGCTTCTTCTCTCTCTTTGAATCTCAATACAAAGTTCTCCCCCTCTCTTGTGGAGATCTATTCGATGTAATCTTCTTTTTGCGGTGTGTTTGTTGAGATCGATGAATTGTGGGTTTATGATCAAGTCTATCTATGAATAATATTTGAATCTTCTCTGAATTCTTTTATGCATGATTGGTTATCTTTGCAAGTCTCTTCGAATTATCCGTTTGGTTTGGCCAACTAGATTGGTAGTTCTTGCCATGGGAGAAGTGCTTAGCTTTGGGTTCAATCTTGCGGTGTCCTTACCCGTTGACAGAAGGGGCAGCAAGGCACATATTGTATCGTTGCCATCGAGGATAACAAGATGGGGTTTAATGGGGTTTATTTCATATTGCATGAATTTATCTCTCTACATCATGTCATCTTGCTTAAGGCGTTACTCTGTTTTTAACTTAATACTCTAGATGCATGCTGGATAGCGGTTGATGAGTGGAGTAATAGTAGTAGATGCAGAATCGTTTCGATCTACTTGTCACGGACGTGATGCCTATATACATGATCATGCCTAGATATTCTCATAATTATGCTCAATTCTATCAATTGCTCAACAGTAATTTGTTCACCCACCGTAGAATACTTATGCTCTTGAGAAAAGCCACTAGTGAAACCTATGGCCCCCGGGTCTATTCTCATCATATCAATCTCCATCACTTTTATATTGTTTTGCTATTTACTTTGCTTTTACTTTTTACTTTGCATCTTTATATCAAAAATTCCAAAAATATTCTATCTATCAGATCTCACTCTCGTAAGTGACCGTGAAGGGCATGACAACCCCTAATCGCATTGGTTGCGAGTAGCTATCGCTTTGTGCAGGTACGAGGGACTTGAGCGTAGGCTCCTACTGGATTGATACCTTGGTTCTCAAAAACTGAGGGAAATACTTACGCTACTCTGCTGCATCATCCCTTCCTCTTCGGGGAAAACCAACGCAAGCTCAAGATGTAGCAGTATCTTGCAAATCTCTATGTCTCCCACCTGGACTTGATCCCGGATGGAGTTGAAGCGTCTCTTGATGTGCTTGGTTCTCTTGTGAAATCTGGATTCCTTTGGCAAAGCAATTGCACCAATATTGTCACAAAAGATTTTCATTGGACCCGATGCACTAGGTATGACACCTAGATCGGATATGAACTCCTTCATCCACACTCCTTCATTTGCTGCTTCCGAAGAAGCTATGTACTCCGCTTCACATGTAGATCCCGCTACGATGCTTTGTTTAGAACTGCATCAACTGACAGCTCCACCGTTTAATAAAAACACGTATCCGCTTTGCGATTTAGAATTGTCCGGATTAGTGTCAAAGCTTGCATCGACGTAACCATTTACGACGAGCTCTTTGTCACCTCCATAAACGAGAAACATATCCTTTGTCCTTTTCAGGTATTTTAGGATGTTCTTGACCATTCTCCAGTGATCCACTCCTGGATTACATTGGTACCTCCCTGCTAAACTAATAGCAAGGCACATATCAGGTCTGGTACATGAAGGAAATATGCCCCAGAGGCAATAATAAAGTTATTATTTATTTCCTTACTTCATGATAAATTTTTATTTTTCATGCTAGAATTGTATTAACCGGAAACATAATACATGTGTGAATACATAGACAAACAGAGTGTCACTAGTATGCCTCTACTTGACTAGCTCGTTGATCAAAGATGGTTAAGTTTCCTAACCATAGACATGAGTTGTCATTTGATTAACGGGATCACATCATTAGGAGAATGATGTGATTGACTTGACCCATTCCGTTAGCTTAGCACTTGATCGTTTAGTTTGTTGCTATTGCTTTCTTCATGACTTATACATGTTCCTATGACTATGAGATTATGCAACTCCCGTTTACCGGAGGAACACTTTGTGTGCCACCAAACGTCACAACGTAACTGGGTGATTATAAAGGTGCTCTACAGGTGTCTCCGAAGGTACTTGTTGGGTTGGCGTATTTCGAGATTAGGATTTGTCACTCCGATTGTCGGAGAGGTATCTCTGGGCCCACTCAGTAATGCACATCACTATAAGCCTTGCAAGCATTGCAACTAATGAGTTAGTTGCGGGATGATGTATTACGGAATGAGTAAAGAGACTTGCTGGTAATGAGATTGAACTAGGTATTGAGATACCGACGATCGAATCTCGGGCAAGTAACATACCGATGACAAAGTGAACGACGTATGTTGTTATGCGGTCTGACCGATAAAGATCTTCGTAGAATATGTAGGAGCCAATATGGGCATCCAGGTCCCGCTATTGGTTATTGACCAGAGAGGTGTCTCGGTCATGTCTACATAGTTCTCGAACCCGTAGGGTTCGCACGCTTAACGTTCATTAACGATATAGTACTATGAGTTATGTATGTTGGTGACCGAATGTTGTTCAGAGTTCTGGATAAGATCACGGACATGACGAGGAACTCCGGAATGGTCCGGAGATAAAGATTGATATATGGGATAATAGTGTTTGGACTCCGGAAGGGTTCTGGAATTCACCGGAAGGGGTTCCGGATGTTTCCCGAAATGTTTGGGTACGAGAACACTTTATTTGGGCCAAAGGGGAAAGCCCACAAGGTTTTTGGAAAGCGCAAAAGGAAGTTTTGCGGAGTCCAGGGGCCACACGCCATGGTCCCTGGAATCTGGATCCAGACTCCGGGAACCCTGGCGTCTGGCCCTGGAGTCCGAGAAGGACTCTTGCCTTTCGGGTGTAACCGACTTTGTGGAGGCTTTTACTCCAAGTTTCGACCCCAAGGATCAACAGATAAATAGAGGGGTAGGGCTAGCACCCAAGATACATCAAGAAACACCAAGCCGTGTGCCGGCTACCCCGTCCCCTCTAGTTTATCCTCCATCATAGTTTTCATAGTGCTTAGGCGAAGCCCTGCGGAAATTGTTCTTCACCAACACTGTCACCACGCCGTCATGCTGCCGGAACTCATCTACTACTTCGCCCCTCTTGCTGGATCGAGAAGGCGAGGATGTCACCGAGCCGAACGTGTGAGGAACTCGGAGGTGCCGTGCTTTCGGTACTTGGATCGGTCGGATCGTGAAGACATACGACTACATCAACCGCGTTGATATAACGCTTCCACGAACGGTCTACGAGGTTACGTAGACAACACTTTCCCCTCTCGTTGCTATGCATCACCATGATCCTGCGTGTGCGTATGAAAAGTTCTGAAATTACTATGTTCCCCAACAGTGGCATCCGATCCAGGTTTTATGCGTTGATGTAATATGCACGAGTAGAACACAAGTGAGTTGTTAGCAATATAAGTCATACTGCTTATCAGCATGTCACACTTTGGTTTGGCGGTATTGTTGGATGAAGTGGCCCGGACCGACATTATGCGTACGCTTACGCGAGACTGGTTTTACCGCCGTGCTATGCACACAGGTGACTAGCAGGTGTCAATTTCTCCAACTTTAGTTGAACTGAGTGTGGCTACGCCCGGTCCTTGAGAAGGTTAAAATAGCACTAACTTGACAAACTATCGTTGTGGTTTTGATGCGTAGGTAAGAACGGTTCTTGCTCAGCCCATAGCAGCCACGTAAAACTTGCAACGACAAAGTACAGGACGTCTAACTTGTTTTTGCAGGGCATGTTGTGATGTGATATGGTCAAGACGTGATGAGATATAAGTTGTTGTATAAGATGATCATGTTTTGTTGAAGTTATCGGCAACTGGCAGAAGCCTTATGGTTGTCTCTTTATTGAATAAGATGCAAGCGCCAAATAATTGCTTCACTTTATCGCTATGCGATAGCAATAGTTGCAAGAGCAATAGTTGGCGGGACGACCATGTGACGACGCATTGATATAGATCAAGATGATAGAGATCATGGTGTCATGCCGGTAACGATGGAAATCATGGCGATGCTTTGGAGATGGAGATCAAAGGCACAAGATGATGATGGCCATATCATATCACATATTTTGGTTGCATGTGATGTTTATCTTTTATACATCTTATTTTGCTTAGTTCGACGGTAGCTTTATAAGATGATCTCTCACTAATTATCAAGGTACAAGTGTTCTCCCTGAGTAGGCACCGTTGCGAAAGTTCTTCGTGCTGAGACACCACGTGATGATCGGGTGTGATAGGCTCTACGTTCAAATACAACGGGTGCAAAACAGTTGTACATGCGGAATACTCAGGTTAAACTTCACGAGCCTAGCATATAACAGATATGGCCTTGGAACACTGAGACCGAAAGTTCGAGCGTGAATCATATAGTAGATATGATCAACATAGTGATGTTCACCATTGAAACTACTCCATCTCACGTGATGATCGGACATGGTTTAGTTGATATCGATCACGTGATCACTTAGAGGATTAGAGGGATGTCTGTCTAAGTGGGAGTTCTTAAGTAATATGATTAATTGAACTTAAATTTATCATGAAATTAGTCCTGGTAGTATTAGCATATCTATGTTGTAGATCCATAGCTCGCGTTTAGCTCCCCTGTTTTATTTTTGATATGTTCCTAGAGAAAACTAAGTTGAAAGATGTTAGTAGCAATGATGCGGATTGGATCCGTGATCTGAGGTTTATCCTCATTGCTGCACAGAAGAATTATGTCCTTGATGCACCGCTAGGTGACAAACCTATTGCAGGAGCAGATGCAGATGTTATGAACGTTTGGCTAGCTCAATATGATGACTACTTGATAGTTTAGTGCACCATGCTTAAACGGCTTAGAATCGGGACTTCAAAGACGTTTTGAACGTCATGGACCATATGAGATGTTCCAGGAGTTGAAGTTAATATTTCAAGCAAATACCCGAGTTGAGAGATATGAAGTCTCCAACAAGTTCTATAGCTAAAAGATGGAGGAGAATAGCTCAAGCAGTGAGCATGTGCTCAGATTGTCTGGGTACTACAATCGCTAGAATCAAGTGGGAGTTAATCTTCCAGATAAAATAGTGATTGACAGAATTCTCTAGTCACCATCACCAAGTTAGTAGAAGTTCATGATGAACTATAATATGCAAGGGATAACGGAAACGATTCCCAAGCTCTTCGTGATGCTGAAATCGACGAAGGTAGAAATCAAGAAACACATCAAGTGTTGATGGTAAACAAAACCACTAGTTTCAAGTAAAGGGACAAAGGGAAGAAAGGGGAAATTCAAGAAGAATGGCAAGCAAGTTGCTGCTCAAGTGAAAAAACCCAAGTCTGGACCTAAGCCTGAAACTAAGTGCTTCTACTGCAAAGGAACTAGTCACTAGAAGCGGAACTACCCAAATAATTGGTGGATAAGAAGGATGGCAAAGTGAACATAGGTATATTTGATATACATGTTATTGATGTGTACTTTACTAGTGTTTATAGCAACCCCTCAGTATTTGATACTAGTTCAGTTGCTAAGAATAGTAACTCGAAACGGGAGTTGCAGAATGAACAGAGACTAGTTAAGGGTGAAGTGACGATGTGTATTGGAAATGGTTCCAAGATTGATATGATCATCCGCACACACCCTATACTTTCGGGATTAGTGTTAAACCTAAAATAAATGTTATTTAGTGTTTGCGTTGAGCATGAATATGATTGGATCATGTTTATTGCAATACAGTTATTCATGTAAGTTAGAGAATAATTGTTGTTCTGTTTACATGAATAAAACCTTCTATGGTCATACACCCAATGAAAATGGTTTGTTGGATCTCGATCGTGGTGATACACATTTTCATAATATTGAAGCCAAAAGATGCAAAGTTAATAATGATAGTGCAACTTATTTGTGGCACTGCCGTTTAGGTCATATTGGTGTAAAGCGCATGAAGAAAATCCATGCTGATGGGCTTTTGGAATCACTTGATTATGAATCAGTTGATGCTTGCGAACCATGCCTCATGGGCAAGATGACTAAGACTCCGTTCTCCGGAACAATGGAGCGAGCAACAGATTTGTTGGAAATCATACATACTGATGTATGTGGTCCGATGAATATTGAGGCTCGCGGCAGGTATCATTATTTTCTGATCTTCACAGATGATTTGAGCAGATATGAGTATATCTACTTGATGAAACACAATTCTGAAACATTTGAAAAGTTCAAAGAATTTTAGAGTGAAGTGGAGAATCATCGTAACAAAAATAAAAGTTTCTACGATATGATCGCAGAAGTAAAATATTTGAGTTACGAGTTTGGCCTTCAGTTAAAACAAAGTGAAATAGTTTCACTACTCACGCCACCTGGAACACCATAGTGTAATGGTGTGTCCGAACGTCGTAACCGTACTTTATTAGATATGGTGCGATCTATGATGTCTCTTACCGATTTACCACTATCGTTTTGGGGTTATGCATTAGAGACAGCTACATTCACGTTAAATAGGGCACCATCTAAATCCGTTGAGATGACACCGTATGAACTATGGTTTGGCAAGAAACCTAAGCTGTCGTTTCTTAAAGTTTGAGGTTGCAATACTTATGTGAAAAATTTTCAACCTAATAAGCTCAGACCCAAATCGGAGAAGTGCGTCTTCATAGGATACCCAAAAGAAAATGTTGGGTACACCTTCTATCACAGATCCGAAGGCAAGATATTCATTGCTGAGAATGGATCCTTTCTAGAGAAGGAGTTTCTCTCGAAAAAAGTGAGTGGGAGGAAAGTAGAACTTGATGAGGTAATTGTACCTGCTCCCTTATTTGAAAGTAGTTCATCACAAAAATCTATTCCCGTGACTACTACACCAATTAGTGAGGAAGCTAATGATGATGATCATGTAACTTCAGATCAAGTTACTACCGAACCTCGTAGGTAAACCAGAGTGAGATCCGCACCAGAGTGGTACGGTAATCCTATTCTGGAGGTCATGCTACTTGACCATGATGAACCTATGAACTATGAAGGGCCATGAAATCTGAGATGAGATCCATGTATGAGAACAAAGTATGGACTTTGATTGACTTGCCCAATGATCGGCGAGCCATTGAGATTAAATGGATCTTCAAGAGGAAGACGGACGCTGATAGTAGTGTTACTATCTACAAAGCTAGAATTGTCGCAAAAAGGTTTTCGACAAGTTCAAGGTGTTGACTACGATGAGAGTTTCTCACTCGTATATATGCTTAAGTCTGTCCGAATCATGTTAGCAATTTCCGCATTTTATGAAATCTGGCAAATGGATAAACAAAACTGCATTCCTTAATTGATTTATTTAAGAAGAGTTGTATATGATGCAACCAGAAGGTTTTGTCAATCCTAAAGGTGCTAACAAAATATGCAAGCTCCAGCGATCCATCTATGGACTGGTGCAAGCATCTCGGAGTTCGAATATACGCTTTGATAAGTTGATCAAAGCATATAGTTTTATACAAACTTGCGATGAAGCCTGTATTTACAAGAAAGTGAGTGGGAGCACTACAACATTTCTGATAAGTATATATGAATGACATATTGTTGATCGAAGATAATGTAGAATTATTCCGCAAAGCATAAAGGAATGTTTGAAAGGAGTTTTTGAAAGAAATACCTCGGTAAAACTGCTTACATATTGAGCATCAAGATCTATAGAGATAGATCAAGACACTTGATAAGTTTTTCAATGGGTACATACCTTGAAAAGATTTTGAAGTAGTTCAAAATGGAACAGTCAAAGAAAGATTTCTTGCCTGTGTTACAAGGTGTGAAACTGAGTAAGAATCAAAGCCCAACCACGACAGAAGATAGAAAGAGAATGAAAGTCATTCCCTATGCCTTGGCCATAGGTTCTGTAAAATATGCCATGCTATGTACCAGATCTATTGTATACCCTACACTGTTTTTGGCAAGGGAGTAAAATAGTGATCTAGGAGTAGATCACTGGACAGCGGTCAAAAATATCCTTAGTGAAATAAGGATATGTTTCTCGATTATGGAAGTGACAAAAAGGTTCATCGTAAAAGGTTACGTCGATGCAAATTTTAACACTGATCCATATGACTCTAAGTCTCAATCTGGATACATATTAAAAGTGGGAGCAATTAGCTAGAGTAGCTCCGTGCAGAGCATTGTTGACATAGAAATTTGCAAAATACATACGGATCTGAATGTTGCAGATCCGTTGACTAAACTTCTCTCACAAGCAAAACAAGATCACACCTTAGTACTCTTTGGGTGTTAATCACATAGCTATGTGAACTAGATTATTGACTCTAGTAAACACTTTGGGTGTTGGTCACATGGCGATGTGAACTATGGGTGTTAATCACATGGTGATGTGAACTATTGATGTTAAATCACATGGCGATGTGATCTAGATTATTGACTCTAGTGCAAGTGGGAGACTAAAGGAAATATGCCCTAGAGGCAATAATAAAGTTATTATTTATTTTTCTTATATCATGATAAATGTTTATTATTCATGCTAGAATTGTATTAACCGGAAACATAATACATGTGTGAATACATAGACAAACAGAGTGTCACTACTATGCCTCTACTTGACTAGCTCATTGATCAAAGATGGTTAAGTTTCCTTACCATAGACATGAGTTGTCATTTGATTAACGGGATCACATCATTAGGAGAATGATGTGATTGACTTGACCCATTCCATTAGCTTAGCACTTGATCGTTTAGTTTGTTGCTATTGCTTTCTTCATGACTTATACATGTTCCTATGACTATGAGATTACGCAACTCCCGTTTACCGGAGGAACACTTTGTGTGCCACCAAATGTCACAACGTAACTGGGTGATTATAAAGGTGCTATATAGGTGTCTCCGAAGGTACTTGTTGGGTTGGCGTATTTCGAGATTAGGATTTGTCACTCCGATTGTGGGAGAGGTATCTCTGGGCCCACTCGGTAATGCACATCACTATAAGCCTTGCAAGCATTGCAACTAATGAGTTAGTTGCGGGATGATGTATTACGGAACGAGTAAAGAGACTTGCCGGTAACGAGATTGAACAAGGTATTGAGATACCGACGATTGAATCTCGGGCAAGTAACATACCGATAACAAAGGGAACAACGTATGTTGTTATGCGGTCTGACCGGTAAAGATCTTCGTAGAATATGTAGGAGCCAATATGGGCATCCAGGTCCCGCTATTGGTTATTGACCAGAGAGGTGTCTCGGTCATGTCTACATAGTTCTCGAACCTGTAGGGTCCGCATGCTTAACATTCATTGACGATATAGTACTATGAGTCATGTATGTTGGTGACCGAATGTTGTTTGGAATTCCGGATCAGAACACGGGCATGACGAGGAACTCCGGAATGGTACGGAGATAAAGATTGATATATGGGATAATAGTGTTTGGACTCCGGAAGGGTTCCGGAATTCATAGGAAGGGGTTCCGGATGTTTCCCGAAATGTTTGGGTACGAGAACACTTTATTTGGGCTAAAGGGGAAAGCCCACAAGGTTTTTGGAAAGCGCAAAAGGAAGTTTTGCGGAGTCCAGGGGCCAGACGCCAGGGTCCCTGGCGTCTGGGTCCAGACGCCGGGAACCTTGGCGTCTGGACCTAGAGTCCGAGAAGGACTCTTGCCTTTCGGGTGTAACCGACTTTGTGGAGGCTTTTACTCCAAGTTTCGACCCCATGGCTCAACATATAAATAGAGGGGTAGGGCTAGCACCCAAGACACATCAAGAAACACCAAGCTGTGTGCCGGCTACCCCGTCCCCTCTAGTTTATCCTCCATCATAGTTTTCGTAGTGCTTAGGCGAAGCCCTGCGGAGATTGTTCTTCACCAACACCGTCACCACGCCGTCGTGCTGCCGGAACTCATCTACTACTTCGCTCCTCTTGCTGGATCGAGAAGGCGAGGACGTCACCGAGCCTAACGTGTGCGGAACTCGGAGGTGCCGTGCTTTCGGTACTTGGATCGGTCGGAGCGTGAAGAAGTATGACTACATCAACCGCGTTGATATAACGCTTCCGCGAACGGTCTACGAGGGTACATAGACAACACTCTCCCCTCTCGTTGCTATGCATCACCATGATCCTACGTGTGCGTAGGAATTTTTTTGAAAATACTACGTTCCCCAACAGTACACAGCATTCCATACATGATAGAGCCTATGGCTGAAGCATAGGGAACATCTTTCATTTTCTCTCTATCTTCTGCAATAGCCGGGCATTGATTCACTCAACTTCACACCTTGTAACACAGGCAAGAACCCTTTCTTTGCTTGATCCATTTTGAACTTCTTCAAAACTTTGTCAAGGTATGTGTTTTGTGAAAGTCGAATTAAGCATCTCGATCTATCTCTATAGATCTTGATGCCCAATATGTAAGCAGCTTCACCGAGGTCTTTCATTGAAAAACTCTTATTCGAATATCCTTTTATGCTATCCAAAAATTCTATATCATTTCCAATCAACAATATGTCATCCACATATAATATCAGAAATGCTACAGAGCTCCCACTCACTTTCTTGTAAATACAGGCTTCTCCAAAAGTCTGTATAAAACCATATGCTTTGATCACACTATCAAAATGTTTATTCCAACTCCGAGAGGCTTGCACCAGTCCATAAATGGATCGCTGGAGCTTGCACACTTTGTTAGCTCCCTTTGGATTGACAAAACCTTCCGGTTGCATCATATACAACTCTTCTTCCAGAAATCCATTCAGGAATGCAGTTTTGACATCCATTTGCCAAATTTTATAATCATAAAATGCGGCAATTGCTAACATGATTCGGACAGACTTAAGCATCGCTACAGGTGAGAAGGTCTCATCGTAGTCAATCCCTTGAACTTGTCGAAAACCTTTTGCAACAAGTCTTGCTTTATAGACAGTAACATTACCGTCAGCGTCAATCTTCTTCTTGAAGATCCATTTATTCTCAATGGCTTGCCGATCATTGGGCAAGTCAACCAAAGTCCATACTTTGTTCTCATACATGGATCCCATCTCAGATTTCATGGCCTCAAGCCATTTTGTGGAATCTGGGCTCACCATCGCTTCTTCATAGTTCGTAGGTTCGTCATGGTCTAGTAACATAACCTCCAGAATAGGATTACCGTACCACTCTGGTGCGGATCTTACTCTGGTTGACCTACGAGGTTCAGTAACAACTTGATCTAAGTTTCATGATCATCATCATTAACTTTATCACTAATTGGTGTAGACATCACAGGAACCGGTTTCTGTGATGAACTACTTTCCAATAAGGGAGCATGTACTGTTACCTCATCAAGTTCTACTTTCCTCCCACTCACTTCTTTCGAGAGAAACTCCTTCTCTAGAAAGGATCCATTCTTAGCAACGAATGTCTTGCCTTTGGATCTGTGATAGAAGGTGTACCCAACAGTTTCCTTTGGGTATCCTATGAAGACACATTTCTCCGATTTGGGTTCGAGCTTATCAGGTTGAACCTTTTTCACATAAGCATCGCAACCCCAAACTTTAAGAAACGACAACTTTGGTTTCTTGCCAAACCATAGTTCATAAGGTGTCGTCTCAACGGATTTTGATGGTGCCCTATTTAACGTGAATGCGGCCGTCTCTAAAGCATAACCCCAAAATGATAGCGGTAAATCAGTAAGAGACATCATAGATCACACCATACCTAGTAAAGTACGATTGCGATGTTCGGACACACCATTAGGCTGTCGTGTTCCGGGTGGCGTGACTTGCGAAACTATTCCACATTGTTTCAAATGTAGACCAAACTCGTAACTCAAATATTCTCCTCCACGATCAGATCGTAAAAACTTTATTTTCTTGTTACGATGATTTTCAACTTCACTCTGAAATTCTTTGAACTTTTCAAATGTTTCAGACTTATGTTTCATTAAGTAGATATACCCATATCTACTTAAATCATCTATGAAGGCCAGAAATAATGATACCCGCCGCGAGTCTCAACATTCATTGGACCACATACATCAGTATGTATGATCTCCAACAAATCAATTGATCGCTCCATAGTCCCGGAGAACGGCGTTTTAGTCATCTTGCCCATGAGGCATGGTTCGCAAGTACCAAGTGATTCGTAATCAAGTGATTCCAAAAGTCCATCAGTATGGAGTTTCTTCATGCGCTTTACAACAATATGACCCAAACGGCAGTGCCACAAATAAGTTGCACTATCATTATCAACTCTGCATCTTTTGGCTTCAACATTATGAATATGTGTATCTGATACGTCTCCAACGTATCTATAATTTTTTATTGCTCCATGCTATGTTATCTTCTGTTTTGGACATTATTGGGCTTTATTATTCACTTTTATATTATTTTTGGGACTAACCTATTAACCGGAGGCCCAGCCCAAAATTGTTGTTTTTTTGCCTATTTCAGAGTTTCGCAGAAAAAGAATATGAAACGGAGTCCAAACGGAATGAAACCTTCGGGAACGTACTCCTTCCTCCTATATATACCTACGTACCCCAAACGATCAGATACGGAGCCAAAACCCTAATTCCACCACTGTAACTTTCTGTATCCACGAGATCACATCTTGGGGCCTGTTCCGGAGCTCCGTCGGAGGGGGCATCGATCACGGAGGCCTTCTACATCAACACCATAGGCTCTTCGATGATGTGTGAGTAGTTTACCTCAGACCTTCGGGTCCATAGTTATTAGCTAGATGGCTTCTTCTCTCTTTTTGGATCTCAATACAATGTTCTCCCCCTCTCTTGTGGAGATCTATTCGATGTAATCTTCTTTTGCACTGTGTTTGTTGAGACCGATGAATTGTTGGTTTATGATCAAGTTTATCTATGAACAATATTTGAATCTTCTCTGAATTCTTTTATGTATGATTGGTTATCTTTGCAAGTCTCTTTGAATTATCAGTTTGGTTTGGCCTACTAGATTGATCTTTCTTGCAATGGAAAAGTGCTTAGCTTTGGGTTCAATCTTGCGGTGTCCTTTCCCAGTGACAGTAGGGGCAGCAAGGCACGTATTGTATTGTTGCCATCGAGGATACCAAGATGGTTTTTTTTATCATATTGCATGAATTTATCCCTCTACATCATGTCATCTTGGTTAAAGTGTTACTCTGTTCTCATGAACTTAATACTCTAGATGCATGCTGGATAGCGGTCGATGTGTGGAGTAATAGTAGTAGATGCAGGCAGGAGTCGGTCTACTTGTCTTGGACGTGATGCCTATATACATGATCATACCTAGATATTCTCATAACTATGCTCAATTCTGTCAATTGCTCAACAGTAATTTGTTCACCCACCGTAAAATACTTATGCTCTTGAGAGAAGCCACTAGTGAAACCTATGGCCCCCGGGTCTATCTTCCATCATATTAATCTTCCAATACTTAGCTACTTTCAATGCATTTTATTTTACTTTGCATCTTTATCATAAAAATACCAAAAATATTATCTTATCATATCTATCAGATCTCACTCTCGTAAGTGACCGTGTAGGGATTGACAACCCCTTATCGCGTTGGTTGCGAGGATTTATTTATTTTGTGTAGGTGTGAGGGACTCACGCGTAGCCTCCTACTAGATTGATACCTTGGTTCTCAAAAACTGAGGGAAATACTTACGCTACTTTGCTGCATCACCCTTTCCTCTTCAAGGGAAAACGAACTCAGTGCTCAAGAGGTAGCAAAAAGGATTTCTGGCGCCATTGCCGAGGAGGTCTACGCAAAAGTCAACATACCAAGTACCCATCACAAACCCTTATCTCCCGCATTACATTATTTTCCATTTGCCTCTCGTTTTCCTCTCCCCTACTTCACCCTTGCTGTTTTATTTGCCCTCTCTTTTTCTCGCCTGCTTTTTTTTCCGCCATGTCTGAATCAAAAAGGGTTGGGGTTTCTTTCCCGACTTTTTGTACTTTGGACAACCCTTCTATTCTCGCTAAGCTCATAAATAAGGATACTGTGGAAAAACCTACCGGAGTTATCAATGAGAATCTTAATAATTTTGATGCAGATGATTCCAGAATTTTTCATTATTTACTTGATGAATCTTTGAAAGATGCTTGGTATAGACTATTAAGGATCAGGGCTAGCTATGTGCCTCAATACCAAATTGAAATTTACTTAAAAAGCTTTTATATTGCCCTTCCTTCTTCTTTTAAGCATGTCTTAGATTCTATATTTGAAGAAGGATTTCTTGAAGGGGATGCCGTAGACACTCATGAGAAGATGAAAACCATATTTGGGCACCCCATGAATGAGAAAGTTGAATCTACATCTCTTTTGCTCTCTTACCAAAACGAATCTATCAAAGAGATGAAGGCTAGCTTAGATACAAATTTCCGTAACATACTTAATCTTTCTTCTAAAATTAATAGCCATGTGCTTTATCAAAATTGAAAGATTAATTCCATAGATAGAAAGTTTGCTCTTTTCTTCCCTAAAACCAAAGATGGCAATACCTAGATCTAACCTTGCTTTTTATGCCTAGCTAGGGGCGTTAAACGATAGCGCTTGTTGGGAGGCAACCCAATTTTATTTTTATTCCTTGCTTTTTGCGCCTGTTTAGTAATAAATAATTTCTCTATCCTCTGTTTTTTTGTGTTTTTTGTGTTTAATTAGTGTTTGTGCCAAGTAGAACCGTTGGGAAGACTTGGGAAAAGTCTTGTTAGTCTTGCTGTAAAAAACAGAAACTTTAGCGCTCACGAGAACTGCTGCCATTTTTATTTCGAAAGTGATATTTAGCTAATTATTTTTTAAGATGATTAATAGATAAATTCCTCACGTCCAGAAATTTATTTTAGAATTTTTGGGGTTCCAGATCTTGCGCTAGCTACAGATTACTACAGACTGTTCTGTTTTTGACAGATTCTGTTTTTCGTGTGTTGTTTGCTTATTTTGATGAATCTATGGCTAGTAAAGTAGTTTATAAACCATAGAGAAGTTGGAATACAGTAGGTTTAACACCAATATAAATAAAGAATGAGTTCATTACAGTACCTTGAAGTGGTGTTTTGTTTTCTTTCGCTAACGGAGCTCACAAGATTTTCTACTTTAAGTTTTGTGTTGTGAAGTTTTCAAGTTTTTGGTAAGGATTTGATGGATTATGGAACAAGGAGTGGCAAGAGCCTAAGATTGGGGATGCCCATGGCACCCACAAGATAATCTAAGGACACCAAAAAGCCAAAGCTTGGGGATGCCCCGGAAGGCATCCCCTCTTTCGTCTACTTCCATCGGTAACTTTACTTGGAGCTATATTTTTATTCACCACATGATATGTGTTTTGCTTGGAGCGTCTTGTATGATTTGAGTCTTTGCTTTTTTACTTTACCACAATCATATTTTCTGTACACACCTTTTGAGAGAGACACACATGATTCGGAAATTATTAGAATACTCTATGTGCTTCACTTATATCTTTTGAGTTATATAGTTTTGCTCTAGTACTTCACTTATATCTTTTAGAGCACGGTGGTGGATTTGTTTTATAGAAAATATTGATCTCTCATGCTTCACTTAGATTATTTTGAGAGTCTTAAATAGCATGGTAATTTGCTTAAATAATCCTTATATGCCAGGTATTCAAGATTTGTAAAAACTTTCTTATGAGTGTTTTGAACACTAAGAGAAGTTTGATGCTTGATGATTGTTTTGAGATATGGAGGTAGTGATATTAAAGTTGTGCTAGTTGAGTAGTTGTGAATTTGAGAAATACTTGTGTTGAAGTTTGCAAGTCCCGTAGCATGCACGTATGGTAAATGTTATGTAACAAATTTGAAACATGAGGTGTTCTTTGATTGTCCTCCTTATGAGTGGCGGTCGGGGACGAGCGATGGTCTTTTCCTACCAATTTATCCCCCCTAGGAGCATGCGTGTAGTGCTTGGTTTTTGATGACTTGTAGATTTTTGCAATAAGTATGTGAGTTCTTTATGACTAATGTTGAGTCCATGGATTATACGCACTCTCACCTTTCCATCATTGCTAGCCTCTTTGGTACCGTGCATTGCCCTTTCTCACATTGAGAGTTGGTGCAAACTTCGCTGGTACATCCAAACCCCGTGATATGATAGGCTCTTTCACACATAAACCTCCTTATATCTTCCTCAAAACAGCCACCATACCTACCTATTATGGCATTTCCATAGCCATTCCGAGATATATTGCCATGCAACTTTCCACCATCCCGTTTATCATGACACGTTCTGTTGGGGAACGTGCTAATTTCAAAATTTTCCTACGCACACGCAAGATCATGGTGATGTATAGCAACAAGAGGGGAGAGTGTTGTCCACGTACCCTCGTAGACCGAAAGCGGAAGCGTTAGCACAACACGGTTGATGTAGTCGTACGTCTTCACGATCCGACCAATCAAGTACCGAACGCACGACACCTCCGAGTTCAGCACACGTTCAGCCCGATGACGTCCCTCGAACTCCGATCCAGCCGAGTGTTGAGGGAGAGTTTCGTCAGCACGACGGCGTAGTGACGATGATGATGTTCTACCGACGCAGTGCTTCGCCTAAGCACCGCTACAGTATTACCGAGGTGGACTATGGTGGAGGGGGGCACCGCACACGGCTAAAAGATCAAACGATTAATTGTTGTGTCTCTAGGGTGCCCCCTGCCCCCGTATATAAAGGAGTAAGGGGGGAGGTGTGGCCGGCCAAGAGGGGCATGCCAGGAGGAGTCATACTCCCACCGGGAGTAGGACTCCCTCCCCTTTCCTTGTTGGATTAGGAGTGGAGGGGGAAAGAGGAGGGAGAGAGGAAGGAAAGGGGGGCACCGCCCCCCTCTCTTTGTCCTATTCGGACTAGGGGGAGGGGCGCGTGGCCCTGCCCTGGCCGCTTCTCCTCTTCTCCACAAAGGCCCACTATGGCCCATTAAGCCCGCGGGGGGTTCCGGTAACCCCTCGGTACTCCCGTAAAATCCCGATTTCACTCGGAACACTTCCGATATCCAAACATAGGCTTACAATATATCAATCTTCATGTATCGACCATTTTGAGACTCCTCGTCACGTCCGTGATCACATCCAGGACTCCGAACAACCTTCGGTACATCAAAACATATAAACTCATAATATAACTATCATCGAAACGTTAAGCGTGTGGACCCTACGGGTTCGAGAACTATGTAGACATGACTGAGACACGTCTCTGATCAATAACCAACAGCGGAACCTGGATGCTCATATTGGCTCCTACATATTCTACGAAGATCTTTATCGGTCAGACCGCATAACAATATACGTTGTTCCCTTTGTCATCGGTATGTTACTTGCTCGAGATTCGATCGTCGGTATCTCAATACCTAGTCCAATATCGTTACCGGCAAGTCTCTTTACTCGTTCTGTAATACATCATCCCGTAACTAACTCATTAGTTGCAATGCTTGAAAGGCTTAAGTGATGTGCATTACCGAGAGGGCCCAGAGATACCTCTCCGACAATCGGAGTGACAAATCCTAATCTCGAAATACGCCAACCAAACAAGTACCTTCAGAGACACCTGTAGAGAACCTTTATAATCACCCAGTTACGTTGTGCTGTTTGGTGGCACACAAAGTGTTCCTTCGGTAAACGGGAGTTGCATAATCTCATAGTCATAGGAACATGTATAAGTCATGAAGAAAGCAATAACAACAAACTAAACGATCAAGTGCTAAGCTAACGGAATGGGTCAAGTCAATCACATCATTCTCCTAATGATGTGATCTTGTTAATCAAATGACAACTCATGTCTATGGTTAGGAAACATAACCATCTTTGATCAACGAGCTAGTCAAGTAGAGGCATACTAGTGACACTCTGTTTGTCTATGTATTCACACATGTATTATGTTTCCGGTTAATACAATTCTAGCATGAATAATAAGCATTTATCATGATATAAGGAAATAAATAATAACTTTATTATTGCCTCTAGGGCATATTTCCTTCATTCTCCCACTTGCACTAGAGTCAATAATCTAGATTACACAGTAACGATTCTAACACCCATGGAGCCTTGGTGCTGATCATGTTTTGCTCGTGGAAGAGGCTTAGTCAACGGGTCTCCAACATTCAGATCCGTGTGTATCTTGCAAATTTCTATGTCTCCCACATGGACTAGATCCTGGATGGAATTGAAGCGTCTCTTGATGTGTTTGGTTCTCTTGTGAAATCTGGATTCCTTTGCCAAGGCAATTGCACTAGTATTGTCACAAAAGATTTTCGTTGGACCCGATGCACTAGGTATGACACCTAGATCGGATATGAACTCCTACATCCAGACTCCTTCATTTGCTGCTTCCGAAGCAGTGATACATCTCCAACGTATCTATAATTTATGAAGTATTCATGCTATTATATTATCAACCTTGGATGTTTTATATGCATTTATATGCTATTTTATATGGTTTTTGGGACTAACCTATTAACCTAGAGCCCAATGCCAGTTTGTGTTTTTCCTTGTTTTTGAGTTCTACAGAAAAGGAATATCAAACAGGGTCCAATTTCCGTGCCAATTTTTGACGATTTTTTATGGACCAAAAGAAGACCCCGGAGTAAAAGAGTTGGGCCAGAAGAGTCTCGGGCTATCCACGAGGGTGGGGGCGCGCCCACCCCCCTGGGCGTGGGCCCCTGCCTCGTGGACGCCTCGGGCACCTCCTTGACGTGAGACCAACGCCAAAAATTCCTATAAATACAGAAACCTCGGAAAATTAACCTAGATCAGGAGTTCTTCCGCCAGAAGCCTCCATAGCCACCGAAAACCAATCTAGGCCCTCTCTGGCACCCTGCCGGAGGGGGCCATCATCGTCGGAGGGCATGGAGGAGGATCCCTGAGGGGCCATCATCACCATGAACGCCAAGGACCAGAGGGAGAACCTCTCCCCATCTAGGGGGGAGGCCATGGAGGAGGAAGCACAAGGGGGAGAACCTCTCCTCCTCTCTCTCGGTGGCACCGGAGTGCCACCGGGAGGGGAATCATTGGCACGGTGATCGTCTTCATCAACATCACCATCATCATCATCACCCTCATCTCTTTTAAGCGGTCCACTCTCCCGCACCCTGATGTAATCCCTACTTGAACGTGGTGCTTTATTCCACATATTATGATCCAATGATGTGTTGCCATCCTATGATGTTTTGAGTAGTTATCCTTTGTCTTTGGGTTGATTTATGATCTAGATTGGTATGAGTTGTATGTTTTACTTTGGTGCTGTCCTATGGTGCCCTCTGTGTCGCGCAAGCGTGAGGGGTTCCCGCTGTAGGGTGTTGCAATACGTTTATGATTCGCTTATAGTGGGTTGCGTGAGTGACTGAAACACAAACCCGAGTAAGGGGGTTGTTGCGTATGGGATAAAGAGGACTTGATGCTTTAATGCTATGGTTGGGTTTTAACTTAATGATCTTTAGTAGTTGTGGATGCTTGCTAGCGTTCCAATCATAAGTGCACATGATCCAAGTAGAGAAAGTATGTTAGCTTATAACTCTCCCTCTTATGAAACTGCAATAGTGATTACCGATCTTGTTAACGATATCCTAGGACAATTCCGC
Source organism: Triticum aestivum (assembly GCF_018294505.1). Taxonomy (NCBI): domain Eukaryota; kingdom Viridiplantae; phylum Streptophyta; class Magnoliopsida; order Poales; family Poaceae; genus Triticum; species Triticum aestivum. Next base: position 187,325,563 of record NC_057800.1, read on the forward strand.
ACGCCGCTCCACCATTATTCCACACTCGCTATTTATAATATTTAGTAATATATTCTAACTTCATGATAATAGCACCTAATTTTATATTTTAGCTCCTTGATATCATACAAAGTTATCCTCTTCATACCCACGTCATAGTTTTATTTCTCGTTGCTAGTTGGAAGCAAACGTTCGGTGTACGTAGAGTCGTATCAGTGCCAGATAGGGCTTGAGAGAATATTGATCTTACCTTTAGCTCCTTGTGGGTTCGACACTCCATACTTATCACTTCCACCTTTGGAAATTGCTACGATGATTCCTTGCACTTGGGGATTATCAATCTCTTTTCTGGCGCCGTTGCCGGGGAGCAATAGCGTGGGTTTGATATTCTCGTGTGTGCTTGTTTGCTTTCTTCACTAAGTAGATTTTGTTTTTCCTTTTTTGTTTCTGTTTAGTTGTGTGTCAAACATACAAAAAAATTTAAAGAATGAAAATACAAAAAAATTTATTACTTGCCTCTCATGCCTAAAAAGTTTTTCAAAAAGATAAGTGATTGGAAAGTTATGCATTGAAGAAGTGAGGGTCGACCTTGAGCACTTGTGTTCATGCACACGGAAACAATGTAGAATTTTTCATGGAAGTTTCTCTGTAAATAATTACCCCCTTGTATATATCCATTTTATTATAAAAATAATGTGCCAAGCTTTGGTTTTAGGATGATTAGATTGCTTGTTTACTATGTGCAGAACAAAAACAGAAACTTTGGCTGTAGCGTGTGATTTTACATTTTTTACTGGAAAGTAAAATGGGTCTGAAACTTTTTGCACATTGCTTCATTGGAGTCATAGAAGTTTACTAAACTTCCAGATTACTACAGACTGTCTTGTTTTAGACAGATTCTGTTTTCTATGTGTTGTTTGCTTATTTTGATGAATCTATGAGTAGTATCGGAGGGTATGAACCGTGGATGAGTTGGAATACAGTATATATATTACACCAATATGAATTTATAATGAGTTAACAACAGTACCTAAAGGTAGTGATTTGCTTTATTATACTAACGGATCTCACAAAGTTTTTGTTAAAGTTTTGTGTGGATGAAGTGTTCGAAGATCGAGGAGCTATCAATATGAGAAGAATAAAGAGAGTCAAGAGCTCAAGCTTGGGGATGCCCAGGGAACCCCAAGTAAATATTCTAAGGATACTCAAGCATCTAAGCTTGGGGATGCCCCAGTTGGCATCCCATCTTTCTTCTTCAACAATTATCCGTACACCTCGTTTTTTGTTTCGTTCACGTGATTTGTGTCCTTTGTGTTTTTCTTTTTCTTTAAGAACCATGCTAGTATGAGATGTCCCTTCATCAATTTATATAATACTTCATGTGCTTCACTTATATCTTTTAAGTATGATCTTATAGAATTGCTCTTTGTGCTTCACTTAAATCTTTTGAGTATGGTTTTATAGAATGCTTCGTGTGCTTCACTTATACATTTTGAGCTTGGACATTGTTTAGTTTATATTAATTGTAGAATGATCAATGAACTTCACTTATATCTTTTGGAGTATGAATAATACTATCATCTAAAGCGGGTTTGGAAGAGTGTCAACTCTAGGAACCAATGATCCCGGTATTCCGAATGAGAAGAATTTTGCTTATGTGGAGAGTAGAAAATTTTCTATGCTTGTAGATCATGGAAAGAATGCTTTATGTGATGGTTATGTTGTTGAATTCATTCATGGTTCTACTGAAAATTATTATGATGGAGGAATATATGCTTGTAGGACTTGCAATAATATCAAGTTTCCTCTCTATGTGCTTAAAGGTTTGAAGTTATCCTTGTTTTTCCTTCCTATTCTAGTTGATTCTTCTTCCCATAAGTTGTGTACTCACAAAATAACTAGGCATAGGAAGTGGGTTAGGTTTAAATTTTCGAGTCATATTCTTCATGATGCTCTCTTTATGTTTCAATTCTTATCTTTTATGTGTGCATCATTGAAATCATCATGCCTAGCTAAAAGGCATTAAAGAAAAGCGCTTATTGGGAGACAACCCAATATTTACCCTTAATGTTTTTGTGTGTTCTCATGATTAATATACTGTAGTAATCATGTTTTATAGCTTTTGTTTCAATAAAGTGACAAGTAAGACCTTTGGGAAGACTTGGGTGAAAGTTAATGTGATCTTGCTGTAAAAAACAGAAACTTTGCACTCATGAGATTTGCTGCCATTTTTTATTGGAGAGTGCGATTAGGTTTATTATTTTTGAAGAAGATTAATAGACAAATTCCTCACGTCCACCAATTTATTTCATAATTTTTTGAGTAGCAGAGGTATGGTTAGTGTTCAGATCATTACAGACTATTCTGTTTCTAACGGATTCTGTTTTCATTGCATAGTTTGCTTGTTTTCTAGTTTCTATGACTTATATTTCTCAATATAAATTGTAGAAATGATATGGTACAGTAGGCATTGTGTGAGAACAATTATTATCTTTGTCTTTGACAGTACCAAGGTGAATGGTTTACTCTTTATCATACTAACCTATCTCACGAAGTTCCGTTAAGTTTTGTGTGATTGAAGTTTTCAAGCTTTGGGTGAGATATCGATATGAGGAGAATAAGGAGTGGAAAGAACCTAAGCTTGGGGATGCCCAAGGCACCCCAAGTTAATATTCAAGGAATACTCAAGCGCCTAAGCTGGGGATGCCCCGGAAGGCGTCCCCTCTTTCGTCTTCAAAACTATCGGTATACCTTACTCGGAGCTATATTTTTATTCGTCACATGATATGTGTTTTGCTTGGAGCGTATTTTCAATTTTATTTGACGTTTGAATAAAATCATTGGATCTGAAATATTAAGTGAAAAAGAATCCTCCCATGGCTAGTTAATTATTTGACTACTCAGTGTCCTTCACTATTATCTTTTGGAGTAGTTTATCATTTACTCACGTGCTTCACGTATATCCTATGAGTAAATGGTTGAATAATTGAACATCATAAATCTGAGTTTATATATGTTTAATATGCTTATACCATGGGGAGTAATGACTTCACATAGAATAAGTATAGGTAGTAAACTTATTGAAAGTTAGCAAACGTAGAATTGGTCACTTGAACAGTTCATGAAAGAATATTGAAGGAAGAGAGATTTCACATATAAATATACTATCTTGGACATCTTTTGTAATTGTGAACACTCATTAAAATATGACATGCTAAAAGGTTGGTGTCGGACAAGGAAGACAACGTAATGGGTTATGTTTTCTTATATCCGAAATAAAGTATATTGTCTTGGATCATCCAACAAGTTGAGCTTGCTTTTCCCCCTCATGCTAGACAAATTCTTTGCACCAAGTAGAGATACTACTTGTGCTTCCAAACATTCCTTAAACTAGTTTTGCCATGAGAGTCCACCGTACCTACCTATGGATTGAGTAAGATCCTTCAAGTAAGTTGTCATCGGTGCGCAATAAAAATTGCCTTCTAAATATGTATGATCTATTAATGTGGAGAAAATAAGCTTTATACGATCATGTGATGTGGAAGAAATAAAAGCGACAGACTGCATAATAAAGGTCCATATCACAAGTGGCAATATAAAGTGACATTCTTTCGCATTAAGATTTTGTGCATCCAACCATAAAAGCACATGACAACCTCTGCTTACCTCTGCGAAGGGCCTATCTTTTACTTTTATCTTCTACCATTATGCAAGAGTCATGGTGATCTTCACCTTTCCTTTTTACATTTTATCCTTTGGCAAGCACATTGTGTTGGAAAGATCCTGATATATATATCCAATTGGATGTAAGTTTAGTTTTCATGAACTATTTTTGTTGACATTACCCTTGAGGTAAAACGTTGGGAGGCAAAACTATAAGCCCCTATCTTTCTCTGTGTCCGATTAAAACTTTGAACCCATAAATATCACGTGAGGGTCAGCAATTGTCAAAGGCTAAATGATAGTTGAGTATGTGGAGTTTGCTGAATCAAAGCTCTGACATAGACCCTTCCTGAAAGTAAGATGGATTGCAATTGTTTGATGACCGAGAATATAGTTTGTTAGTTTCAAGAGAGTTTATGATCTATACTTTAACATGTGAACAGCTTGTTACTTGATCATGAAAAGTTTTATGAAAATGAGCTATTGTTATGATATATAATGATGCTAGAAAAAGTGATTGGAACTATCATTGATGAAACTTATGCACTTGCTAGCATTCACACTTCATAAACTATTTCTTTTATCATTTACCTACTCGAGGAAGAGCAGGAATTAAGCTTGGGGATGCTGATACGTCTCCAACGTATCTATAAATTATGAAGTATTCATGTTATTATATTATCAACCTTGGATGTTTTATATGCATTTATATGCTATTTTATATGGTTTTTGGGACTAACCTATTAACCTAGAGCCCAGTGCCAGTTTCTGTTTTTTCCTTGTTTTTGAGTTTTACAGAAAAGGAATATCAAACGGAGTCCAATTGACGTGCCAATTTTTGACGATTTTTTATGGACCAAAAGAAGACCCCGGAGTAAAAGATTTGGGCCAGAAGAGTCCAGGGCTGTCCACGAGGGTGGGGGGCGCGCCCACCCCCCTGGGCGTGGGCCCCTGCCTCGTGGACGCCTCGGGCACCTCCTTGACGTGAGACCGACGCCAAAAATTCCTATAAATACAGAAACCTCGGAAAATTAACCTAGATTGGGAGTTCCGCCGCCACAAGCCTCCATAGCCACCGAAAACCAATCTAGGCCCTCTCTGGCACCCTGCTGGAGGGGCCATCATCACCGGAGGGCATGGAGGAGGATCCCGGAGGGTACATCATCACCATGAATGCCAATGACCAGAGGGAGAACCTCTCCCCATCTAGGGGGAGGCCATGGAGGAGGCAGCACAAGGGGGAGAACCTCTACTCCTCTCTCTCGGTGGCACCGGAGTGCCATCGGGAGGGGAATCATCGTCGCGGTGATCATCTTCATCAACATCACCATCATCATCATCATCACCCTCATCTCTTTTACGCGGTCCACTCTCCCGCACCCTGCTGTAATCCCTACTTGAACATGGTGCTTTATGCCACATATTATGATCCAATGATGTGTTGCCATCCTATGATGTTTTGAGTAGCTATCCTTTGTCTTTGGATTGATTTATGATCTAGATTGGTATGAGTTGTATGTTTTACTTTGGTGCTGTCCTATGGTGCCCTCCGTGTCATGCAAGCATGAGGGATTCCCGTTGTAGGGTGTTGCAATACGTTTATGATTCACTTATAGTGGGTTGCGTGAGTGACGAACACAAACCCGAGTAAGGGGGTTGTTGCGTATGGGATAAATAGGACTTGATGCTTTAATGCTATGGTTGGGTTTTACCTTAATGATCTTTAGTAGTTGCGGATGCTTGCTAGAGTTTCAATCATAAGTGCATATGATCCAAGTAGAGAAACTATGTTAGCTTATGCCTCTCCCTCATATGAAACTGCAATAGTGATTACCGGTCTTGTTAACGATTGCCTAGGACAATTCCGCACACCGATCCACCATTATTCGACACTTGCTATTTATAATATTTTGTAATATATTCTAACTTCATGATAACATCACCTACTTTTATATTTTAGCTCTCTGATATCATACAAAGTTATCCTCTTCATACCCACAGCATAGTTTTATTTCTCGTTGCTAGTTGGAAGCAAACGTTCAGTGTACGTAGAGTCGTATCAGTGGCAGATAGGGCTTGAGAGAATATTGATCTTACCTTTAGCTCCTTGTGGGTTCGACACTCCATACTTATCACTTCCACCTTTGGAAATTACTACGATGATTCCTTGCACTTGGGGATTATCAAGCAGCTATGTACTTCGCTTCACATGTAGATCCCGCCATGACGCTTTGTTTAGAACTGCACCAACTGATAGCTCCACCGTTCAATGTAAACACGTATCTGGTTTAGGATTTAGAATTGTCCGGATCAGTGTCAAAGCTTGCATCAACGTAACCATTTACGACCAGCTCTTTGTCACCTCAATAAACGAGAAACATATCCTTAGTCCTTTTTAGGTATTTCAGGATGTTCTTGACCGCTGTCCGGTGATCCACTCCTGGATTACTTTGGTACCTCCCTGCTAAACTTATAGGAAGGCACACATCAGGTCTGGTACACAGCATTGCATACATGACAGAGCCTATGGCTAAAGCATAGGAAACATCTTTCATCTTCTCTCTATCTTCTGCAGTGGTCGAGCATTGAGTCTTACTCAACTTCACACCTTGTAACACAGGCAAGAACCCTTTCTTTGCTTGATCCATTTTTGAACTTCTTCAAAAATTTGTCAAGGTATGTGCTTTGTGAAAGTCCAATTAAGCGTCTTGATCTATCTCTATAGATCTTGATGCCCAATATATAAGCAGCTTCACTGAGGTCTTTCATTGAAAAACTTTTATTCAAGTATCCCTTTATGCTATCCAGAAATTCTATATCATTTCCAATCAACAATATGTCATCCACATATAATATCAGAAATGCTATAGAGCTCCCACTCACTTTCTTGTAAATACAAGCTTCTCCAAAAGTCTGTATAAAACCAAATGCTTTGATCACACTATCAAAGCGTTTATTCCAACTCCGAGAGGCTTGCACTAGTCCATAAATGGATCGCTGGAGCTTGCTCACTTTGTTAGCTCCCTTTCGATCGACAAAACCTTCTGGTTGCATCATATACAACTCTTCTTCCAGAAATCCATTCAGGAATGCAGTTTTGACATCCATTTGCCAAATTTCATAATCATAAAATGCGACAATTGCTAACATGATTCAGACAGACTTAAGCATCGCTACGGGTGATAAAGTCTCATCGTAGTCAATCCCTTGAACTTGTCGAAAACCTTTTGCAACAAGTCGAGCTTTATAGACAGTAATATTACCGTCAGTGTCAATCTTCTTCTTGAAGATCCATTATACTCAATGGCTTGCCGATCAACGGGCAAGTCAACCAAAGTCCACACTTTGTTCTCATACATGGATCCCATCTCAGATTTCATGGCCTCAAGCCATTTTGCGGAATCTGGGCTCACCATCACTTCTTCATAGTTCGTAGGTTCGTCATGGTCTAGAAACATAACCTCCAGAACAGGATTATCGTACCACTCTGGTGCAGATCTTACTCTGGTTGACCTACAAGGTTCAGTATCAACTTGATCTGAAGTCCCATGATCATCATCATTAACTTCCTCATTAATTGGTGTAGGCGTCACAGGAACCGGTTTTTGTGATGAACTACTTTCCAATAAGGGAGCAGGTACAGTTACCTCATCAAGTTCTACTTTCCTCCCACTCACTTCTTTTGAGAGAAACTCCTTCTCTAGAAAGGATCCATTCTTAGCAACGAATGTCTTGCCTTCGGATCTATGATAGAAGGTGTACCCAACAGTCTCTGTTGGGTATCCTATGAAGACACATTTCTCTGATTTGGGTTCGAGCTTATCAGGTTGAAGCTTTTTCACATAAGCATCGCAGCCCCAAACTTTAAGAAACGACAACTTTGGTTTCTTGCCAAACCACAGTTTATAAGGCGCCGTCTCAACGGATTTCGATGGTGCCCTATTTAACGTGAATGCAGCCGTCTCTAAAGCATAACCCCAAAACGATAGCGGTAAATCAGTAAGAGACATCATAGATCGCACTATATCTAATAAAGTACGATTACGACGTTCGGACACACCATTACGCTGTGGTGTTCCGGGTGGCGTGAGTTGCGAAACTATTCTGCATTGTCTCAAATGTAGACCAAACTCGTAACTCAAATATTCTCCTCCACGATCAGATCGTAGAAACTTTATTTTCTTGTTACGGTGATTTTCTACTTCACTATGAAATTCTTTGAACTTTTCAAATGTTTCAGACTTATGTTTCATTAAGTAGATATACCCATATCTGCTCAAATCATCTGTGAAGGTGAGAAAATAAAGATATCCGCCACGAGCCTCAATATTCATCGGACCACATACATCTGTATGTATAATTTCTAACAAATCTGTTGCTCTCTCCATAGTACCAGAGAACGTCGTTTTAGTCATCTTGCCCATGAGGCACGGTTCGCAAGTACCAAGTGATTCATAATCAAGTGGTTCCAAAACTCCATCAGTATGGAGTTTCTTCATGCGCTTTACACCGATATGACCTAAACGGCAGTGCCACAAATAAGTTGCACTATCATTATCAACTTTGCATCTTTTGGCTTCAACATTATGAATATGTGTATCACTACTATCGAGATTCATCAAAAATAGAACACTCTTCAAGGGTGCATGACCATAAAAGATATTATTCATATAAATAGAACAACCATTATTCTCTGATTTAAATGAATAACCGTCTCACATCAAACAAGATCCAAATATAATGTTCATGCTCAACGCTGGCACCAAATAACAATTATTTAGGTCTAATACTAATCCCAAAGGTAGATGTAGAGGTAGCGTGCCGACGACAATCACATCAACTTTGGAACCGTTTCCCACGCGCATCGTCACCTCATCCTTGGCCAGTGTTCGCTTAATCTGGAGTCCCGGTTTCGATTTGCAAATATTAGCAACAGAACCAGTATCAAATACCCAAGTGCTACTGCGAGCTCTGGTAAGGTACACATCAATAACATGTATATCACATATACCTTTGTTCACCTTGCCATCCTTCTTATCCGCCAAATACTTGGGGCAGTTCCGCTTCCAGTGACCAGTCTGCTTGCAGTAGAAGCACTCAGTCTCAGGCTAAGGTCTAGACTTGGGTTTCTTCTCTTGAGCAGCAACTTGCTTGTTGTTCTTGTTGAAGTTCCCCTTCTTCTTCCCTTTGCCATTTTTCTTGAAACTGGTGGTCTTATTGACCATCAACACTTGATGCTCCTTCTTTATTTCTACCTCTGCAGCCTTTAGCATTGCGAAGAGCTCAGGAATCGTATTATCCATCCCTTGCATGTTATAGTTCATCACGAAGCTTTTGTAGCTTGATGGCAATGATTGAAGAACTCTGTCAATGACGCTATCAATAGGAAGATTAACTCCCAGTTGAGTCAAGTGATTATGATACCCAGACATTTTGAGTATATGCTCACTGACATAACTATTCTCCTCCATCTTGCAGCTATAGAACTTATTGGAGACTTCATATCTCTCAATCCGGGCATTTGCTTGAAATATTAACTTCAACTCCTGGAACATCTCATATGCTCCATGACGTTCAAAACGTCATTGAAGTCCCGGTTCTAAGTCGTAAAGCATGGCACACTGAATTATCGAGTAGTCATCGGCTTTGCTTTGCCAGACGTTCTTAACGTCGTCAGTTGCATCGGCAGTAGGCCTCGCACCCAGCGGTGCTTCCAGGACGTAATTCTTCTGTGCAGCAATGAGGATAATCTATCTACAATCAACATAGACAAGCAAGATACTATCAGGTACTAAGTTCTTGATAAATTTAAGTTCAATTAATCATATTACTTAACAACTCCCACTTAGATAGACATCCCTCTAATCCTCTAAGTGATCACGTGATCCAAATCAACTAAACCATAACCGATCATCACATGAAATGGAGTAGTTTTCAATGGTGAACATCACTATGTTGATCATATCTACTATATGATTCACGCTCGACCTTTCGGTCTCAGTGTTCCGAGGCCATATCTGCATATGCTAGGCTCGTCAAGTTTAACCTAAGTATTCTGCATGTGCAAAAACTAGCTTGCACCCATTGTAGATGGACGTAGAGCTTATCACACCCGATCATCACGTGGTGTCTGGGCACGATGAACTTTGGCAACGGTGCATACTCAGGGAGAACACTTTTATCTTGAAATTTAGTGAGAGATCATCTTATAATGCTACCGTCAATCAAAGCAAGATAAGATGCATAAAAGATAAACATCACATGCAATCAATATAAGTGATATGACATGGCCATCATCATCTCGTGCTTGTGATCTCCATCTCCGAAGCACCGTCATGATCACCATCGTCGCTGGTGCGACACCTTTATCTCCATCGTAGCATCGTTGTTGTCTCGCCAATGTTATGCTTCTACGACTATCGCTACCGCTTAGTGATAAAGTAAAGCATTACAGGGCGATTGCATTGCATACAATAAAGCGACAACCATATGGCTCCTGCCAGTTGCCGATAACTCGGTTACAAAACATGATCATCTCATACAATAAAATTTAGCATCATGTCTTGACCATATCACATCACAACATGCCCTGCAAAAACAAGTTAGACGTCCTCTACTTTGTTGTTGCAAGTTTTACGTGGCTGCTACGGGCTGAGCAAGAACCGTTCTTACCTACGCATCAAAACCACAACGATAGTTTGTCAAGTTGGTGTTGTTTTAACCTTCGCAAGGACCGGGCGTAGCCACACTCGGTTCAACTAAAGTTGGAGAAACTAACACCCGCCAGCCACCTGTGTGTAAAGCATGTCGGTAGAACCAGTCTCACGTAAGCGTACGTGTAATGTCGGTCTGGGCCGCTTCATCCAATAATACCGCCGAACCAAAGTATCTGGTAAGCAGTATGACTTATATCGCCCATAACTCACTTGTGTTCTACTCATGCATATAAAATCAATGCATAAAACCTGGCTCTGATACCACTGTTGGGGAACATAGTAATTTCAAAATTGTCCTACGCACACGCAAGATCATGGTGATGTATAGCAACAAGAGGGGAGAGTGTTGTCCACGTACCCTTGTATACTGAAAGCGGAAGCGTTAGCACAACGCAGTTGATGTAGTCGTACATCTTCACGATCCGACCGATTAAGTACCGAACGCACGGCACCTCCGAGTTCAGCACATGTTCCCGATGACGTCCCTCGAACTCCAATCCAGCCGAGTGTTGAGGGAGAGTTTTGTCAGCACGATGGCGTGGTGACGATGATGATATTCTACCGATGCAGGGCTTCGCCTAAGCACCGCTATAGTATTATCGAGGTGGACTATGGTGCAGGGGGCACTGCACACGGCTAAAAGATCAAACGATCAATTGTTGTGTCTCTAGAGTGCCCCCTGCCCCCGTATATAAAGGAGCAAGGGGGAGGTGCGGCCGGCCAGGAGGGGCGCACCAGGAGGAGTCCTACTCCCATCGGGAGTAGGACTCCCTCCCCTTTCCTTGTTGGATTAGGAGTGGAGGGGGAAAGAGGAGGGACAGAGGAAGGAAAGGGGGTGCGCCGCCCCCCTCTCCTTGTCCTATTCGGACTAGGGGGAGGGGCGCGCGGCCCTGCCCTGGCCGCCTCTCCTCTTCTCCACAAAGGCCCACTATGGCCCATTAAGCCCCCGGGGGGTTCCGGTAACCCCTCGGTACTCCGGTAAAATCCTGATTTCACCCGGAACACTTTTGATATCCAAACATAGGCTTCCAATATATCAATATTCATGTCTCGACCATTTCGAGACTCCTCATCATGTCCGTGATCACATCCGGGACTCCGAACAACCTTCGGTACATCAAAACATATAAACTCATAATATAACTGTCATCGAAACGTTAAGCGTGTGGACCCTACGGGTTCGAGAACTATGTTGACATGACCGAGCACGTCTCCGGTCAATAACCAACAGCGGAACCTAGATGCTCATATTGGCTCCTACATATTCTACGAAGATCTTTATCGGTCAGACCGCATAGCAACATACGTTGTTCCCTTTGTCATCGGTATGTTACTTGCCCGAGTTTTGATTGTCGATATCTCAATACCTAGTTCAATCTTGTTACTGGCAAGTCTCTTTACTCGTTCTGTAATACATCAACCCGCAACTAACTCATTATTTTCAATGCTTGCCAGGCTTAAGTGATGTGCATTACCGAGAGGGCCCAGAGATACCTCTCCGACAATCGGAGTGGCAAATCCTAATCTCGAAATACGCCAACCCAACAAGTACCTTCGGAGACACCTGTAGAGCACCTTTATAATCACTCAGTTACGTTGTGACGTTTGGTGGCACACAAAGTGTTCCTCCGGTAAACGGGAGTTGCATAATCTCATAGTCATAGGAACATGTATAAGTCATGAAGAAAGCAATAACCACAAACTAAACGGTCAAGTGCTAAGTTAACGGAATGGGTCAAGTCAATCACATCATTCTCCTAATGATGTGATCTCGTTAATCAAATGACAACTCATGTCTATGGTTAGGAAACATAACCATCTTTGATCAACGAGCTAGTCAAGTAGAGGCATACTAGTGACACTCTGTTTGTCTATATATTCACACATGTATTATGTTTCTGGTTAATACAATTCTAGCATGAATAATAAACATTTACCATGATATAAGGAAATAAATAATAGCTCTATTATTGCCTCTAGAGCATATTTCCTTCACGTTCATCATTGTCATATTGTTTAGCATGATCATGTAGTTGACATAGTATTTGTGGCAAAGCCACCGTTCATAATTCTTTCATAGATGTCACTCTTGGTTCATTGCATATCCCGGTACACCGCTGGAGGCATTCATATATAGTCATACCTTCTTCTAGTATCGAGTTGTAATCATTGAGTTGTAAATAAATAGAAGTGTGATGATCATCATTTAATAGTGCATTGTCCCAATAAAAAAAGAGAAAGGTCAAATAAAAAAAGGAAGAAGGCCCAAAAAAGAGAGAAATGAAAAGGGACAATGCTACCATCTTTTTTTTCCCACACTTGTGCTTCAAAGTAGCACCATGATCTTCATGATAGAGAGTCTCTTGTTTTGTCACTTTCATATACTAGTGGGAATTTTTCATTATAGAACTTGGCCTGTATATTCCAACAATGTGCCTCCTCAAGTGCCCTAGGTCTTCGTGAGCAAGCAAGTTGGATGCACACCCACTAGTTTCTTTTGTTGATCTTTCATACATTTATAGCTCTAGTGCATCCGTTGCATGGCAATTCCTACTCATTGCATTAACATCAATCGACGGGCATCTCCATAGCTCATTGATTAGCCTCGTTGATGTGAGACTTTCTCCTTTTTTGTCTTCTCCACATAAGCCCCATCATTATACTCTATTCCACCCATGACCTATCATGTGCTATATCCATGGCTCACGCTCATGTATTGCGTGAAGGTTTATAAAGTTTGAGGTTACTAAAGTATGAAACAATTGCTTGGCTTGTCATCGGGGTTGTGCATGATGAGAGCATTCTTGTGTGACGAAAATGGAGCATGATTAAACTATATGATTTTGTAGGGATGAACTTTCTTTGGCCATGTTATTTTGAGAAGACATAATTGCTTAGTTAGTATGATTGAAGTATTATTATTTCTATGTCAATATTAAACTTTTATCTTGAATCTTTCGGATCTGAATATTCATGCCACAATTAAGAAGAATTACATTGAAATTATGCCTAGTAGCATTCCACATCAAAAATTCTGTTTTTACCATTTACCTACTCGGGGACGACCAGGAATTAAGCTTGGGGATGCTTGATATGTCTCCAACGTATCTATAATTTTTGATTTCTCCATGCTATATTATCGTCTGTTTTGGACATTATTGGGCTTTATTATTCACTTTTATATTATTTTTGGTACTAACCTATTAACCGGAGGCCCAGCGCAGAATTGCTATTTTTTGCCTATTTCAGAGTTTCGCAGAAAAAGAATATCAAACGGAGTCCAAACAGAATGAAACCTTCGGGAACGTGATTTTCGGAACGAACATGATCCAGGAGACTCGGACCCTACGTCAAGCAACCAACAGGGAAGCCACGAGGTAGGGGGCGCGCCTACCCCCCCCCCACCACCCCCAGGGGCGCCCTCCACCCTCGTGGGCCCCTTGTTGCTCCACCGACGTACTCCTTCCTCCTATATATACCTACGTACCCCCAAACGATCAGATACGGAGCCAAAACCCTAATTCCACCGTCGTAACTTTCTGTATCCATGAGATCCCATCTTGGGGCATGTTCCGGAGCTCCGCCGGAGGGGGCATCGATCACGGAGGGCTTCTACATCAACACCATAGCCTCTCCGATGATGTGTGAGTAGTTTACCTCAGACCTTCGGGTCCATAGTTATTAGCTAGATGACTTCTTCTCTCTTTTTGGATCTCAATACAATGTTCTGCCCCTCTCTTGTGGAGATCTATTCAATGGAATATTCTTTTGCGCTGTGTTTGTTGAGACCGATGAATTGTGGGTTTATGATCAAGTTTATCTATGAACAATATTTGAATCTTCTCTGAATTCTTTTATGTATGATTGGTTATCTTTGCAAGCCTCTTAGAATTATCAGTTTGGTTTGGCCTACTAGATTGATCTTTCTTGCAATGGCAGAAATGCTTAGCTTTGGGTTCAATCTTGCGGTGTCCTTTCCCAGTGACAGTAGGGGCAGCAAGGCATGTATTGTATTGTTGCCACGAGGATAACTGATACGTCTCCAACGTATCTATAATTTTTGATTGTTCCATGCTATTATATTATCTCTTTTGGATGTTTGTGGGCTTTATTATACACTCTTATATTATTTTTGGGACTAACCTATTAACTAGAGCCCAGTGACAGTTTATGTTTTTTCCTTATTTTAGAGTATCGCAGAAAAGGAAAATCAAACGGAGTCCAATTGACCTGAAACTTCACGGAACTTATTTTTGGACCAGAAGAAGCACATAGAGTATCGGAGATGGACCAGGAGAGTCCCGGGCTGCCCACGAGGGTGGGGGCGCGCCCACCCCCCTGGGCGCGCCCCCCTGCCTCATGGACAGCTTGGAGATCCACCGACGTACTTTTTCCTCCCATATATACCCATATACCCTAAAAACTTCGGGGAGTAGAATAGATCAGGAGTTCCGCCGCCAGAAGCCTCCATAGCCACCGAAAACCAATCTAGACCCATTCCGGCACCCTACCGGAGGGGGCAATCCCTCTTCGGTGGCCATCTTAATCATCCCAGTGCTCTCCATGACGAGGAGGGAGTAGTTCACCCTCGGGGCTAAGGGTATGTACCAGTAGCTATGTGTTTGATCTCTCTCTCTCTCGTGTTCTTGAGGTGGTACGAACTTGATGTATCGCGAGCTTTGCTATTATAGTTGGATCTTATGATGTTTCTCCCCCTCTACTCTCTTGTAATGGATTGAGTTTTCCCTTTGAAGTTATCTTATCGGATTGAGTCTTTAAGGATTTGAGAACACTTGATGTATGTCTTGCACGTGCTTATCTATGGTGACAATGGGATATCACGTGATCCACTTGATGTATGTTTTGGTGATCAATTTGCGGGTTCCGCCCATGAACCTATGCATAGGGGTTGGCACACGTTTTCGTCTTGACTCTCCGGTAGAATCTTTGGGATACTCTTTGAAGTTCTTTGTGTTGGTTTGAATAGATGAATCTGAGATTGTGTGATGCATATCGTATAATCATACCCACGGATACTTGAGGTGACATTGGAGTATCTAGGTGACATTCGGGTTTTGGTTGATTTGTGTCTTAAGGTGTTATTCTAGTACGGACTCTTGAATAGATCGATCCGAACGAATAACTTTGAGGTGGTTTCGTACCCTACCATAATATCTTCGTTTGTTCTCTGCTATTACTGACTTTGGAGTGACTCTTTGTTGCATTTTGAGGGATAGTTATGTGATCCTATTATGTTATTATTGTTGAGAGAACTTGCACTAGTGAAAGTATGAACCCTAGGCCTTGTTTCCTAGCATTGCAATACCGTTTGTGCTCACTTTTATCATTAGTTACCTTGCTGTTTTTATATTTTCGGCTTACAAAAACCTATATCTACTATCCATATTGCACTTGTATCACCATCTCTTCGCCGAACTAGTGCACCTATACAATTTACCATTGTATTGGGTGTGTTGGGGGACACAAGAGACTCTTTGTTATTTGGTTGCAGGGTTGCTTGAGAGAGAACATCTTCATCCTACACCTCCTATGGATTGATAAACCATAGGTCATCCACTTGAGGGAAATTTGCTACTGTCCTACAAACCTCTACACTTGGAGCCCAACAACGTCTACCAGAAGAAGGTTGTGTAGTAGACATCAAGCTCTTTTCTGGCACCATTGCCAGGGAGGTTAGCGCTTGAAGGTATATCTTTAGATCTTGCAATCGAGTCTTTAGTTTCTTGTTTTATCACTAGTTTAGTTTATAAAAGAAAACTACAAAAAAAATATGGAATTGAGTTTGCCTCATATGCTTCATCTTTTTAATATCTTTCATGAGTATGATGTAAAGGAAAATTGTGCCAAAGTGTTATAAGAAGAATGCATTAAAATGTTTGGCACTAAATCTTTGAATGATGAGCATGATTGTAATGTCGTTAGTATGAATTCCTTGAACATCTATGATGCTAATGATATGCAAAGCCACAAGCTTGGGGATGATATGTTTGATGAATATGATATTTTTAGTCCCCCAAGTTGTGATGTGCAAATTTATTATGATGATAGCATGCCTCCTATTTATGATGATTATGTTGATTAAAGTGGTTTCGGAGAGGTCATGACTTTATTTAGTAATGATTCCACTATTCCAGAAGAGGTTCCAATTGATTATGAGAACAAAGTTGCTATCTATGATTACTATTGCATTGACTTGTATGCTATAAAGAATAATGATATCCATGAAACTTGTCGTCATGATTTTAGTTTTCAATTGGATTATGCCTCACATGATAATTATTTTGTTGAGTTTTCTCCCACTATTATTCATGAGAAGAATTTTGCTTGTGTGGAGAGTAATAAAATTTATATGCTTGTAGATCATGAAAAGAATGCTTTATGTGAAAATTATTCTGAGGGAGGAATATATGCTTGTAGGAATTGTAATAATATCAAGTTTCCTCTCTATGTGCTTAAAGTTTTGAAGTTATGCTTGTTTTACCTTCCTATGCTAGTTGATTATTGTTCCCACAAGTTGTTTGCTCACAAAATCCCTATGCATAGGAAGTGGGTTAGAATTAAATGTGCTAGTCATATTCTTCATGATGCTCTCTTTATATTTCAACTCTTGTCCTTTATGTGAACATCATTGAAATCATCATGCCTAACTAGGGGCGTTAAACGATAGCACTTGTTGGGAGGCAACCCAACTTTATTTTTATTCCTTGCTTTTTGCTCCTGTTTAGTAATAAATAATTTATCTAGCCTCTGTTATTATTGAGTTTTTATGTTTTAATTAGTGTTTGTGCCAAGTAGAACCGTTGGGAAGACTTGGGGAAAGTCTTTTTGATCTTGCTGTAAAAAACAGAAACTTTAGCGCTCACGAGAATTGCTGCCATTTTTTATTGGAGAGTGCTATTTAGTTAATTATTTTTGAAGATGATTAATAGATAAATTCCTCACGTCCAGCAATTTATTTTAGAATTTTTGGGGTTCCAGAACTTGTGATAGCTATAGATTACTACAGACTGTTCTGTTTTTGACAGATTCTGTTTTTCGTGTGTTGTTTGCTTATTTTGATGAATCTATGGCTAGTAAAATAGTTTATAAACCATAGAGAAGTTGGAATACAGTAGGTTTAAAACCAATATAAATAAATAATGAGTTCATTACAGTACCTTGAAGTGGTGTTTTGTTTTCTTTCGCTAACAGAGCTCACGAGTTTTCTGTTAAGTTTTGTGTTGTGAAGTTTTCAAGTTTTGGGTGAAGATTCGATGGACTATGGAATAAGGAGTGGAAAGAGCCTAAGCTTGGGGATTCCCAAGGCACCCTAAGGTAATATTCAAGGACAACCAAAAGCCTAAGCTTGGGGATGCCCCGGAAGGCATCCCCTCTTTCGTCTTCGTTCATCGGTAACTTTACTTGGAGGGCGTGCCTGGGGGGTAGGCGCGCCCCCTACCTCGTGGCTTTCTCCTTTATTTCTTGACGTAGGGTCCAAGTCTCCTAGGTCTTGTTGATTGAGAAAATCATGTTCTCGAAGGTTTCATTCCGTTTGGACTCTGTTTGATATTCCTTTTCTTCGAAACCCTAAAATAGGCAGAAAAAACAGCAATTCTGGGTTGGACCTCTGGTTTATAGGTTAGTCCCAAAAATAATATAAAAGTGGATAATAAAGCCCAATAACGTCCAAAACAATAGATAATATGGCATGGAGCAATCAAAAATTATAGATACGTTGGAGACGTATCAAGCATCCCCAAGCTTAATTCCTGCTCGTACTCGAGTAGGTAAATGATAAAAACAGAATTTTGATGCGGAGTGCTACTTGGCATAATTTTAATTTAATTCTTCTTAATTGTGGTATGAATATTCAGGTCCGAAAGATTCAAGATAAAAGTTCATATTGACATAAAAATAATAATACTTCAAGCATACTAACAAAGCAATTATGTCTTCTCAAAATAACATGGCCAAAGAAAGTTATCCCTACAAAATCATATAGTCTGGGTATGCTCTATCTTCACCACACAAAGTATTTAAATCATGCACAACCCCGATGACAAGCCAAGCAATTGTTTCATACTTTTGAAATTCTCCAAACTTTTTTAATCTTCATGCAATACATGAGCGTGAGCCATGGATATAGCACTATAGGTGGAATAGAATGGTTGTTGTGGAGAAGACAAAAAGGGGGAAGATAGTCTCACATCAACTAGGCGTATCAACGGGCTATGGATATGCCCATGAATAGATATCAATGCGAGTGACTAGGGATTGCCATGCAACGGATGCACTAGAGCTATAAGTATATGAAAGCTCAACAAAAGAAACTAAGTGGGTGTGCATCCAACTTGCTTGCTCACGAAGACCTAGGGCAATTTGAGGAAGCCCATCATTGGAATATACAAGCCAAGTTCTATAATGAAAAATTCCCACTAGTATATGAAAGTGACGAAATAGGAGACTCTCTACTATGAATATCATGGTGCTACTTTGAAGCACAAGTGTGGTAAAAGGATAGTAGCATTGTCCCTTCTCTCTTTTTTCTCTTTTTTTTTATTTGGGCCTTTTCTATTTTGTATGGCCTCTTCTTTCTTTTTTTTTTCGTCCGGAAGTCTCATCCCGACTTGTGGGGGAATCATAGTCTCCATCATCCTTTCCTCACTGGGACAATGCTCTAATAATGATGATCATCACACTTTTATTTTCTTACAACTCAACAATTACAACTCGATACTTAGAACAAAATATGACTCTATATGAATGCCTCCGGCGGTGCGCCGGGATATGCAATGACTCATGAGTGACATGTATGAAAGAATTATGAACGGTGGCTTTGCCACAAATATGATGTCAACTACATAATCATGCTAAGCTATATGACAATGATGGAGTGTGTCATAATAAATGGAACGGTGGAAAGTTGCATCGCAATATATCTCGGAATGGCTATGGAAATGCCATAATAGGTAGGTATGGTGGCTGTTTTGAGGAAGGTATATGATGGGTGTATGATACCGGCGAAAGGTGCGCGGTATTAGAGAGGCTAGCAATGGTGGATGGGCGAGAGTGCATATAATCCATGGACTCAACATTAGTCATAAAGAACTCATATACTTATTGCAAAAATATAGAAGTTATCAAAGCAAAGTATTAAGCGCATGCTCCTAGGGGGATAGATTGGTAGGAAAAGACCATCGCTCGTCCCCGACCGCCACTCATAAGGAAGGCAATCAATAAATAAATCATGCTCCGACTTCATCACATAACGGTTCACCATACGTGCATGCTACGGGAATCACAAACTTTAACACAAGTACTTGTCAAATTCACAACTACTCAATTAGCACAACTTTAATATCACCATCTTCATATCTCAAAACAATTATCAAGCATCAAACTTTTCATAGTATTCAACACACTCATAAGAAAGTTTTATTATTCTTGAATACCAAGCATTTTAGGATTATTTAAGCAAATTACCATGCTATTTAAGACTCTCAAAATAATATAAGTGAAGCATGATATATCAATAGTTTCTATAAAACGAATCCACCACCGTGCTCTAAAAGATGTAAGTGAAGTACTAGAGCAAAACTATATAACTCAAAAGAAGCAACTAGAGTATTCTAAAAAATTCCAAATCATGTATGGCTCTCTCAAAAGGTGTGTACAACAAGGATGATTGTGGTAAACTAACAAATAAAGACTCAAATAATACAAGACGCTCCAAGCAGAACACATATCATGCGGTGAATAAAAATATAGCTCCAAGTAAAGTTACCGATAGAAGTAGACGAAAGAGGGGATGCCTTCCGGGGCATCCCCAAGCTTTGGCTTTTAGGTGTCCTTAGATTATATTGGAGGTGCCATGGGCATCCCCAATATTAGGCTCTTGCAACTCCTTGTTCCATAATCCATCAAATCTTTACCCAAAACTTGAAAACTTCACAACACAAAACTTAAAGTAGAAAATCTTGTGAGCTCCGTTAGCGAAAGAAAACAAAAGACCACTTCAAGGTACTGTAATGAACTCATTCTTTATTTATATTGGTGTTAAACCTACTGTATTTCAACTTCTCTATGGGTTATAAACTATTTTACTAGCCATAAATTCATCAAAATAAGCAAACAACACATGAAAAACAGAATCTGTCAAAAACAGAACAGTCTGTAGTAATCTGTAGCTAGCGCAAGATATGGAACCCAAACAATTCTAAAATAAATTTCTGGACGTGAGAAATTTATCTATTAATCATCTGCAAAACGAATTAACTAAATAGCACTTTCCAAATAAAAATGGCAGTAGTTCTCGTGAGCGCTAAAGTTTCTGTTTTTTACAGCAAGATATCAAGACTTTCCTCAAGTTTTCCCAATGGTTCTACTTGGCACAACCACTAATTAAACACAAAAAACACAACCTAAACAGAGGCTAAATAAATTATTTATTACTAAACAGGAGCAAAAAGCAAGGAATAAAAATAAAATTGGGTTGCCTCCCAACAAGCGCTATTGTTTAACGCCCCTAGCTAGGCATAAAAAGCAAGGATAGATCTAGGTATCGCCATAATAGTAAGATAGATCATTAAAACTCATTTCATATTCTCTATGTTCAGCAAAAAGTTTTATTTGAGGCAAGCAAAAGTAATCAAAAGGGCTAAATTTAATGGGCAAAAGTCCCCGAGATCAACCTTGGGAGGTATAGGTTCCTCCTTTGGTCCTTCGTATTGCACAACCAATTCATCATTATAAGCATTCTTTTGACAGAACTTTGTGAGCCTATATTCAAGAGAATATCCTAGTTCATTATTTCGAATGGCCAAATCATTATTAAGCTCAGAAATTCGATCAACTAAAACATTGGTAGGAACCCTTTTTCTAAGATTTTCATTGAAAGCAACATAGTCTAGAGATTGAAAACGCATTATTTCTTCTTGATCAAAAAGGATAGCCTCTATGGGAGGACGGCAAGTGTCCACCCTATAAAGCGCAAAGATTTCTTTGGCTTCTCTTATTATGAATCTAAACTCATGAGCCAAAAAGATAGTAGCGGCACGCTTAACAGAAAATGCTCAATATTAGAAAATTCTAGGAAAATCCTTTGTATGCAAGGATGCAAGTGCATGAATTGTCTTTCAAGTTCAACTACAAGCATGGCAATGGCGTCCGCAAGACTACTAGTTCTCTGAAGGATAGAACTACCCATAGAAGGTAAAGCACCAGCACAAGTAAAGAAATCTTGAATAACTCCTTTTCCAATAATATTACCACTACCAACACAGAATTTTTTTGTATGTAAGATGGGGGGTTCTTTAGCAGGAGCATCAGAATTTTTCATGACATTATTATTGTCCATATCGACAATAATTTCCCCTATTTCATACATAACGGCAAAAAGAGCAAAGGGCAAAAAGAGGAAAACGGGAAAGAGAAGGTGGATAGAGAGAGAGAGGACGAACAAAACGGCAAGGGTGAAGTGGGGGAGAGGAAAACGAGTGGCAAATGGCAAATAATGTAATGCGGGAGATAAGGATTGTGATGGGTACTTGGTATGTTGACTTTTGCATAGACTCCCCGGCAACAGCGCCAGAAATCCTTCTTGCTACCTCTTAAGCACTGCGTTGGTTTTCCCCGAGGAGGAAGGGATGATGCAGCAAAGTAGCGTAAGTATTTCCCTCAGTTTTTGAGAACCAAGGTATCAATCCAGTAGGAGGCTACGCGTGAGTCCCTCGTACCTGCACAAAACAAATAAATCCTCGCAACCAACGTGATAAGGGGTTGTCAATCCCTACACGGCCATTTACGAGAGTGAGATCTGATCGATATGATAAGATAATATTTTTGGTATTTTTATGATAAAGATGCAAAGTAAAATAAAAGCAAAGTAAAAGCAAAGGAAATAACTTAAGTATTGGAAGATTAATATGATGAAGATAGACCCGGGGGCCATAGGTTTCACTAGTGGATTCTCTCAAGAGCATAAGTATTCTACGGTGGGTGAACAAATTACTGTTGAGCAATTGACAGAATTGAGCATAGTTATGAGAATATCTAGGTATGATCATGTATATAGGCATCACGTCCGAGACAAGTAGACCGACTCCTGCCTGCATCTACTACTATTACTCCACTCATCGACCGCTATCCAGCATGCATCTAGAGTATTAAGTTAATGAAAACAGAGTAACGCCTTAAGCAAGATGACATGATGTAGAGGGATAAACTCATGCAATATGATGAAAACCCCATCTTGTTACCCTCGATGGCAACAATACAATACGTGCCTTGCTGCCCCTACTGTCACTGGGAAAGGACACCGCAAGATTGAACCCAAAGCTAAGCACTTCTCCCATTGCAAGAAAGATCAATCTAGTAGGCCAAATCAAACTGATAATTCGAAGAGACTTGCAAAGATAACCAATCATACATAAAAGAATTCAGAGAAGATTCAAATATTATTCATAGATAGACTTGACCATAAACCCACAATTCATCGGTCTCAACAAACACACCGCAAAAAGAAGATTACATCGAATAGATCTCCACAAGAGAGGGGGAGAACATTGTATTGAGATCCAAAAAGAGAGAAGAAGCCATCTAGCTAATAACTATGGACCCATAGGTCTGAGGTGAACTACTCACACTTCATCGGAGGGGCTATGGTGATGATGTAGAAGCCCTCCGTGATCGATGCCCCCTCCGGTGGAGCTCCGAAACAGGCCCCAAGATGGGATCTCGTGGATACAGAAAGTTGCAGCGGTGAATTAGGGTTTTGGCTCCGTATCTGATCATTTGGGGGTACGTAGGTATATATAGGAGGAAGGAGTACGTCAGTGGAGCAACAGGGGGCCCACGAGGGTGGAGGGCGCGCCTGGGGGGTAGGCGCGCCCCCTACCTCGTGGCCTCCTCTTTTGTGTCTTGACATAGGGTCCAAGTCTCCTGGGCCTTGTTCGTTGAGAAAATCATGTTCCCGAAGGTTTCGTTCTGTTTGGACTCCGTTTGATATTCCTTTTCTTCGGAACCCTAAAATAGGCAAAAAAACAGCAATTCTGGGCTGGGCCTCCGATTAATAGGTTAGTCCAAAAAATAATATAAAAGTGGATTATAAATCCCAATAATGTCCAAAATAGTAGATAATATAACATGGAGCAATCAAAAATTATAGATACATTGGGGACGTATCACTCCTATAATGTCACTTCCATATACTAGTGGGAATTTTTTATTATAGAACTTGGCTTGTATATTCCAACAATGGGCTTCCTCAAATGCCCCAGGTCTTCGTGAGCAAGCAAGTTGGATGCACACCCACTTAGTTTCTTTTGTTGAGCTTTCATGCATTTATAGCTCTAGCGCATCCGTTGCATGGCAATCGCTACTCACTCACATTGATATCTATTAATGGTCATCTCCATAGCCTGTTGATACGCCTAGTTGATGTGAGACTATCTTCTCCTTATCTGTCTTCTCCACAACCACCATTCTATTCCACCTATAGTGCTATGTCCATGGCTCACGCTCATATATTGCGTGAAGATTGAAAAAGTTTGAGAACATCAAAAGTATGAAACAGTTGCTTGGCTTTTCATCGGGGTTGTGCATGATTTAAATATGTTGTGTGGTGAAGATGGAGCATAGCCAGACTATATTATTTTGTAGGGATAGCTTTCTTTGGCCATGTTATTTTGAGAAGACATAATTGCTTTGTTAGTATGCTTGAAGTATTATTATTTTTATGTCAATATTGAACTTTTGTATTGAATCTTATGGATCTGAACATTCTTGCCACAATAAAGAGAAATACATGATAAATATGTTAGGTAGCATTCCACATCAAAAATTCTGTTTTTATCATTTACCTACTCGAGGATGAGCAGGAATTAAGCTTGGGGATGCTGATACATCTCCAACGTATCTATAATTTTTTATTGTTCCATGCTATTATATTATCTGTTTTGGATGTTTATGGGCTTTATTATACACTTTTATATTATTTTTGGGACTAACCTATTAACCCAGAGCCCAGTACCACTTTCTGTTTTTTCCTTGTTTTAGAGTATTGCAGAAAAGGAAAATCAAACGGAGTCCAATTGACCTGAAACTTCACGGAACTTCTTTTTGGACCAGAAGAAGCCCACGGAGTATTGGAGATGGACCAGGAGAGTCCCGGGCTGCCCACGAGGGTGGGGGCGCGCCCCCTGCCTCGTGGACAGCCCGGAGATCCACCGACGTACTTCTTCCTCCCATATATACCCATATGCCCTAAAAACTTCGGGGAGCAGAATAGATCGGGAATTCCGCCGCCAGAAGCCTCCGTAGCCACCGAAAACCAATCTAGACCCGTTCTGGCACCCTGCCGGAGGGGGCAATCCCTCTCCGGTGGCCATCTTCATCATCCCAGTACTCTCCATGACAAGGAGGGAGTAGTTCACCCTCGGGGCTGAGGGTATGTACCAGTAGCTATGTGTTTGATCTCTCTCTCTCTCTCTCTCTCGTGTTCTTGAGGTGGTACGATCTTGATGTATCGCGAGCTTTGCTATTATAGTTGGATCTTATGATGTTTCTCCCCCTCTACTCTCTTGTAATGGATTGTGTTTTCCCTTTGAAGTTATCTTATTGGATCGAGTCTTTAAGGATTTGAGAACACTTGATGTATGTCTTGCACGTGCTTATCTGTGGTGACAATGGGATATCACCTAATCCACTTGATGTATGTTTTGGTGATCAACTTGCGGGTTCCGCCCATGAACCTATGCATAGGGGTTGGCACACGTTTTCGTCTTGACTCTCCGGTAGAATCTTTGGGGCACTCTTTGAAGTTCTTTGTGTTGGTTTGAATAGATGAATCTAAGATTGTGTGATGCATATCGTATAATCATACCCACGGATACTTGAGGTGACATTGGAGTATGTAGGTGACCTTAGGGTTTTGGTTGATTTGTGTATTAAGGTGTTATTCTAGTACGGACTCTTGAATAGATCGATCCGAACGAATAACCTTGAGGTGGTTTCATACCCTGCCATAATCTCTTCGTTTGTTCTCCGCTATTAGTGACTTTGGAGTGACTCTTTGTTGCATGTTGAGGGATAGTTATGTGATCCAATTATGTTATTATTGTTGAGAGAACTTGCACTAGTGAAATTATGAACCCTAGGCCTTATTTCCTAGCATTGCAATACCGTTTGTGCTCACTTTTATCATTAGTTACCTTGCTGTTTTTATATTTTCGGATTACAAAAACCAATATCTACTATCCATATTGCACTTGTATCACCATCTCTTCGCCGAACTAGTGCACCTATACAATTTACCATTGTATTGGGTGTGTTGGGGACACAAGAGACTCTTTGTTATTTGGTTGCAGGGTTGCTTGAGAGAGACCATCTTCATCCTACACCTCCTACGGATTGATAAACCTTAGGTCATCCACTTGAGGGAAATTTTCTACTGTCCTACAAACCTTTGCACTTGGAGGCCCAACAACGTCTACAAGAAGAAGGTTGTCTAGTAGACATCAATAACAAGATGGGATTTTTATCATATTGCATGAATTTATCCCTCTACATCATGTCATCTTGCTTAAAGCGTTACTCTGTTCTCATGAACTTAATACTCTAGATGCATGCTGGATAGCGGTTGATGTGTGGAGTAATAGTAGTAGATGCAAGCAGGAGTCGGTCTACTTGTCTCGGACGTGATGCCTATATACATGATCATACCTAGATATTCTGATAACTATGCTCAATTCTGTCAATTGCTCAACAGTAATTTGTTCACCCACCGTAAAATACTTATGCTCTTGAGAGAAGCCACTAGTGAAACCTATGGCCCCCGGGTCTATCTTCCATCATATTAATCTTCCAACACTTAGCTATTTTCATTGCCTTTTATTTTACTTTGCATCTGTATCATAAAAATACCAAAAATATTATCTTATCATATCTATCAGATCTCACTCTCGTAAGTGACCGTGTAGGGATTGACAACCCCTTATCGCGTTGGTTGCGAGGATTTATTTGTTTTGTGTAGGTGCGAGGGACTCACGCGTAGCCTCCTGCTGGATTGATACCTTGGTTCTCAAAAACTGAGGGAAATACTTATGCTACTTTGCTGCATCACCCTTTCCTCTTCAAGGGAAAACCAACGCAGTGCTCAAGAGGTAGCAGTATCACTACTATCGAGATTCATCAAAAATAGACCACTCCTTAAGGGTGCATGACCATAAAAGATATTACTCATATAAATAGAACAACCATTAATCTCAGATTTAAATGAATAACCTTCTCGCATTAAACAAGATCCAGATACAATGTTCATGCTCAACGCTGGCACCAAATAACAATTATTTAGGTCTAAAACTAATCCCGAAGGTAGATGTAGAGGTAGTGTGCCGACGGCGATCACATCGACTTTGGAACCATTTCCCACGCGCATCGTCACCTCATCCTTAGCCAATGTTCGCTTAATCCGTAGTCCTTGTTTTGAGTTGCAAATATTAGCAACAGAACTAGTATCAAATACCCAGGTGCTACTGGGAGCTCTAGTAAGGTACACATAAATAACATGTATATCACATATAGTTTTGCTCACCTTGCCATCCTTCTTATCCGCCAAATACTTGGGGCAGTTCCGCTTCCAATGACCAGTCTGCTTGCAGTAGAAGCACTTAGTCTCAGGCTTAGGTCCAGACTTGGGTCTCTTCTCTTGAGCAGCAACTTGTTTGCTGTTCTTTTTGAAGTCCCCCTTCTTCTTCCCTTTGCCCTTTTTCTTGAAACTGGTGGTCTTATTCACCATCAACACTTGATGCTCCCTCTTGATTTCTAGCTCCGTAGCCTTTAGCATTGTGAAGAGCTTGGGAATCGTCTTATCCATCCCTTGCATGTTATAGTTCATCACGAAGCTCTTGTCGCTTGGTGGCAGTGATTGAAGAATTCTGTCAATGACGCTATCATCCAGAAGATTAACTCCTAGTTGAATCAAGTGATTGTTATACCCAGACATTCTGAGTATATGCTCACTGACAGAACTATTCTCCTCCATCTTGAAGCTGTAGAACTTATTGGAGACTTCATATCTCTCAATCCAGGCATTTGCTTGAAATATTAACTTCAACTCCTGGAACATCTCATATGCTCCATGACATTCAAAACGTCGTTGAAGTCCCGGTTCTAAGCCGTAAAGCATGGCACACTGGACTATCGAGTAGTCATCGGCTTTGCTTTGCCAGATGTTCTTAACATCTGGTGTTGCTACTGCAGTAGGTTTGGCACTTAGCGGTGCTTCCAGGACGTAATTCTTCTGTGCAGCAATGAGGATAATCCTCAAGTTACGGACCCAGTCCGTGTAATTTCTACCATCATCTTTCAACTTTGCTTTCTCAAGGAACGCATTAAAATTCAACGGAACAACAGCACGAGCCATCTATCTACAACAAACATAGACATGCAAAATACTATCAGGTACTAAGTTCATGATAAATTTAAGTTCAATTAATCATATTACTTAAAACTCCCACTTAGATAGAAATCCCCTAATCATCTAAGTGATCACATGATCCAAATCAACTAAACCATAACCGATCATCACGTGAAATGGAGTAGTTTTCAATGGTGAACATCACTATGTTGATCATATCTACTATATGATTCACGCTCGACCTTTCGGTCTAGTTCCGAGGCCATATCTGCATGTGCTAGGCTCATCAAGTTTAACCTGAGTATTCTGCATGTGCACAACTGGCTTGCACCCGTTGTAGATGGACATAGAGCTTATCACACACGATCATCACGTGGTGTCTGGGCACGACGAACTTTGGCAACGGTGCATACTCAGGGAGAACACTTTTATCTTGAAATTTAGTGAGAGATCATCTTATAGTGCTACCGTCAATCAAAGCAAGATAAGATGCATAAAAGATAAACATCACATGCAATCAATATAAGTGATATGATATGGCCATCATCATATTGTGCTTGTGATCTCCATCTCTGAAGCACCGTCATGATCACCATCATTACCGGCGCGACACCTTGATCTCCATCGTAGCATCGTTGTCGTCTCGCCAACTATGGCCTCTACAACTATCGCTACCAATTAGTGATAAAGTAAAGCAATTATAGGGAGATTGCATTGCATACAATAAAGCGACAACCATATGGCTCCTGCCAGTTGTCGATAACTCGGTTACAAAACATGATCATCTCATACAATAAAATATAGCATCATGCCCTGACCATATCACATCACAACATGCCCTGCAAAAACAAGTTAGACGTCCTCTACTTTGTTGTTGCAAGTTTTATGTGGCTGCTATGGGCTGAGAAGAACCATTCTTACCTACGCATCAAAACCACAATGATAGTTCATCAAGTTAGTGTTGTTTTAACCTTCTCAAGGACCAGGCGTAGCCACACTCGGTTCAACTAAAGTTGGAGAAACTGACACCCGCCAGCCACCTGTGTGCAAAGCACGTCGGTAGAACCAGTCTCGCGTAGGCGTAAGCGTAATGTCGGTCCGGGCCGCTTCATCCAACAATACCGCCGAACCTAAGTATGACATGTTGGTAAGCAGTATAACTTGTATCGCCCACAACTCACTTGTGTTCTACTCGTGCATATAACATCAACGCATAAAACCTGGCTCGGATGCCACTGTTGGGGAACATAGTAATTTCAAAAATTTCCTACGCACACGCAAGATCATGGTGATGCATAGCAACGAGAGGGGAGAGTGTGTCCACGTACCCTCGTAGACCGAAAGCGGAAGTGTTAGCACAATGCGGTTGATGTAGTTGTACGTCTTCATGATCCGACCGATGAAGTACCTAACGCACGGCACCTCCGAGTTCTGCACACGTTCAACTCGATGACATCCCTTGAACTCCGATCCAGCCGAGCTTTGAGGGAGAGTTCCGTCAGCACGACGGCGTGGTGACGATGTTGATGTTCTACCGTTGCAGGGCTTCGACTAAGCACCGCTACAATATTATCGAGGTGGACTATGGTGGAGAGGGGCACCGCACACGGCTAAAATATCCAAGAGATCAATTATTGTCTCTATGGGGTGCCCCTCTCCTCTGTATATAAAGGAGGGGAGGAGAGGGCCGGCCAAGGGGAGGAGGCGCGCCCAAAGGGGGAGTCCTACTCCCACTGGGAGTAGGACTCCTCCTTTTCCTATTTGGAGAGGGAGAGGGAAGGAAGAGGAAGGAGGGAGGAAGGAAAGGGGGGCGGCCCCCTTCCCAATTCGGATTGGGACTGGGGGGCGCCCCCTCCCTTACTCCTTTCCCGTCCTTTCCACTAAAGCCCATTAAGGCCCACATACCTCCCGGGGGGTTCCGATAACCTCCCAGTGCTCCGGTATTATCCCGATCTCACCCAGAACCATTCCGGTATCCAAATATAGTCGTCCAATATATCGATCTTTACGTCTCGACCATTTTGAGACTCCTCGTCATGTCCGTGATCACATCCGGGACTCGGAACTACCTTCGGTACATCAAAAACCATAAACTCATAATATAACCATCATCGAACTTTAAGCGTGTGGACCCTATGGGTTCGAGAACTATGTAGGCATGATCGAAACACGTCTCCGGTCAATAACCAATAGCGGAACCTGGATGCTCATATTGGCTCCTACATATTCTACGAAGATCTTTATTGGTCAAACCGCATAACAACATACGTTCACTACAAAAAAAGACACATCCGTGACATTTTGGGCCGAACAAAATTTTTTTCTGCCATGCATATGACACTTCTATGACGATAATTGTGACAAAACCTGGTATCATCATAGATGTGGTGGGCTCCTACTTGTATGAAAAAAAATCATGACAGAAAATGGGCTTTTCGTCCTGGGCGGGCCGCAGACGCAGCTGCATGACATTCTTTGGGCCGTCCATGACGGAAAAAACCATGGTAGAAGCGAGGGGGAGGAAAATTTCGGGGAGTTCCCGGTTACGGTGGGAGGTCGGGGGCCGAGCGATGCGCGTTTCTCTCGTACACGTACGCGCGTGTGTGCGAGGCGTTGGCTCTAACTGAACCCGAGCGAGGCGTTGGGCTCTAACTGAACCCGAGCGATTGCACTGCAGGCTACGCATTACTGAACCTGAGCGATCGACCGATGGCTGTTAACTGAACCGGATCGAGCGATTCCTTCTCTACTGCTGCTAACTGAAGCTGATCGATGGGATGAACAGTGAGCGTTGCGGGGGGGTTTGGATGAACAGTGAGCGGTGGCGTTGCCTCTGGATGAACAGGACCCCGTGGTGTGGTGGAGGGCTGGATGAACAGTAGACGATGGAGGGGTGCCCGTGGAGGGGTGGATGAACAGGACCCCGTGGTGTGGAGGGCTGGATGAACAGTAGACGGTGGAGGAGTGGTTGAACGGGACCCCATGGTGTGGAGGGCTGGATGAACAGTATACGGTGGAGGGGTGCCCGTGGAGGGGTGGTTTAACAGGACCCCATGGTGTGGAGGACTGGATGAACAGTAGATGGTGGAGGGGTGGTTGAACAGTAGCTGGTGGAGTAGCGCGCGGTGGAGGCTGGATGAACAGGAGCCCATGGATGAACAGTCGTAGGTGGAGGCTGGAGGAGGTCGGCGGTGATGAACAGTAGCTCGTGGAGGCTGGAGGGGGTCAACGGTGGAGATGAACAGTATCTCGTGGAGTCCCGTTTTGCGGTACGCCACACCCCTCCCGATGAACAGGACCCCTGTTTCGACCGTAGCGCTCCAACACAAGTCCGTTTTCTCCATTTTGCGGTACACCACACCCCTCCCGATCAACAGAGGTCCGTTTCCTCCGTTTTGCGGTATGCCAGACCCCTCCCGATGAACAGGATCCCGTTTCGAACGTGGCCGGTCGAACACAAGGCCGTTTCCTCCGTTCTGCGGTACGCCAGGCCTCGTTTCCATTGCCTGTTCCGTCCAAGCCCTCCCGATGAACACGACGCATTCCGTTGCCTCCCCATGAACACGACGCATTCCTTTTCCTCCCCATGAACACGACGCATTCCGTTGCCTCCCCATGAACACGGCGACGACGCTGTTTCTCCGTTCTGACCCAGCCATGTACACGAGCCCTCACCGTATGTATGCGCGAGTAGGCGTTCGAGACCCCGCCCTTATGTACACACACGTGGCTGTATTTTCTTTCTTGCACCCTGGCCACTGTACGTACGTGTACATGCTACGTGCGCGCCTCTACTACGACATGTGCGCGCCTCTACTATGACATGTGCGCGCCTCTACATTGACCAGTATGTTACATACACGTTCCCGACCAGAATGGCAACGCTACGTACGCTTCGACCAGGTGGGTCCCGACTGTCAGGCACCTCCTTGCCTGCGAAGATGTAGCTGGTCGGTTCCAGCAGTCAGGGGGCGAATCGTTTTTTTGCCCAGACACACTTCCTTGCGTGCGAAGATGTAGCTGGTGGGTCCCAGCAGTCGGGGGCCTGGTGGGTCCCAGCAGTCAGGGGGCGAATCATTTTTTTCGGACGCACTTCCTTGCGTGCGAAGATGTAGCTCGTGGGTCCCAGCAGTCAGGGGGCGAACCATTTTTTTCGTGAAATACGGTGGCACGTCTGGTGGGTCCCCGCTGTCAGGTGGAGGAATAATTATTTTGCGTGTAATAAGGAGGCACTTCCTTGCGGCTGCCGTGGACCCAGCTATCAGCCTCTCCACGTACAGTACTCTTCCGATGGAAGTCGGTCGTTGACCACGTTGACCACGCCGCGCCGAGAGCACCAGGGCGATGGTCTGGATGACGGTGAGGCCTAGGAAAGGGACGACGCGGAGCCGGGGAAGACGCAGCAGTGGAAGCCCGCGCAGAGAGGAGTACGAGGGTTCACTGGTTCGGCTGCGGTGTGAGGCTGCTATCGCCGCAGAATAACAGGGGGTGTGGGTGAGTAAAGGGTTGGCCTGGCAAGCGGTGGGAGTAGTACGGGGCGGTGAGGCCTCCGCGGCATCACAGCCTGCTACGGGAGGCAGGAGCACGCGACACGACCGGCGCTGCTTTGGGCAGCTGGAGCAAGAAGACCAGAGGTTGAAGAAGCACTACGGCCGTTGGATGGACATCGTATGATCACTGCAGCTAGAATCGTTTATATTGACTAAGTTAACAAAGCCCTTGGTACGCGTTAACTTAGTAGGCCCACAGCTCGGATTTGGTAGAGAACATATAGCCCATTTGCGATTTGTAAGAATGTACATCCCATTTTTTAATTCTAATGGAATTTACTACAACCATTTACGGTTTGTTAAAAGTACAACCCAACTTCTAGCTAGGACAACGATTAATAATTTCAAACAACCGCTCAAAACATAATTCATAAAAAATTCCCACATTTTGATGGGATCCGAAATATTTGTATCCGAAATTTCTAGTTAGGTTAAATATAATTTCAAAATAAAGTTGTATTACGTTAAAATCCAATGAAATATTGTGCGCGCAACAAGTAATGAAATTAAAATTTTCAAATTCCAAAAATAATATATTTTTCAAACTAATTACGTGTTTGGTGCATGGTAACTGTCCAGTTATTATAATTACATCTCATTTATTATTTCTTAAAGTCCATTTTCTTATTAAGCCTAATGCATACCTCCTAGGAAAGTTTGTAGCCCGGCGAAGCAGAGAATAACATGTTAACCCGGATATTATGTACAACTGTCGGTCCGGTTGCATTGCTGATGTTGAAAAAAGCTATTTTTATACACACATTAAAAAAATTGTATAGGTAAGGAACATTTTTTATACACACATTTAACAATTTTTAAATACATGATTAACACTTTTTAAAACATATTTTTAGTCAACAATGGGCCCACAGCGAGCGAAGGAGGTCACAATACACATATTTTTTAAATACATGATTAACACTTTTGCAAAAACAATTAGCCCACAGCGAGCCAATTAGCTCCAGTCAGCCCACAGTGGGCCGACAGGGGCCAGCCGGCCAGCTGTAGGCCGACTGGAATCCAATCGGCCTGCTATGGGCCGACTAGGCCCAGTCGGCCTGCAGCGGGCGGACGGTGTATTATTTTTGAAAAAAATTACCAAGCGTAATATTTATGAAAATTAATAAAAAATGTATTATTTAAGAAAAAAAATAGCGAAAAAAGGCCTGTGTAATACAGTACAACCTAACATGGTTACTCAGCCCACATTCAGCGATGCCGGAAAGGCCCAAACAAGGCTTCTGTACAACTTTTTGAAGTCACTGAGCTCAATTAATAACTTAAGAAAAACGTTAGATTAGAGTGGAACCTAATTAAAAGCTGTCACGAGCAAATAAATAATTCAACGGGTCCCACTTGTGCATGTGCGTGCGTGCGTGCGTGTGTGTGTGTGTGTGTCTGTGTGTGTGTGAGAGAGAGAGAGAGACCCATCGGCCGATGCTCGTAAATACATCTTTCAGCCATATGCATTGCTAATACTCAGTAAAAACTTATATAGTTGACACAATCATATAGAACATCATAGCACACTGAACTTGCATACAAAAATTTCACGCAGGCGGCACAATCAGGATGGAAGCAGTGGATCGCTACGGGAAGGGCTATGTTGAAACCAACGAAGTCGTACATAATGGTTCATTGCCTTTATCAATGACGGGGAAATATCTTGAATGTTGTGCAAAGAAAACAGATAGACAACACAATAAGTTCTCCTAGCACATTAAGTTGACGTACAACCCTTTCTAAAAAAAGTTCAGGTACAAAATTAGAACAGGTCACAATCAAATGTACTGGCATATCAGTGCTTCACACCCATAGCTCGGATTTAACTAGTATATGACAAGATTCAGTTGTTACCTCAAATTAGAGCACATCCAGGCAGCCAGCCCTGCCTCTTCTCCCAAAGAAGCAGTGGCCTCCGCCGCGCGATGGAGTAGGCCCTGTGCCATCCATCGTTCCGAGCAACATGGGGAAAGTCTGACGTTGACTCCTGTAATGGACGTCGTCGACGGACCCTGGCACCAGCGGCGGCGGCAGGACTTCGATTGATGGATTGACCACTTCTTCGACATGCACGAACACTCGATACAGGTACATCCCTAACATGGTCCGCGGCGGCCTTGGTGGCGACGAATAGTACAACCCCGGTTCCTGCACCGATATCTCAGCACCAATCACCTTCGGTATGGTGGACGGCTTCTTCATCCATGCCATAACCGTCAGAGCCCAGCTGTCTGGAGGAACAAACATACTTACGAGCTCACCTCCAAGGTCGTTGATAAGCTCGTTCATGGACTCGTTGTTCCAAGCACATCGAGGCATGCCGTGGAAGGTAAGCTTTGTTAAAAACTCAAGCTCAGAGGGCACCAAGCCCCATCCTGGGTGCCACCGATCAAAGCTCACCAGCGCGCCATCGCAGAACAAATGCCGGGAAGATTCGAACACACGACTGCAGTCGAAAGTTGTGCAGAACCTGACGAAGAAATCAGCCGGTGGCGGACAGACTTCGACGAGCAAGTCACTTATTTGGATGCCGTGCGCAATGCCAAGAGCTTTGACAAGGTCATCCGGCAAGACGGGAGGCCGGTCTCCGTTGATGGTTACCATCAGCACTTTGCCGGCAAACTGGTCGTCAAGCGCCGCAATGCCACTGTTGAGCGACAACATGCAGCGACCGAAGGCAGGACGGACCTCAGGATCTCCGGCTTGGAGATCCGCGTTGACCAGCGACATGATAGTGCGCTTGAGTACAGGGAGTATAGGAGGGGGATTTGGGGGAACTGGAGTAGGAATCGAGATTCCAAAGGTGGGGGAGGGGCGGGAGACTGCGGATGAAAAGGTAGCATGAATTTCGAGCATGCGCCAATATGCTCTCGGCGCGCAAGCGCACGAAAACACTGGTGGCACCCACATGTCGGCCTAAGAGTCCTTATTCATTCTTTTTTGGAGAGCCTGGCCTTTTTTTCAGGATCTTTTGAGAGCCCGGCCTGAGAATCATAATTGACCTGTTTGGCATTGCGTTACTACTCGGCCCATATTCAATGACACCTCACTGGCCCAAACAAGTGTACATCATCGAAAAGACACTGAGCTCAAATTATATAACTTGAAAAAAGGAGATATACTCTAAACACTAGAGAATGGTAATGCCCTCATTTAGCCCACCAGTAGTTCGAGACAATAAACAATTCCAAACAACGATATATACAACATTCAAACACTGACTAGTGACTACTACTGACAAAAACAACAAGACATGATAGTTCATAAGAAGTCTTGCTACACCACCAAAACGCACCCATCTGCAGCGCTCAGACTCTCGTGATCCAGACGAGAATGACATTCTAAACAGAAGCAACTATTACATAGTAAGAGTGACATAGACGAGGATGACCAAATGACAAGGAATATGCATAACAAAAGAAAGAACTACCCATCCAGAACCAGCAGCAAAGACAACAAAGTCATTCGAAGAGATGATCCAACACCATCATAATTTGCAGCCCCGCTTCAGCGACCAGTGATCCGAAGACACTAGTACTCCACCCTTTCGATGCAACAACCCAATTACTTGTCAACCTGAAGGCTCGAACCACATCACTGCCTGTCATAATTGAGACATCCAAGGATCAAAGTTAATCCGGATGCCTTTTTCATTCTCACCTTCTTTTGGCTGCAGGCTGTATGGTTGACAATCAGGGGAGTTTGCTCCCGAACTCCTAGGGCTCGCCATGTAGACACAGCTTTCTATAGCAAACAGAGCCTCTCTGCCATCAAGGTCCTTGCCAACGGTGATCTCCTGGTTAATCGGATAATTGAGTCCGAGAAACAGAGAGTGTGAACCAAGGCTGTTTACCCGCCTCTAACTAAAAAATCCTAAAGGCCCCAACAAGCTAGTATCCTGCTCATAGATGTAACAGCCACTGTCCGTATACTCACGTATTACACGTTGCTTGTATACAGTGGGGTTTTTGCAATATAACTTTTCCGGCTCATGTGTCCGAATGATCATCAGTCTTTTGTCGTCGTCTGCTCGAGCGAGGAACCAGTTGTGCTTCCCTATTTTTGGCAAAGGTGGTGTGATTACAAAGGGCAGTAACTTTAGGGACACTGCATCATATCAAAAAGGACAGGCATTGTTAATGTAAGATCAGCATTGTTCAGAGTATGAGTAGGATAATGCAAGCAACAGCATTGATATGTCCCTGTTGGAACTGGGAGGAAAATACAGGGAAATGTATACTGGGTTCGAAAATATAGAAGTGCCATGCATGGTTATACTCATGTTACCTCGCAATCAATTCTTCACAGGAAACTACCATGTCATGCATGTTATGTAATCATGTTCTGTCCTCACAAACAAATTCTTCAAGGTAACTAACAGACCATGCATTGTTATATACTCGTGTTCTGTGGGCAAAAATTTTGTGAGGATATTATTCTAGCCATTGATTGCTGAAGGGCTAATATAGGTATGTACACATGGTAAGCATTGCAGGATTTCACTACTTCCAAATATAGAGTTCTCCATATGCACATTTACTTCCCTAATGTATGGTTAGATGAAACCAACAATGTGGTGCATGTTTCTACATCATGAAAATGAGGAAACTAACATGGCCATTGATACACACTCATATTTAGTAGTAGTATATAGATTACTATAAAATAAGGATAATATCCATATTTTCCTAACCGTTTGATTATTCAGGGTACAAATTGGCTGTAATGACATGGTCACAATCGCATGAATTAACTCATTCCAAATATAGCTGATTTACGGCGTCTCTAATATATTGCCATAGTTCTACTCAAATTCTGCTCAAACAGAGATATGCCAATCATCACAAAAAGTTCAAACAGTATCATGGCGTCATCATTAACATGAGAGGAAACAACTTACATGCGCCGTCCCAGCAATACGTGGTGCCATCTGCTTTGTCAATCGCGTAGATGATGCCATTGTGTTCAATAGCATCACAGAAGTGTGTATCCGCTTTGACGATGATCCACTACGAGCCGAGTTGTCTCCAGCTAAAGAAGGCACCGACGTAAAGATAGGCGAGTCCGCGGTTGAACAAGGCAATTAGCTTGAAGACTGCGTAATTCGCATGTCGTGTGGGCACTTGGCAGATTACAATCTTCTGCACAACAAGGTCCGTCCAACTGACGTAGTAATCTAGATGACTTGGACCGTGATGGTAATACTCTATATAATCCAACGGAGGAAGGATAATCTCATGGGAGGTCTGGAAGTTCACGAGCACCAACTTTTTACCGTCTTCTCTGAAGGCAGCCATCCAGTGGGAGTTCATGCCGACCCAGTACATACCTGCCAAGAAGTTTCGGGCGATGGTGATTGGATCGATGTCGAGGGAAATGATGTACGGCGACCCACTACATACCTGCAAAGAAGTTTCGGCTAATGGAGATTGGATTGAAGTCGAGGGGCATCATGCATGCCTCCGTATCATGGTGAGCCAATCTCGCAAGACCAGATAGCAGCAAGCAGGGTGTCTTGAAAAGCTTAGGCCTTGCTTCGATGATGGCCGTGTGCATGTCCCTCGAGCATGCAGCCAGCCGCAGGGCGCTCAACATATCCATACACAAACAACATAGGTCGAGGATGTCACTGGGAAGATTGCTCCAATGGCGGCTCATATGGATGTTGCGCGGTTCGCATTCGGCCATGGTGGAGTTTGGAAGGGGGCTTGATTTACGGGGGAGAAGGATGTCGGTGCTGGATCGGCTAGCAAGGGAATAGTGGTACGGGGAGAGGCGAGTGAGGTGACGGTACACGGGGGCACAGTGAGATGGAGACGGAGAAGGAGATGGAGATGGAGTGGTGCTATGGGAGCGGAGAGGGAGACGAGGCGAGGCGCCAATGTGCTGTACAGCGGTGGTGACAGACTGCACTGTACACAGGGTGAGGCTGACTTTGGTAACCCGAACACGCCGCCTGGACTAGTGTCAGGCACAGGGTGTTGTCACTTCACTGTGAGGATTGGATGAATAGTATTTTGACCATCAAGTGTACCACAGTTGTACTACTACTACTACTACTACTACTACTACTACTACTACTACTACTACTACTACTACTACTACTACTACCAGTAGGTACATGAGTACTCCGGTATTGTAGAGCATAAATAGGTCTCCCGTGCTAGCATGCCTGTTCACTTCATCGTTCAGGTATCATCCATATTGCGAGCAGAACCAAATTCTCATGCATGCCCAATCAACGCTCTGCCGCGATGCATGCAGTGGTCGTTCTGGTGCATCAAGGACGGCATGCAGATCATTCCACACTTGAGAAGAGGAAAAATGGAAAGGTAGAACGCAACAGCAGAGGAAGAGAACGCTGGCTAACGAGGCTGGGAGGGGATCGAACAGGAAGTTAATGCTCCATGCCTAAAGGTTTTGGGAAAACCTAATTTTCATAAGGTGACTTATACTCACCTAAACAGAGAGAGTATTCCTTAACGAGAGAATGTTGTGTCTCCCACTCACGCGCTCAAAAAAAAACTACGACACATTTTTTTATCTGTTTGCATAGGTCCCAGGATGGGCACGTACACGAACAGGTATGAATCATCAGTCTACCCGCATAGCCTTTTCGTTTAGTCTACCTAGCCGTCTAATCAACTGCCTGTATGCCACTTCTACCATTTACTTCTCCATCGGGAACTGATTCTCCTCGGCTTCTTCACCTCCCCTTCGTCTTCATTTGCATCCAAACCCCACTGCGTTCACATTGTTTTAACGTCATTAAATAATCATCTACTACTTCAGTTAGACTAGCCATCTAATCCTAATTCTCCAAACCATAGCCCTCCGTTCCAGCGGTTCCAAATGGCGATAGAGATCGAGATGCAGGTTTTTAGCGTCCAACATGTCCTCGTGGAAGGCTCGATGCGCATAGTTGCCACCGTCACCGACCACCCAAGGGTTGTTCGGCAATGGATCAACAATGTATGCAACTCCCTCGAAAAGGTAGAGACGAGGGTCATCGGTCTCGACGCAGAGTACACGGAGCGTGCCCCTGGGAAGATCCAGCGCGCCGTCGTCCTTCAGTTGTGCTTCGAAAATGATGTTTTGGTGTACCACATCATGCACTCGCCCTCCATACCAGGTGAGCTTCATGATTTTTTGTCTCGAGAGGACGTATACTTCTGTGGGGCAGCCATCGAAGGGGACAAACAGAAGCTGGAGCCATACAAGCTTGATTTGAATAGCATTGCTGACCTACAAACCAGAATCAAAATTCCTGTAGAAGTTTGTGATAAACAAACACCATCCCTATTCGACGTACCAAATTTTGTGCTCGGTACAAATCTTAAAAAGGGTGACGAGACGGTGGCATTAAGGTCGTTTGGATGGGAGAATTATCCCTTGACGTACGAGTGGATAAAGTATGCTGCCCCCGATGCCCGTGTGAGTTTCGAGATAGCTGCAAGGTCCAAAGAGCTTGTTGCGAAGCCGTCTCCCACAGAGAATGAGAAGAAGAAGAAGAAGAAGAAGAAGAAGAAGAAGAAGAAGAAGAAGAAGAAGAAGAAGAAGAAGAAGAAGAAGAAGAAGAAGAAGAAGAAGAAGAAGAAGAAGAAGAAGAAGAAGAAGAAGAAGAAGAAAAGGCTGCACCAGCAGGAGGGCATTATGGATGGATGAACTATTTCCTCTCTTGTAAAAAAATTATTCCCTCTCGGTGTATATTGATATACATGGACTATTTCGATGGTGTGCATGTCTTTGGAACAGAGTAGTAGCATGGGTCCGCTTGACTATAAGGAACTATTTATCCGCATATATAGCTTTCTCTGCTACTGCTTCCAGTGATCGGTATGCAGTGCATGTGTCCGTAGACATGATAGCTTGTCCATGGAAGTTCAACTACGGCGACCATCACGTTTCATCTCACGGTTCCCACGACGCCTCTCCAACCCACGGCACCACGCCCCCCGACGTGCGCCTCACCCCTCTCGGCCGCACCGCCCCTCTGCCTTTGTGTGCATGACATGTGGGCCACCTAAAATGCGGCGAGAATCAAGTTTCTACCACAGCCACCCGTGATTCCCACGACACCGCTTGAACCCATGAAACCACACGTCCCTCGACCTGCGGCTCACCCCTCTTGGCCCAACTGCCCCTCTGCCTACGGGAGCATTACATGTGGACCAGTCACCTATCGGGTCCACATGTTATTGACTCAAAGGTAGGTGTAGTAAGGCGCTGAAGCTCAGTCCCGACGGCCCTGAGAGGGAAATGTAACTCCTGCGCCAGGGCTTGTGGTGCTCCCGCAGCACGAACTCGTGCCGAACTCGAGATTTGTTTCTTTACTATACATGCATGCAACGATTTAATGGACATTCTAATCTCAACATGTGATGGGGAGCTCTAAATTTGAATTTGAAACTTATAAAATGAAAAGATTTAAAACAAATAAACTGGGAGAGAGGGAGTATATCGTAGGATGTGTCCCATACAAAATAAGTCCCCTGGTTTGTCACCGCGCAGATGCGGTTAGAAAGGAGCACAACGTCTTCCTACTCATACGGCAACAAATCGGCCGCAGACAGCATGGTCTGCCTTTGACCGCCATGTGCAAGGTCCGTGCTATCTTATTCAATCTCACCGTGGTTCCATCGTACCAATTCATGCGGTGGCCCATTGCATGGCTGATCCCAATGTTGGACAAAGGTTCTATGGGAACGGTTTCACCGTTGTAAATGTTGTGCAAATTGATGTTGGTACCCTCCCGTACATATGCAAGCCAATCTCCACTCGCACCGAGCCTAACCTGTGAAACAGTGGGCAGGGGGAGAATTAGGAAATGGACACGGAAGTAGTCTTTAGAATGCATTTACTACGTGATCAAACTCATCTTACCTGCTCATCGGAGGAAATCTGAGTGCCCCTCAACGTCGGCATCTCAAGGGGCGTCAACTTGCAACTACGCCCACGCCGCGCTGGAGAGACCCCCAAGGAAACATCCTCGTGCGTTCCATGGAACATCAAGATGCATTTGTATGAGTAGTTTATCTTGTGAGAGAAAAGGATGAACGAGGGAAGGCCTCTAGAGATAGAGATGGACACTACTACTACCAATGTGCTAGCCCATGCGTTGCAATGGATCCAAAGTAGTAGAATAATACTTGTTCACGTGCTTGAAATATAAACACTCTAGTTTTGATATACATGTGTCAGCAGACATGACAGCTTGTCCATGGAAGTTGAACCACGGCAACCATCACGTTTCTTGTTTCTACCACTAAGCCACTGAAGTTCGATCCCGTCGGCCCCGAGAGGGAAATGTAACTCCTGCGGCAGGCCTTGTGGTGCTCCCGTAGTATGAGCTCTTGCCAAAACTGGAATTTGTTTCTTACTACTACCAAATAGTACTAGTAAGGTACACGTGCATTGCACGCATGAGATTCTGGTGGTTTGTGCATTATGCTTCTACATGTGGAGCTTTCTGGATTCTAACATGTGGCAAAATCTGGTGGAATGTAAGGTTAGGCAAGTTTGATTAACTTAGGCGAGTGTTTGATTCAAGCCACACCTTAGGCAAGCCACACTAAGACCCCAGATGACATACACACAAAAAATGTGGCAAGATTCCCTTAGGCTTGCCAACTTGTTTCTCTCGTTTTGAAGAACTAATAACTTTGCCTAAGCTTAGTTGTGGCAAAGTTAGGGTCTGTTTGATTCAAAGGATTTTCATAGGATCTTTGAAGGATTAGAATCCTTAGGAATTTTTCCTACGTTGGTTGTTTGATTCGTAGGATTGAATCATGTAGAATATTTTCCTAAGGATTCATTTGTACTACGTTTCACAGGAATTCTAACATGCATTCCAACCTCTTGAAAGAAATCCTTTGTTTTTCATGTGACACAATCAAACAAACTCAAATCCTATAGGGATCCAATGAACATGCCATTCCAATCCTACTTTTTTCCTATTCTTGTGTTTCTGCAATCCTATGAATCAAAGAGGACCTTAGTCATGAATTAAGTTCAACCATGGTGTCTTCTAGATTATACATGTGGCAGAATCTGGGGGTGATATCCAACGGCTAGTAGTGCTCGGATTTGCCATCTTTGTACCGTCGGATTGGCTTCATCCAACGACCAACTTTCAAAGTTTTTCACACACTATATAGGGGGTATAGATATAGATGTGCCGGTCCATTGCAATGGATCCAAAGTATATATATATATATATATATTTAGTGGAGTGCACTCTAAACACATTATCTATTTATTTTTCTCTAACATTTCGTAGCCATGCAACCAAGCCACATAAGCTTCATGGGTGCCCCCCACATCATATTATTCATACTACATTGATTGAAAAATAGATAAATCACCCAAAACAAGATCTTCCCGTTTTTTGTCCCTACGATGTTGTGTCGTGCACGTACCTACTAGTTGTATAGTGGTAGTACTAGTAATATAGTATTAGGAGTACAAACTTGGTACTAGTAGGAGTAGTACTAGTACGGAATGCTCCTACTCTACCAACGAGCCCCGTCTGACACCA
Source organism: Triticum aestivum (assembly GCF_018294505.1). Lineage (NCBI taxonomy): Eukaryota > Viridiplantae > Streptophyta > Magnoliopsida > Poales > Poaceae > Triticum > Triticum aestivum. The sequence continues at coordinate 187,368,427 of NC_057800.1, forward strand.
AATTTCTTGGCTTCCGTGCTACAGCTAGATCTTCCCCTCGTTTCTTTTTTCCAACCTGGCGGCGGGCGTGGTGTCGGTTTGCTCAACGGCGGTCCCACATGAAAGTGAAAATGCTAGGCAACATGCCATCCCTAAGCCATGTGTCGTGCCAGACGGGCCGTGTTGTACTCCCGATTCCCGGGCGTGTGGGGGTGCGACGCGAACGCGGCAGGCCTTTTCCTTTTACCAGCAATGTGCTCGTGCGTTGCGACGGATCCAAAGTAGTAGAATGGTAGTATTTGTTCACAAATTTGAAAGAAATCACTATTGTTTTGATATACTCCTAATATATTACTCCCTCCGTACCTAAATATTTGTCTTTTTTGAGATTTCAAATGGACTATCACATACGGATTATATAGACATATTCTAGTGTTTCTAGCAAGATGCACGCGTGTTGCACGAAGTTGATGGAAAAGGTAAGCACAACTTATAAATTGACGGATGGAGTACTAGTTACAGTGATGCATATAATTAAGCAAAGGGATCGCACATGTCGGTATTGACTGGAACGAGAATGCAACAGCACAGAATTAAGGCCACGATGATGCGATCGCAGTGGTGGTTACAGAAGGCAAGAAGAAAGATGGATCCATGAACGTACGACCTCCTCCTCCTCAACTTAGTGCGCCGGGCCACCGACCGTCGGCTAAGGAGCGGTGGCTTTTGTGGCGAGGTCGAGGTGCTTCTCAGCAAAGGTATCTAAGGCTTCCAGCCGGTTGAGGAAGGCCAACATCGTAGCGTCCTCACTGGCCTTGTAGATACCTATGTACATGATTTCCCTGTACATGTGGATGTGTAGGTCGACGAATTCTTGCAGGGCGAGGCGCCTCGCGGCGAGCGCGACCTCCAAGTGGACATTCTTCGTGGCGTCGGCGGGCAGTCGCTGAGCCACCAGTGCTTGAAAGAGGTTCCGGCCATGGAGGCCGATTAGGGTGGCAGGCAATGAGGAGCCCGGGCGTGCGGGCTGGATGAGTACGGCGATGTCGTCCGCGAGATTCTTGAGGATGGTGAACTTGTTGCTGGTAGCAACGATCATCTGGTCCAACTGAGAGTCGTAGTTGGCATCGAAGGCAGCCATCCACCAGCCGGTCTCCAACACCGTCTGGAGACGATCCTCGGCGCCATGCCGCAGGCCGGCGTCGTGGACCATCTGGCGCAGCCCCTGGCCGCTCACGAGCATCGCCGCCATGGGTCTGGAGTGAGCTCTTTTGCGCTTAGTGTAGGTGCTTAGGCAAATGCTTAGGTGCGTACGATGTGGTAGATGCATTGGAATGGAGGGGCGCCTTTATATGAGGGCAATGAGGGCAAACTGCGTCGCATTCACATCGTGCAACCTCTTTTCCCGGACCTCCTCCCATTACTTCCCTCATGCATTAATTGAAGGAGGATGCATTGGTCGTTCAACATATCGGGAACCGCTACTCCCTCCCTCGTCTACATTAAAGCCGTATCAGGAACTGCGCCGCCCGCTGTCAAATCAAATACTCCCTCCGTCTAGGTGAGTATTAAGTCATCTTACGAAAACCAAATAGTAAACACATAGGCGTGGTGCATTAACTCTCATGTTGTTTCTTATTTTTTTGACATAAATAGAGGAATCAACCAAGAAGAGATGTGGGGCTTGTATGCTTTTAATGACTTGAGACTATCAAACATGACATGCAGTGGTCAGTTCGTTGCACAAGAACAAATACAACCCACGTCAGCACACACGCATCTTATATAGCATCACATCCAATGGCTATAAAAGATGAATGAGACCAAATTATATCTCATCTAGATGAGTTCTAGCAAAACTGTATTAATAATACTTAGTACTCATGCGCCATGTATCACATATTAGTATCATGTAGTACTTTATTTATTTATGAGGTATCCAGATGGCACTGCACCGCCAAGAAAAGAGGGTAACATCAAAATTATGGACTACTTTTTTGAGTATGTTGGTAAGGTCCGGTCATAGTCACTTGTTGAAATCTCTAAAAAGACAAATACTCCCTCCGTCCGGAAATACTTGTCATCAAAATGGATAAAAGGAAATGTATCTAGACATATTTTAGTTTTAGATACATCTCTTTTTATCCATTTTGATGACAAGTATTTTCGGACGGAGGGAGTAGAAAACAGAGTTGGTGATGATGGTGTGCGTGCCATCCTGCAATATAGGTCGTCAGATTTATATCTAACGGATAGGAAAGAAACTATGGCAATTTTGCAAAAATATACCCACACGTCTCTCCACGTTCGCAAATAAGGCCTTCCCTCATTCAACCTTTTCTCTCACAAGATAAACTACTCATACAAATGCATCTTGATGTTCCATGCAACGCACGGGCAGCTAGCTTATTTCTTTTAAAATAGTTGCTGCGATAATTGGGTTGAAGTGATGAAAGAACATGTGGTGCCCCCATGTTTGGTTTTGGTAATTGATGACAATCTCTATGGACTAATGGTTGCCTTGAGTTATATTTGAAGGTTTTGTCCATAGGCTTTTCTTGGAGTACATGTGTTGGTTTCAAGGAGAGTTTGTGTCGACCAAGGTGCTATTCAAGGAATTACCTAAAGATTGGTCTTGTGAGAGGTTGATCAAGACTAAGTTAAAGAGTGAATCAAGTTGATCAACCCACAAAGCATAGAAGATGTACCGAGAGGGATCAAGTGATCCCATGGTATGGTAAGCATTGTCAATTACGCTTTGTGTACTAACCCATGGTCTTCGTGAGGGTTCTTTGTGGGGTTAGGTTGCGGTGTGCAAGTTCAAGTGGAGCATCACGAAGAGATCAAATGCTTGAAGCTTGCCGTCCTTTGTGGTGACAATGGACTTGTGAAGATGTGCGGAAGAGTGGCTCACCCATAGTGGAGTATGGGGGAGCAATCAACTAGTCTTCATCAAGTCAACACAATCAAGAAAGGTTGCGGTGTGCAAGTTCAAGTGTAGCATCACGAAGAGATCAAATGCTTGAAGCTTGTCGTCCTTTGTGGTGACAATGGACTTGTGAAGATGTGCGGAAGAGTGGCTCACCCATAGTGGAGTACGGGGGAGCAATCAACTAGTCTTCATCGAGTCAATCCAATCAAGAAAGGTGGTCCAACTTGAGGGAGTCAAGATCGTCATCATCTAGCTCAAGTGGACCATGTGCAAGGCAAAGGTTTGCCCTTGATAGGTTTTCTATTTTACCGGTCTCATGATGGTAGTTGGGAGACCGGGTTATAGGATCGATTGCCGTACTATCAAGGGGGGCTCTCGATGAGTAGCTTGATCGTATCGTTCGCTGAGAGCTCAAAACATTGCATCCTTGCATCATCTTTCTTGGTTCTTGTTTGGTTCTCTTTGTGAGTCTTAGAGCTTATGGTCATCTTGATGACAAGCTTGAGTTCATCGAAAACGGAGTTTGCATGCATCTTCTATGATGTTTTCGATGTTGGAGGTTTTGCCGGTTCTTCTCGGTTGGAGGTTTCACTCCTCCATTTGTTAGGCATACCTCCCCTGCCTCTTCTCGGTTGGCTGTTTTGATGCTACTCGTTGTCTTGTTTCCAACAAGCTTGAGTTTGCTCAATTCGGAGCGCATATGCAGAAGTTATGGCAGTTCTGGTTTTCTTGAGTGTGGTTTTTGTCAGGGTCCCAGCGGTAGTACCATGGTACCCAGCGGTAGTACCGCTGAGGATTCACAAGCGGCAGTACTGCTCCGTAGCGGTAGTACCGGCGGTGACTCCGCAGCAGTACTACCGTTGGCTTACCAGGTCCCTACCGCGTCGCTTCGAGGGGTCTTTTTCTGTGTTGGATTGTGCGGTACCTCGCTGCGACAGTAGTGCGGCAGTACCGCTCCTTAGCGGCAGTGCCGCCCTTCCTCCGCGGTAGTACCGCCCGGTCCCTCTTTCCCTTTACCCTTCGTTCTGCGTGGCAGTACCACCGAAGGGAGCGGTAGTACCGCTTAACCCAGCAGTAGTACCGTTGTCTCCTGCGGTACTACCACCCCAAGGTTCATGTTTTGTTGCTCCTTTTCCCTGTTTCTTCCACCTGAGCGGTAGTACCGCTCGTGGAGCGGTAGTACCGCTCGTGTGCGGGCTGAGCACATAACGGTTGGATTCGGGAGGCCCTATAAAAGGGGGTCTTCTTCCCCATTTAACCTAATTCCTTGAGCTCGTGTTCTTCCCCCATTGTTGACCTTCTTCGAGCTTGCTAACTCTCAATCCCTCCATGGATTCTTGCTAGTTTTTGAGGGAAAAGAGAGAGGAGATCTAGATCCACATTTCCACCAATCACTTTCTCCTCTATGTGAGGGGAACCCCTTGGATCTAGATCTTGGAGTTCTTGGTGTTCTCCTTATTGTTCTTCCTCTCATTTTCCTCCCTAGCATTTCTTGATTCGATGGGATTTGAGAGAGAAGGACTTGGGCACTCCGTGTGCCCTTGCCATTGCATTTTGGTGCATTGGTTTGAGTTCTCCACGGTGATACGTGGAAGTGAAGGTTGAGAAGCTTATTACTCTTGGGTGTTTGGGCACCCTAGAGCTTGTTCCTCTTGGGTGCCTTGGCGCCCTAGACGGTTGGTGTTGTTCGGAGCTCAATCATTGTGGTGAAAAGCTCCCGGCAAGCATCGGGGTCTCCAATTAGGTTGTGGAGATCGCCCGAGCAATTTGACGGGTACCGGTGACCGCCCCCAAGGGTTGCCAAAGTGTACGGTTCGGTGACCGCCCCCAAGGGTTGCCATTTGTATGGGTTCGGTGACCGCCCTCAAGGGTCCCTTAGTGGAATCACGGCATCTTGCATTGTGCGAAGGCGTGAGGAGATTACGGTGGCCCTAGTGGCTTCTTGGGGAGCATTGTGCCTCCACACCGCTCCAAACGGAGATTAGCATCCGCAAGGGTGTGAACTTCAGGATACATTGTCGTCTCCGCGTGCCTCGGTTATCTCTTACCCGAGCCCTTTACTTATGCACTTTACTTTGTGATAGACATATTGTTCTTTGTCTTATATCTTGCTATCTCATAGTTGCTTATCTTGCTTAGCATAAGTTGTTGGTGCACATAGGTGAGCCTAGTTGTTTTAGGTTTTATGCTTGGCAAATTAACCGCTAGGTTTATTCCGCATTTGTTCAAGCCTAAACCGTAATTATTTTAAAGCGCCTATTCATCCCCCCCCCCTCTAGGCGACATCCACGATCTTTCAAGTGATATATTTTATGTCTGCCCCGAATGATTTCAGATTCACTGGTAGTAACAAAGAAAAGGTTGCATTGTTAATTAACAGAAAACAGGGTGAAAACAATCACATGAGGCCGGTAAAAACAAGGCACACTGGGTTCAGCGTCATCGTCACTACAGTTGTGCGCGCGCGAGAAGTCTACATATCAAGGGGGATACCAAGCGAGGCACCAAGACACAATGTTTGAGAGAGAAACCAATTGACAGATTATGATCAGATCGAGTTGTTGCCCTTCTGTTGTCATTGTTGTGGGGGAGGGAGAGAAAGACGTATCGAGAGTGTGCGCGGTAGGCACAGAGGCACAACTAGCGAGAGTGTGTGTGTGTGTGTTTAAAAGAGGAGTAGATAGATTATTATCAAGATCGATGTGCCACCCTACTAGCTCCTTCGGTGTCGGGTAGTGTGTGTGTGTATGTTTGAGAGAGAAGCCAGTCGATAGATTAGTATCAAGATCGAGGTGTCACCCTACTCCTTCGGTGTTGGGAAGTGTGGGTGTGTGGGGAGGGGGGCAGTGACACTCACATATCTCTACTCTTATAAAAAATAGAGTTGGTGATGATGGTGTTGCTGCCATCCTGCAATATAGGCCATCCAGTTTATATCCGACGGACATGAAGGAAACTATGGAAATTTTGCAAAATGATACCCACACCCCTCTCCATATTTGCAAATAAGGCATTTCCTCGTTCATCCTTTTCTCCCACAAGATAAACTTCTCGTACAAATGCATCTTGATGTTCTGTGCAACGCATGGGCATCTTGAGGGAGAAGAAGTTTGTGTGACACATATCTAGCTATATTAAGGGATAGGTAGATAGCATATGTGTGAGAGACATTAGTGGCTGTGGGTGGGCGGAATTAAAGGGGTGGGCGTGTTAGACATAGAGAGCGTGTGTGTTTCTGTGTGAGAGACTTGTAGGACGGGGTAGAAAGACGAATTTAACCCTGACGGAGGGAGAGAAATACACGAAGTGCGCGTTTGTGATTCCGATGCCCACAGGGAAATGAGATATGTATGCGTGTGAGAGAGATTGCACAATTCATTCACGTATCACTATCTAGTGATCGTGGACGTGCATCGCTTGAACATAAGTCAATATCTACTTCCTATCGTGGCCAAAGGTACCATATCGATTCAACGCTATAAAGATTGGACACTCACATATCACATTTTTTTCTATTTAAATAAGCCTTTTTAGTTGTGCATGCCAAAGTTACAGTGATGTTTCTTCAAACAACCAATGTAGCTATCATGAACATGCACCATTGTTACTCTTGCATTCAAATTCATTAGTCTTGGATGATTTAAGTTTCTATTTTGATGTAATATATGTAATATTCATATATGAATTCAACAGGTACGCAATTTATGAAATGGAGGCTATGTAATCATATGAGGTGACACTTTTAAGTAGCTGACTACAATATCCATTTCTTTTTGTGCGCCTCTACACTAACACGTCAATGCATTATGTTTAAAGTAAATAACCAATGGCACTAAATTATCTATTTACACAAGAAATACATAGGCTGAGCGTTTGATCCTTTTTTTATGAACGCGCCACTACACCCGTACGATTGGCCGCGCCCGTGTGAACGTCCAAGTTATCGGTGCATCATCCCGAGTTATTGTCTTTCTTTTGGGGTGGACTTCACACCAGTTATTAACTGCTGACGCGTGCCTCATGTACACAGTCTAGCATGACCTTCCCGCTAGCACGGTCCAAAATTAGTTGAAACTGGATACGAACGACCCCGCGGGCGGCAAAATCTCCCACCTCCTTCTAAAATTTCCGCCACCTTAGTCTTTAGCATGCGAAATCCCCCTTTTGTCCTTGGTGCACGGAGACCAACAGTTGCAATACCGCCCTCATGTACATGATAGGTCGGGGCTGCTTTGGTAACTTCCAGTTCCCCCACTACATGGCACCCCCATTTCCTCTCCCCCTCCCGCAAAAACGACTAACTCCACACTCCATAGCACCAGAGCATCTTACATCACGCCGTTCGTACTTCATCACCCTTTCTCCCCTCCCCTCTCGAAACCTTAGACTGCTCATCCACCGGCGTACCATAGCCCATTCACTGCCAGCGGCGTCCACCTCGCCGGATCTGCTTCTGCGGTCGCATCTACCCCTCCCACCTCCCCTAGAAACAAGTAGACTGCTCATCCACCACTGTACCACAGCCCATTCAGTGTCGGCCTTGTCCACGGCGTCGGATCTGCTTCGCCGGTACTCTCGTCAACCGCCGCGCATCTGCAGCGGCTCATTTGTACTCCCCACCGGAGACGCTTCGTCCACACCCCCCGGAGCCGCCCCACCGACGCCCCCGTCGACGGCCTCTGATCCTCTTCGCCGACACCTTCCTCAACCCTACCGGAGCCGCTTCGCCGACACCTTCCTCAACCCTACCGGAGTAGCTTCGCCTATATCATTCTCAACCCTACCGGGGCCGCTTTGCCAACTCACAAGTCCACGGTCTTAGATCCGCTTCCTCGCACCCTCATCCAACCTACCGGAGCAGCTTCTGACGCCCCATCCACAGCCGCAGATCTGCATCGTCGACACCACCCTTAACCCAACCACCGGAGTAGCTTCTGACGCCCCGTCCACGGCCGCAGATCCGCATCGTCGACACCATCCTTAACCCAACCACCGGAGCAGCTTCACCTACGCCCTCATCCATGGCCATAGATCCGCTTCGCCTACACCGTAGTCCACCCTACCGGAGCCGCTCCACAAACACCCTACTCGACAGTTCTAGATCTCCTTACCGGACCCCGACAGCCAGCACAGCGTCATCACCCTCGACGTTTCTAACCTGATTCCCACAGTCTGGAGAGATGCCAAGCACCCACCACGGCCTAGGTACTTGTCACCTTTAAACCCATCCAGCATCACCTGCCCGATGTACTTCAAATATACTAATCAGTCGCTGTTACCTGTTACGCAACTGGCAAAAACTACAAGGACGATGTTTCTTCTGGATCTAACAGCTTGGCCAACCAAGATCCTGGACTGAGGCATTGCTATGATCTTGTAAGCGCGTCTCTCTCTCTTGTATTGTTCTGTGCCTGCGAGCGTGCTTTGCTAGGATTTTCGACCAGTAATCCCTTTGTGCAGACAATGATTTCTACTACTAGCTGCTAAATTAGATATGTAGATGTCATACATGATACTACCTCGTACCTCCGTTCCTAAATATAAGTCTTTCTAGAGATTCCACTATAGGCTACATACGGAGCAAAATGAGTGAATCTACACTCGAAAATGCATCTATATACATATGTATGTGGTCCATACTGGAATTTCTACAAAGACATATATTTAGGAACAGGGGCAGTACATTACACAAAATCGTAGGTGGCATGTAGGAATTCCAGTGCACTACATTAGGCTCCCTTAGAGTGCCTGCTAGTCCAGCATACAGAGTCATGGCTAGTTTATGGTACGCACACAATCGTTAATTGGTGGTTTAAATATGTGCAAGGGATATGCAATGTAGTATCATGTAGAGATGTCTGAAATTAGCCGTGTCAACTTGCAGATAGGGTTACACGATGAAAAAGTACAAGATGTATGTGGCAATTTCACGGAACATCACAAAAAAAGGAGAGGCAGCGGTGAGCCTATACAGTGTGCCATGCTATGTCACTCCTCCATTGCAATCATCGTGACATGTTATTTGTATGCCAATTCTATTAGCCAAGTTTCTTAGGGACAGTTATTACAAGTTATCCTAAGAAAATAAGCACATGTGAATATAAGCTCCATGTAATAAGCCAACCAGTTATTTTCATTGCGTTTTCAGCTTATCTTTGGTATGATCAGTGGAAAGTCTAGATTGCATTATATTTTTTCATTTTGCTGCCCATATGGAAATTAATTTGACTTGCAAACATCACAAATTGAACACAGTGCAGTAATTAATATGATAGGCAAACAGACCATCACTATTTGCTCAAAATGCAAATACAAAGATACCATCTACTTGGCACAATCTACTTTGGTCAATGTTTTCCATAGAGATCACACTGCCTAATTTAAATGAAGAACGCATGACCCACATTTTAATGAAAAACAATTATTTATTGAAATTCGATGGTCCAAGTAGCTGGTTATTATCGTATAGCAGCACCACCTGAAAGCATCATATAGCAGCAGCAGCTCATAGAAACTCATCATACAGCAACAGCAGTCTGCAATTCATCATATACCAGCAGCAGCTCATAGAAATTCATCATATAGCAGCAGCAGGAGCAGCTCATAGCAATTCATCATACAGCAGCAGCAGGAGCAGCTTGTAGCAACTCATCATATAGCAGCAGCAGGAGCAGCTTGTAGCAACTCATCATATAGCAGCAGCAGCTCATAGCAATTCATCATATAGCAGCGGCGGCAGCTCATAGCAACTCATCATACAGCAGCAGCAGCAGCAGCAGCAGCTCATAGCAATTCATCATATAGCAGCAGCAGGAGCAGGTCATAGCAATGCATCATATAGCAGCAGCAGAAGCAGCTCATAGCAATTCATCGTATAGTGGAAAGGGGAGAGGAGATGCAAGCGGGCAGGGCAATGAATGCTTGCGTGTTTGTTTTTACTTGAGGGTTAGGTGTGACACGGGCGTCAGTAGTTGCATTTTGAGTGTAATATAGGCAGACAACAGAGTCATTTCACTATTCCCCTTCCCTTCAATTTTTAGTGAGGTTCTACCCGAAACACCCCCCTCCAAAGAGAAATTAGTTAAGCCCAAGCACATAGCTCAAAAATGACTTCTTTACATCTTTTATGGATTATTTTGACAATATGCCCTGAAAAGACGGAATCGAAATGGCCCTTAACCTGCAATTCAATTGTGCGTGCAATGATGAATCACTCCTGCCTGCTATCTGTACATTTAGGCATCATCATACATGCATAACCTAATACATGTGCATTCCATTGTAGAATCTGGAAATATGCAATGTTTATGTTAGTTCATACGTTGCACATGATGTTTAAATGCCCCTTAAATCTGGTTAGTCAAGTGATGGTCTTTAAGCCTCCTTCTTTGCTTCTTTTCTTGATATGTAAGATTTGTTCACACATCTATGCAATTGCTTGTTTGCATTAGCCAGCCATACTAGGACTGTTTGCTTTGATTACTTGTTGTTCTTGACATAACACTCTAACAGAGCTTGTCAACGATTTAAACACTAAGGGCTGCTGTAGTGGGGTCTTGTCTAACTCATAGGTGACATAAAGGTTCGGTTGTACACTACAGTAGGCTCTCCAAGAGTACCTGGAGATCCAGTTCGAAGGTATGCCTAGTTTTTACATAGTGCAGACATAGTAAATGCTCATTTCATTGTGTGCAAGTGCAAGAGATGCGGCATGTTTCATTATGTGGTGTTGTTTTGTTATAATCTCATTCTTTTGTGTTCACAGATTGGAAAGTATGCATATTTATCTTCCAAGGAGACGAGTAACTAGTTTGTGTCACCTTGCAGAGGAGGTGCAATGAAGATAAGATTGAGGATTTCCAAGTACAAGATGTTAGGAAGGAGCCTTGCAAGAGAAGTAGGAGCTGCGCTGAGCCTCTTCAACCTGCTAAGGTAAGTCACTGTATGCAACTCAACAGTTCAATTCCTTGTTTGTTTCAGGCATAGTTAATTTTCTCTTTTCAATTGCTTTATTTATCCTCAGTTAATGAGATGCCCAAATAATCATGCCTGATGTTCGGTACTTGTATCACTATTAGTTGACATAATTAAAGGCCTTACCATTTAATTACTCTGCTGAAGTGTGCCTGAAGCTTTGAAGTCTATTAACTAACTATTCTTGCATGAGACTCACAATCTAGTTTATACTACGCTAATGGTTGCATAGTTTTGCCTGCTGTAGTATGTTTGTATGAAACCCTCTGCTCTTCATTATGCTCCCTAAGACTTTAATTGAGGCACAGAATGGCCAACTGCTTGCTTACTTATACGCAACGTGCTGTCTAAATTTGTAACTTGTCTGTGTTTTCGATTGGGCCCCAACATCATGCTCCTCTGGTGAGCTAAGAGGGATTTCTGTATGTAGGCTGCACAGACTATCTTTTTTATAATTTTTAAAATATCACCTGCTTATGCTTCATGACGTGTAACATTTTTTTGAAAGTGACGTGTAACATTATTGTTAGTCTTGTTTTGCCATGTAGTACAAAATAGTGTCTTGTTCGCTTCACTGTTGTAACTATATTTTTGCCCTAGTCATGTGTACTTACAGAAACATTTCAGGATGAAGTGACATCAACACATAGATCTGCGAGCAGTGCGGCATGGCCGTTACCGAAAGATTATGGATTGGAATTGGAATGTGCTGATGTTCTCGAGCGTCAACTAGAGGTGGCAAGACAACGTGTACATGATTGTCAACGTATAATCAATAAGTTGAGATTGGACATGCAGGTATTAGATGCAGGAGTCAAAAAATGAAACAAGACACTGAGGTAACCATGAAGGAATTGGAGATTTTGCAGACTAAAATTTGTGCTATCTGAATCCGGCCAATCCTATTTTCTGAAGAGATTATAGTTCAATTGGAGTTAAGTTGATGCGCGTCCATGATGTATGAGTTGTATTTGCCTAGTGTATGTAATTTGTTGTTTGTGTATGCTTTATTATCACATGTGCCGAACCATAATGCCCAGTGGGTATAATCGGCTGTAATTTCTTTATTGTATAGTGTAGGATTATTCTACCTTTATATGCATTGATCTCTTTGTTGTAATAGTGTAGGCTTTTTAGAGGTGATAGTATTGAGTAGGATAATTCTTTGAATATGCTATATCATTCAAACGGGGGCCAATTCGCCCGACCATGTCCCTTCACGGGCCGTCGGATCCATGGACCTTCTACGTCTCGTAGGATCCATGGGCCTTCTACGTCTCGTAGGATCCATGGGCCGCCGGCTCATTTATGGGTCTTGTACGGGCCTTTAATGGGCCGTAGATGGGCCTTTAATGGAAATCATACGTTTTATGGGCTGACCATAACGGGCCGTTAATAGGCCGTATTTGATGATGCTATGAAAATGGCCCAACAGACTAACTCTCCGTAAACGGGCCGACCGTAACGACGGGCTGAACTTGGCCCACAAACAGAAAATGTCAGTAACGGGCCATAAGTAACCGAATGCTGCAAATGAGCCCAAGAATAAATGGGCCCTTAGAAGGCCGAAAGTTAACTTGAGCTGGAAACGGCCCAATGGAATAACGGGCCGTTAATGGGTATAAAGTGATACACTGTTCATTACGGGCCAGTTTCACCACGGGCCGTTAATGGGTGTAAAGTAATACACTGTTCATTACGGGCCAGTTTCAGCACGGGCCGCTAATGGGCCAAGAGTTACAAAGGGCCTCATATGGGCCGAAAGACGTCATGGGCTATACATGGGCCAGAAGTGAAAACAGGCTGGAATCATATTGGACGGCGCAGATGATGCTACTAGGCCTAATTCGGATAGGGCGTAACGGGCCTTGGATTAGCGGGCTGTAAATGGGCTATCTACGAATAGGCCGTTAACAGGCTTTCCATGGGCCGGCCCGCCAGCTTTTGACCAAGTCAAATTGCCGGCCTTTTCACAGGAATGGGCCACTGTTGGGCCGTGCCACGTATCGACGTATCATAGGCGCCTTCTGTCCAGTGAGTGGATGATATTTGTCCCAACGATGAGCCGACACGTGTTTCCTCTAGCCAATGATGATTTTACACGTGGAAAATCCCCATTGGTCGGGGCTGTTAACGGATTATCGGATCCAAAACCCGACCCGATAGCTTAATGGCGTTCCGTTACGGTGGATGCCACGTGTCGGTCACCCTTGACGAAAGCACTTCTGTGACGCGCGATTTATCATGATGGAAGTGGACACTTCCGTGATGATAATTTTGGTAATGTCATGGAACACTTCTACGACAACACAGGTATGACTATCTTGATTCTGTCATAAATTTGCCATGGATGTACATGCATGACAAAAAAGCGACCTACTGTGATAAACACGTATCATCACGGAAGTGTATTTTTTGTAGTGGTTGTTCCCTTTGTCATTGGTATGTTACTTGCCCGAGATTCGATCGTCGGTATCTCAACACAATCTCGTTACCGGCAAGTCTCTTTACTCGTTCCGTAACACATCATCCCGCAACTAACTCATTAGTTGCAATGCTTGGAAGGCTTAAGTGATGTGTATTACCGAGTGGGCCCAGAGATACCTCTCCGACAATCGGAGTGACAAATCCTAATCTCGAAATACGCCAACCCAACAAGTACCTTCGGAGACACCTGTAGAGCACCTTTATAATCACCCAGTTATGTTGTGACGTTTGGTAGCACACAAAGTGTTCCTCCGGTAAACGGGAGTTGCATAATCTCATAGTCATAGGAACATGTATAAGTCATGAAGAAAGCAATAGCAGCATACTAAACGATCAAGTGCTAAGCTAACGGAATGTGTCAAGTCAATCACATCATTCTCCTATTGATGTGATCCCGTTAATCAAATGACAACTCTTTGTCTATGGCTAAGAAACATAATCATCTTTGATCAACGAGCTAGTCAAGTAGAGGCATACTAGTGAGACTATGTTTGTCTATGTATTCACACATGTATTATGTTTCCGGTTAATATAATTATAGCATGAATAATAAACATTTATCATGATATAAGGAAATAAATAATAATTTTATTATTACCTCTAGGGCATATTTCCTTCAAGGAGATGTGGCCGCAGTACCGACAACATGACAATTGACTAGCATGAAATTGGAGTTACATAGGTGAAAGAAATGGAGTAAATTGTGGGGCTAGACGGGCAGCTTACGCTTGTCAAGCAGGTCCTGTTTGCCGCCTCCAACATAGTCAGCCGCCTCCTCCCCAAAACTAGGGTTCTTTGCCTCCCACTGGCGCAGGCGCCGGTCTGTCCCGTCTCCGGTGGCCTTAGGGCCATGGAGGCGGAGTGGATCTCGGCCCTTACCGGTGGGAGGGCTCCGCTTTCATATCTTTTTTCGAGCTTTGTTAGGGTTTGTGTCTTGCTCAGAAAGGCGAGACGGCGGCGGCTCCCTGAAGATGGAATAAAGGTCTCCCCGTCTAGTCCCCGTTCCGGTGATGTGTGTAGCATCATCGGTGGGCGTGTGGACGTGTGTCTCCGGCGGATCTGTGTTTGGTGGATTTGCTCGGATCTGTTCGTTGTTCGTCTTCGTTCGTGTGTCTTCAGGTTGAATCCTTTTGATTTACACTCTTCATCTGTGGCGGTTGCTGTTCTGGTGCGTTGGTTCCATGGGGCCTTAGCATGATGACTTTCCGACTGTCTACTACAACAATGTTTGCCCGGCTCTGGCGAGAGAGGGGCGATGACAGCGGCGCGTCTTCGGCTCGCTTCAGTGCTTGTAATCGTCACTAGGTGTTCTACGGTTTTGGATGTATTTTTTATTATTTCTAGTGTCCGTTGTACTACCATGATTGAAGATGAATAGATTGTAAAATTTTCCAAAAAAAAGAAATAGTGTAAATAATCAAAAACCACCATGATTGCACACGCCTCTCTTAGAAGGCCACCGTTTCACTAATAAGTTTTTTTTGCTAAAAGTACCAAACACTCGGATGAGCGTGTTTTGACGAAAACTGATGTTGGGTCACGTTGTAAGCAAGGAAAAAATCACACCGTTTGACTCAACTGACAGGCTGGTGTAGGGCCCGCCTGTCATCCTCCCTCCCACACCCACCCTGTTGCTCTTGTTCAGGGTAGCAGCCCCCGACCTGGAGCCCAAGTACGGCGTGGGAAGATGGTTGACCCGTGTAACTAGGGAGAGAAGTTCATCTGACGGTTTATGTTGGCCCAATCCTGCGGTGGATGCGATGACCGATCTGGCGTTCTGGCTGGTCCGCTGGCATCTAGCAGTGTCCATTAAGCTTGGATTGTAATGTGAACAAATCTGGTCAATTTTTTTTGTTTGAACATTAGTACAAACACAAACGCTCATATACAAGCGCATACCCTCACCCCTATGAACGCACACACATACCCTACCTCTACGAGTACCACCGAAAGACTGAGCCGACATATTATCTTGAGATTTACGAGGTCACCGTAGTCACCTCGTCGTCGACGGGAACGTCTCCTCCCACTGAATGCGCATCGCCGGAAATCCTGAAATAAATCCTGAAATAAATGCGAGCATCAGGATTTGAACCCTGGTGGGCTGAGGATACCACAGTCCCTCTAACCATCCAACCATAAGTTGGTTCGCAAACCTAGCCAACTGGGTCGTGCCTGTCAGGCGAGGTTGTTAATACGCGTGTCCGACCCATAGTAGGCCGACCCAACCCGTGGTTAATCTGACCATGCCCAGCACGTGGACCGCTTAGGGGCGTGCATGGGTCTGGAGGCTAGGCACGCGTGCCGGCATGACATGACCCATTTAGTTTTTGTTACAGGCCCACAAGCAGCCCAATAGGCTGAATAATAGGTGTGTTGACAGGCTAAATGTGTCGATGGACCGACCAACTTACTTGTAGTGTCGTGCGTGGCTAGGGAGGGCGCCCCTATATCTCACCTTCAGCGGGTCTAGGTTTTGACTCGCTGAAGAGGGCAACCGAGATGGGCCGGCCCATGCGTGCAGGAGTCCACGACCTCTTTTTTCTGTTTTCTTAAGTTTTATGTTTTTGTTTTTTGCTTTATTTTTGTACTTCTGTTTATATTTTAAAATATTTTAAACATACATGTTACAAAATACATTTGAAAAATGTTGAATAAGTATTTAAAAAATGTTGATCAAGCATTTGAAAAAATGTTAATAAAGCATTCAAAAAAATATTGACCAAGTATTTGAAAAATGTTGAACAAGTATTCAAAAAATGTGAATCAAGCATTTGAAAAAATGTTAATAAAGCATTCAAAAAAATATTGACCAAGTATTTGAAAAATGTTAATAAAGCATTCGAAATAATATTGAAAAAGTATTTGAAAAGTGTTGATCAAGTATTTAAAAAATGTTAATCAGGCATTCAAAAAATATTGAATGTGCATAGAAAAATTGTTGATCCTGTGTTAAAAAAATGAAGATATCTTTATCATGTATATAAAGATGTCAATTAAGAATTTGAAGAAAAAACTACTTAACAATAATTTGAAAACTATTAATCCAGCATTTGGAAAATGTTAAATGTGTATAGAAAAATCATTGGCCATGTATTCAAAAAATTGATCATGTATATAAAAATGTCAATCAAGCATCCGAAAAAATGTTAAACAAGTGTTTGAATAATGTTAATCAAGTGTTTGTAAAATGTTAAATGTATATAAAAATGTTATTTTTAAAACTGTTAATCAAGCATTTAAAAATGCAAAGAAAACAATGTTAAACATGCATTAAAAACTGTTAATCCTGTATATGAAAAATGTTAATCGAGCAATTGAAACATGTTTAAAAAATGTGTATACAGACAATGTTGACTGTATACTAAAATTGGTTAAGAAAAAGGAAAAAAACTAGAGAAGAAAAAAGAAAATAAACAAAAAATAAAAAGGAAAAGGGGAAAAAAGCCGAAAAAACAGAATAAAACAGGAAATCGATTGTTTTACCTTACGAAAACACTAACGCTCATACATGTGGCAGCATTGTAACTCACCCACACGTCTAGATTATCGTCCAGTTAAGTTTGCACGAATCTTAACACACTGAGACAGTTTCGTGTGCCAGTAGGACAAGGCCAGTGTGTGGGTGTTGGAAAGGTCGCCCACACGCCTCACAACAAGCGGTTGACAGCTGCGTTATGTGGGCAACCTAGTTTCTGCGCACACTGCCACCACCTAGTCCACGCGCGTGTGGGCGAGCTGTTTTTCGCCCACACGACAACCGTGCGTTGTTGGATGGCAACTGCAATTGCGCGTACATAGCAACTAGGCAAACACACATGGCAACTATGTTTCGTTTGCTAGACGGCAACTGTAGTTGCGCATACGTGACAATCAGATAAACATACATGACAACTGTGATTAACCACACGTGGCAACTAGGTAAACACATATGACAACTATTGTTTGACCATATGTGGCAAGTACACACACGACAACTATGGTTTGATTACATGCGGCAACTATCATAAATTAGACATGGCAACTATAGTTAACCAAAACTAAGAGAGTTGTCATGCTTTTATAACCATACTTGCCATTCCAGATAACTACATCTGCCACCCCGGATGGCAACTAAATTGTCATCCCGCGGGTACCTATTGTAGCTGCGCTAGGACATATGGGCATATTTGCTTCATGCCACACGCGTGGGATGGGGATGAGTAGTACTCGTTGGGCGTGTGGCACAAAATAGTTACTCCCACACGTATGGGCAATTTTACTGTTCGTCCACACACAATCCGTGTGGGCTGCCCCTGCTCATGCCACACACAGTATATGAACGAATATCTATTATGCCACACGTGTGATGGATATCAGCGTCCTATCTTAAATATGGCCACGCTAGCTCTCGTAAACTTGGCGTGCCTGGCCGTATGATCTAGGATGGGACAAAGTGGACTTTTCTCTCCAAACACACCCAAAGAATTTCGGGAGCTGCCAAAAAAAGGATTTCTCAAAAAAATAATTCATTTTCAAACTCTAAATTCGTAGAGCTAGTGAAACGAACTCTCAAGTCAATATCCCGATCGATTGCATTCTCAACTATGCAATCTTGGTCTAAACCTTGGCATCATTTGGCAAACAAGGATTGTCGACATGTCAAAGGATGGGCAGGATTGATGCCATTTCACACTATTTCCTGTTGGGCCGGCCCGCTTTAGTGTTTTTTCTTCTTTAAAACATGCACTTTTTTCTTCTTCTTTATTGATAAAATTGCAAAAATAAGTACGCGGGTGACTCGAACCCGAGACCACCACAGATTGTAATTTCGGGAGCGGAACAAAGCAACAACAGAAAATAGAAGTATCATGAGAAATCAAAGCTCAGATCTCTTTGAGTAGAACAACCATTACATCACACATCACATCCTGATTTTGTTCGCCTCCCCTCTCGTGCTCACTCTCCGCGCCTGAGCCCCGCCGCACGTCACTCCGACGCCGGCGTCCACCTCTCCCGGCGCTCGCCACTCCGGCCGCGTCGGCCACCCTCCCCGCTCCTCTTCGCCATGGACGCCAGCCCGCACTCGCACTCTGCGACCTCGCGCCCCGTGGGGGAGCGCCCTGTGGTGTCTGGCCAGGTCTGTAGTCCTGCTCGGCATCGTCGACCGCCCCGGAGGGGGCTGAGACCTCGTCGCAGCCACGGGCTAGTGAGGTCGAGGGCCTGCAGCTGGTGCCATGGGAGCGTCCGCCTCCTTCTGGGCGTGCCAAGTGGAGGCGCCGCGATGACCCGGCTGCGCAGCCGCCGCGCGCTCAGCCACGGTCATCCCCCCCGCGCGAGGTGTCGCCGGAGATGGTGGGCATGTGCTTCCGCTGCTTCTAGGACGGCACTACAGGAAGGATTGCACTAACGACATCGTCTGCTTCAGGTGTGGGCTGTCGGGTCATGGATCTCGGGACTGCAAGTGGCCCCGCAGCCCGTCGTCGTCGTTGGAGCTTCGGGGGCTCGTCGTCGAGAAGGTGGCTCACCGGGGCATGGGCTCTGCCCTGCCAGCCGCGGCCTTGGGGGCGTCGGGGGGCGCGCGACACCTCCTCCGCCGCCTCCCGCGGCCGCTGCGGTGCCGCCGGTCTGGCCTCGCCTCCCTTCTTCGCCTCCGTCGTCGCCCCCTGTGCCTCCGGTCTGGCCTCGTCACCCAGTGTCGCGTCCGATGCTCCCCGTGGATGAGGAGTTCGACCCATCAGAGATCTGCCTCATGCGCCGCTCCCAATCCATGGAGGGGTTGAAAGGCCGACTGCAGTTATCCATGGTGGCTTACGCGGTGGGTGCAAGGAAGGATATCATGCCGGAGTTCATTCTCGAGGTGCTGCAGGTCATGGTGGGCATTGAGCCGTAGTGGGTGTCTGTGCATCGTTTCCGGCCGGAGGACTTTCTCATTGTCTTCGCGCGCCCGGAGCAAAGGAACAGACTTTGCGCCATGCCGGTGGTGGATCATCGTGGGGTCAGATTGTTCTTTCATCAGTGGAATCGGCAAGCCCAAGCTGTAATGCATGATCCCAATACCTTGTTCAGTCTCGTTACCGGCAAGTCACTTTACTCGTACCGTAATTCATAATCCCGTGATCAACCACTTGATCATATTGAGCTCATTATGATGATGCATTACTGAGTGGGCCCAGAGATACCTCTCCGTCATACGGAGTGACAAATCCCAGTCTCGATTCGTGCCAACCCAACAGACACTTTCGGAGATACATGTAATGTACCTTTATAGTCACCCAGTTACGTTGTGACGTTTGGCACACCCAAGGCACTCCTACGGTGTCCGGGAGTTGCACAATCTCATGGTCTAAGGAAATGATACTTGACATTAAGAAAAGCTACAGCAAACGAACTACACAATCTTTGAGCTATGCTTAGGATTGGGTCTTGTCCATCACATCATTCTCCTAATGATGTGATCCCGTTATCAATGACATCCAATGTCCATAGTCAGGAAACCATGACTATCTTTTGATCAACGAGCTAGTCAACTAGAGGCTCACTAGGGACGTGTTGTGGTCTATGTATTCACACATGTATTATGATTTCCGGATAACACAATTATAGCATGAACAATAGACAATTATCATGAACAAAGAAATATAATAATAACCATTTTATTATTGCCTCTAGGGAATATTTCCAACAGTCTCCCACTTGTACTAGAGTCAATATTCTAGTTACATTGTGATGAATCGAACACCAATGCAGTTCTGGTGTTGATCATGTTTTGCTCTAGGGAGAGGTTTAGTCAACGGATCTGCTACATTCAGGTCCGTATGTACTTTACAAATCTCTATGTCTCCATTTTGAACACTTTGACGAATGGAGTTGAAGCGACGCTTGATATGCCTGGTCTTCCTGTGAAACCTGGGCTCCTTGGCAAGGGCAATAACTCCAGTGTTGTCACAGAAGAGAGTCATCGGGCCCGACGCATTGGGTATGACTCCTAGGTCGGTAATGAACTCCTTCACCCAGACTGCTTCTTGTGCTGCCTCTGAGGCTGCCATGTACTCCGCTTCACATGTAGATCCCGCCACAACGCTTTGCTTGCAACTGCACCAGCTTACTGCCCCACCATTCAAAATATACACGTATCCGGTTTGTGACTTAGAGTCATCCAGATCTGTGTCGAAGCTAGCATCGACGTAACCCTTTACGACGAGCTCTTTGTCACCTCCATAAACGAGAAACATTTCCTTGGTCCTTTTCAGGTACTTCAGAATATTCTTGACCGCTGTCCAGTGTTCCATGCCGGGATTACTTTGGTACCTTCCTACCAAACTTACGGCAAGGTTTACATCAGGTCTGGTACACAGCATAGCATACATGATAGACCCTATGGCCGAGGCATAGGGGACGACACTCATCTTTTCTCTATCTTCTGCCGTGGTCGGGCATTGAGCCGTGCTCAATCTCGTACCTTGCAATACAGGCAAGAATCCCTTCTTTGACTGATCCATTTTGAACTTCTTCAATATCTTGTCAAAGTACGTACTCTGTGAAAGACCAATGAGGCGTCTCGATCTATCTCTATAGATCTTGATGCCTAATATATAAGCAGCTTCTCCAAGGTCCTTCATTGAAAACACTTGTTCAAGTAGGCCTTTATGCTTTCCAAGAATTCTATATCATTTCCCATCAACAGTATGTCATCCACATACAATATGAGAAATGCTATAGAGCTCCCACTCACTTTCTTGTAAATGCAGGCTTCTCCATAAGTCTGCATAAACCCAAACGCTTTTATCATATCATCAAGACGAATGTTCCAACTCCGAGATGCTTGCACCAGCCCATAAATCGAGCGTTGGAGCTTGCACACCTTGTCAGCATTCTTAGGATCGACAAAACCTTCCGGCTGCATCATATACAATTCTTCCTTAAGGAAACCATTAAGGAATGCCGTTTTGACGTCCATTTGCCACATCTCATAATCATAGAATGCGGCAATTGCTAACATGATTCGGACGGACTTCAGCTTCGCTACGGGTGAGAAAGTCTCATCGTAGTCAACCCCTTGAACTTGTCGATAACCCTTAGCGACAAGTCGAGCTTTATAGATGGTCACATTACCATCCGCGTCTGTCTTCTTCTTAAAGATCCATTTATTTTCTATGGCTCGCCGATCATCGGGCAAGTCAGTTAAAGATCCATTTATTTTCTATGGCTCGCCGATCTCGGATTTCATGGCTTCCAGCCATTTGTCGGAATCCGGGCCCGCCATCGCTTCTTCATAGTTCGAAGGTTCACCGTTGTCTAACAACATGATTTCCAAGACAGGGTTGCCATACCACTCTGGTGTGGAACGTGTCCTTGTGGACCTACGAAGTTCAGTAGCAACTTGATCCGAAGTTTCATGATCATCATCATCAACTTCCTCTCTAGTCAGTGCAGGCACCTCAGGAACATTTTCTTGAGCTGAGCCACTTACCGGTTCAAGAGGCAATACTTCATCAAGTTCTACTTTCCTCCCACTTATTTCTTTCGAGAGAAACTCTTTCTCTAGAAAGGACCCATTCTTGGCAACAAATATCTTGCCTTCAGATCTGAGGTAGAAGGTATACCCAACAGTTTCTTTAGGGTATCCTATGAAGACGCATTTTTCCGATTTGGGTTCGAGCTTTTCAGGTTGAAGTTTCTTGACATAAGCATCGCATCCCCAAACTTTTAGAAACGACAGCTTAGGTTTCTTCCCAAACCATAATTCATACGATGTCATCTCAACAGATTTCGACGGAGCCCTATTTAAAGTGAATGCGGCAGTCTCTAAAGCATAGCCCCAAAATGACAGCGGTAAATCGGTAAGAGACATCATAGATCGCACCATATCTAATAGAGTGCGATTACGACGTTCGGACACACCATTACGCTGAGGTGTTCCAGGCGGCGTGAGTTGTGAAACTATTCCACATTTTCTTAAGTGTGTGCCAAATTCGTGACTCAGGTATTCTCCCCCATGATCTGATCGCAAGAACTTGATTTTCCTGTCACGTTGATTCTCAACCTCACTCTGAAATTCCTTGAACTTTTCAAAGGTCTCAGACTTGAGTTTCATTAAGTAGACATACCCATATCTACTCAAGTCATCAGTGAGGGTGAGAACATAACGATAGCCACCGCGAGCCTCAACACTCATTGGACCGCACACATAAGTATGTATGATTTCCAATAAGTTGGTTGCTCGCTCCATTGTTCCTGAGAACGGAGTCTTGGTCATTTTACCCATGAGACATGGTTCGCACGTGTCAAATGATTCGTAATCAAGAGACTCTAAAAGTCCATCTGCATGGAGCTTCTTCATGTGTTTGACACCTATGTGACCAAGGCGGCAGTGCCACAAGTATGTGGGACTATCATTATCAACCTTACATCTTTTGGTATTCACACTATGAATATGTGTAGCATTACGCTCGAGATTCATTAAGAATAAACCATTCACCATCGGAGCATGACCATAAAACATATCTCTCATATAAATAGAACAACCATTATTCTCGGATTTAAATGAGTAGCCATCTCGAATTAAACGAGATCCTGATACAATGTTCATGCTCAAAGCTGGCACTAAATAACAATTATTGAGGTTTAAAACTAATCCCGTAGGTAAATGTAGAGGTAGCGTGCCGACGGCGATCACATCGACCTTGGAACCATTCCCGACGCGCATCGTCACCTCGTCCTTCGCCAGTCTCTGTTTATTCCGCAACTCCTGCTTCGAGTTACAAATGTGAGCAACCGCACCGGTATCAAATACCCAGGAGCTACTACGAGTACTGGTAAGGTACACATCAATTACATGTATATCACATATACCTTTCGTGTTGCCGGCCTTCTTGTCCGCTAAGTATTTGGGGCAGTTCCGCTTCCAGTGACCACTTCCCTTGCAATAAAAACACTCAGTCTCGGGCTTGGGTCCATTCTTTGGCTTCTTCCCGGCAGCTTGCTTACCGGGCGCGGCAACTCCCTTGCCGTCCTTCTTGAAGTTCTTCTTACCCTTGCCTTTCTTGAACTTAGTGGTTTTATTCACCATCAACACTTGATGTTCCTTTTTGACTTCTACCTCTGCTGATTTCAGCATTGAATATACCTCAGGAATGGTCCTTTCCATCCCCTGCATATTGAAGTTCATCACAAAGCTCTTGTAGCTCGGTGAAAGCGACTGAAGGATTCTGTCAATGACAGCATCATCCGGGAGATTAACTCCCAGCTGAGTCAAGCGGTTATGCAACCCAGACATTTTGAGTATGTGCTCACTGGCAGAACTATTTTCCTCCATCTTACAGCTGAAGAACTTGTCGGAGACTTCATATCTCTCGACCCGGGCATGAGGTTGAAAAACCATTTTCAGCTCTTCGAACATCTCATATGCTCCGTGTCTCTCAAAACGCTTTTGGAGCCCCAGTTCTAAGCCGTAAAGCATGCCGCACTGAATGAGGGAGTAATCATCAGCACGTGTCTGCCAAGCATTCATAACGTCTTGGTTCTGTGGGACGGGTGCGTCACCTAGCGGTGCTTCTAGGACATAATCTTTCTTGTCAGCTATGAGGATGATCCTCAGGTTCCGGACCCAGTCCGTATAGTTGCTGCCATCATCTTTCAGCTTGGTTTTCTCTAGGAACGCGTTGAAGTTGAGGACAACGTGGGCCATTTGATCTACAAGACATATTGTAAAGATTTAGACTAAGTTCATGATAATTAAGTTCATCTAATCAAATTATTCAATGAACTCCCACTCAGATAGACATCCCTCCAGTCATCTAAGTATAACATGATCCGAGTTAACTAGGTCGTGTCCGATCATCACGTGAGACGGACTAGTCAACATCGGTGAACATCTTCATGTTGATCGTATCTTCTATACGACTCATCCTCGACCTTTCGGTCTTCTGTGTTCCGAGGCCATGTCTGTACATGCTAGGCTCGTCAAGTCAACCTAAGTGTATTGTGTGTGTAAATCTGGCTTACACCCATTGTATTTGAACGTTAGAATCTATCACACCCGATCATCACGTGGTGCTTCGAAACAACGAACCTTCGCAACGGTGCACAGTTAGAGGGAACACTTTCTTGAAATTATTACGAGAGATTATCTTATTTAAGCTACCGTCGTTCTAAGCAAATAAGATGTAAAACATGATAAACATCACATGCAATCAAATAGTGACATGATATGGCCATTATCATTTGCTCCTTTTGATCTCAATCTTCGGGGCTCCATGATCATCATTGTCACCGGCATGACACCATGATCTCCATCATCATGATCTCCATCATTCTGTCTTCTTGAAGTTGTCTCGTTATCTATTACTTCTACTACTATGGCTAACGCTTTAGCAATAAAGTAAAGTAATTACATGACGTTTATGTTGACACGCGGGTCATAAATAAATAAAGACAACTCCTATGGCTCCTGCCGGTTGTCATACTCATCGACATGCAAGTCGTGATTCCTATTACAAGAACATGATCATCTCATACATCACATATATCATTCATCACATCCTTTGGCCATATCACATCACAAAACACTTGCTGCAAAAACAAGTTAGACGTCCTCTAATTGTTGTTGCAAGTTTTTACGTGGCTGCTATAGGATTCTACCTACGCCAAAACCACAACGTGAATTGCCAATTTCTATTTACCCTTCATAAGGACCCTGTTCATCGAATCCGATCCGACTAAAGTGGGAGAGACAGACACCCGCCAGCCACCTTATGCAACTAGTGCATGTTAGTCGGTGGAACCGGTCTCACGTAAGCGTACGTGTAAGGTTGGTCCGGGCCGCTTCATCCCAAAATGCCACCGAATCAAGATAAGACTAGTAACGGCAAGCTAATTGACAATATCGACACCCACAATTGCTTTGTGTTCTACTCGTGCATAGTAACTACGCATAGACCTAGCTCATGATGCCACTGTTGGGGAACGTAGCAGAATTTTAAAATTTTCTACTCATCACCAAGATCAATCTATGGAGTCATCTAGCAACGAGGGAGAGAGGAGTGCATCTACATACCCTTGTAGATCACGAGCGGAAGCGTTCAAGCGAACGGGTTGATGGAGTCGTACTCGTCATGATCCAAATCACCGAAGATCCTAGCGCCGAAAAGATGACACCTCCGCGTTCAACACACGTACGGAGCAAGGACGTCTCCCACGCCTTGATCCAGCAAGGAGGAGGGAGAGGTTGAGGAAGAGGGCTCCAACAACAGCACGACGGCGTGGTGGTGGTGAAGCTGCAGTACTCCGGCAGGGCTTCGCCAAGCTCTTATGGAGGAGGAGAGGTGTTGGGGAGGGGAGGGGCTGCGCCTTGTATGTTGTATGCAGCCCTCCCCTCACCCCTGTATTTATAGGGGAAGGGGGAAGGGGGCCAGCCCCCTCTAGATGAGATCTAGAGGGGGGGCGGCCAAGGGGAGGGGGGCTTGCCCCCAAGCAAGGGGGCGCCCCCCCTTAGGGTTTCTCCCAAACCCTAGGCGCATGGGCCCTAGGGGGGTGTGGCGCCCCAGCCCACTTGGGCTGGTTACCTTCTCCATACAGCCCATAAGGCCCTCCGGAAGAGGTGGCCCCTCCCGGTGGACCCCCGGAACCCCTCCGGTGGCCCCGGTACAATACCGATATGCCCCCGAACCTTTCCGGTGACCGTATGACAACTTCCTACATATAAATCTTCACCTCCGGACCATTCCGGAACTCCTCGTGACGTCCGGGATCTCATCCGGGACTCCGAACAACATTCGGTAATCACATACAAGTTTTCCTAACAACCCTAGCGTCACCGAACCTTAAGTGTGTAGACCCTACGGGTTCAGGAGACATGCAGACATGACCGAGACGACTCTCCGGTCAATAACCAATAGCGGGATCTGGATACCCATGTTGGCTCCCACATGCTCCACGATGATCTCATCGGATGAACCATGATGTCGAGGATTCAATCAATCCGTATACAATTCCCTTTGTCAATCGGTACGTTACTTGCCCGAGACTCGATCGTCGGTATCCCAATACCTTGTTCAGTCTCGTTACCGGCAAGTCACTTTACTCGTACCGTAATGCATGATCCTGTGATCAACCACTTGATCACATTGAGCTCATTATGATGATGCATTACTGAGTGGGCCCAGAGATACCTCTCCGTCATACGGAGTGACAAATCCCAGTCTTGATTCGTGCCAACCCAACAGACACTTTTGGAGATACCTGTAATGTACCTTTATAGTCACCCAGTTACGTTGTGATGTTTGGCACACCCAAGGCACTCCTACGGTGTTCGGGAGTTGCACAATCTCATGGTCTAAGGAAATGATACTTGACATTTAGAAAAGCTACAGCAAACGAACTACACGATCTTTGAGCTATGCTTAGGATTGGGTCTTGTCCATCACATCATTCTCCTAATGATGTGATCCCGTTATCAATGACATCCAGTGTCCATAGTCAGGAAACCATGACTATCTTTTGATCAACGAGCTAGTCAACTAGAGGCTCACTAGGGACGTGTTGTGGTCTATGTATTCACACATGTATTACGATTTCCGGATAACACAATTATAGCATGAACGATAGACAATTATCATGAATAAAGAAATATAATAATAACCATTTTATTATTGCCCTAGGGAATATTTCCAACACAATTTACTATCATGCAATGTATCAGACCATCGTATGATGGCTTTGCTTACCTTCCGGCAACTGACACCCGTGGGGGTGTGGTCTTGGCGTGGGATTTGACCATGGTGCAGGTTGATCATGTTGTGTTGGATACACATGCCCTCACCGGTCAGGTGCATAACCTTGACGGGAGCCTATGGTGCATCACAGTAGTGTATGCTCCGCAAGGAGACGATCAGAAACTAGAGTTTCTGCAGGAGCTGCGGTTTCGAAGGGCGGCATGCCCCGGTCCATGGATGCTTCTGGGCGATTTTAACATGATTCTTAGGGCCTCGGAGAAAAATAACACCAACATTAACCGGCGCACCATGAACTACTTCAGAGCATTCGTGGATGACCTAGAGCTAAAAGAACCGTACATGCATGGGAGGCGCTTCACGTGGTCTAATGAGAGGGACATCCCTACTCTTACCAAAATCGACCATTGCTACCTCTTGAGCACTGCGTTGGATTTCCTTGAAGAGGAAAGGATGATGCAGCAAAGTAGCATAAGTATTTCCCTCAGTTTTTGAGAACCAAGGTATCAATCCAGTAGGAGGCTACGCGTGAGTCCCTCGTACCTGCACAAAACAAATAATTCCTCGCAATCAACGCGATAAGGGGTTGTCAATCCCTTCACAGTCACTTACGAGATTGAGATCTGATAGATATGATAGGATAATATTTTTGGTGTTTTTGTGATAAAGATGCAAAGTAAAATAAAATCAAAGTAAAAAGCAAAGGAAATAACTAAGTATTGGAAGATTAATATGATGAAGATAGACCCGGGGGCCATAGGTTTCACTAGTGGCTTCTCTCAAGAGCATAAGTATTTTACGGTGGGTGAACGAATTACTGTTGAGCAATTGACAAAATTGAGCATAGTTATGAAATATCTAGATATGATCATGTATATAGGCATCACGTCCGAGACAAGTAGACCGACTCCTTCCTGCATCTACTACTATTACTCCACTCATCGACCACTATCCAGCATGCATCTAGAGTATTAAGTTCATGAAAACAGAGTAACGCCTTAAGCAAGATGACATGATGTAGAGGGATAAATTCATGCAATATGATAAAAACCCCATCTTGTTATCCTCGATGGCAACAATACAATACGTGCCCTACTTCCCCTACTGTCACTGGGAAAGGACACCACAAGATTGAACCCAAAGCTAAGCACTTCTCCCATTGCAAGAAAGATCAATCTAGTAGGCCAAACCAAACTGATAATTCGAAGAGACTTGCAAAGATAACCAATCATACATAAAAGAATTTAGAGAAGATTCAAATATTGTTCATAGATAATCTTGATCATAAACCCACAATTCATCGATCTCAACAAACACACCGCAAAAAGAAGATTACATTGAATAGATCTCCACAAGAGAGGGGGAGAACATTGTATTGAGATCCAAAAAGAGAGAAGAAGCCATCTAGCTAATAACTATGGACCCGAAGGTCTGAGGTAAACTAGTCACACTTCATCGGAGAGGCTATGGTGTTGATGTAGAAGCCCTCCGTGATGGATGTCCCCTCTGGCGGAGCTCCGGAACAGGCCCCAAGATGGGATCTCGTGGATACAGAAGGTTGCGGCGGTGAAATTAGGTTTTTGGCTCCGTATCTGATCGTTTGGGGGTACGTAGGTATATATAGGAGGAAGGAGTACGTCGGTGGAGCAACAGAGGGCCCACGAGGGTGGAGGGCGCGCCTAGGGGGGAGGGGTAGGCATGCCCCCTACCTCGTAGCTTCCTCCTTTATTTTTTGATGTAGGGTCCAAGTCTCCTGGATCATGTTCATTCCGAAAATCACATTCCCGAAGGTTTCATTCCGTTTGGACTCCGTTTGATATTCCTTTTCTGCGAAACTCTGAAATAGGCAAAAAATAGCAATTCTGGGTTGGGCCTTCGGTTAATAGGTTAGTCCCAAAAATAATATAAAAGTGGATAATAAAGCCCAATAATGTCCAAAACAGTAGATAATATATCATGGAGCAATCAAAAATTATAGATACATTGGAGACGTATCAAGCATCCCCAAGCTTAATTCCTGCTCGTCCTTGAGTAGGTAAATGATAAAAAGGATACTTTTGATGCGGAGTGCTACCTGGCATAATTTTAATGTAATTCTTCTTAATTGTGGTATGAATATTCAGATCCGAAAGATTCAAGATAAAAGTTCATATTGACATAAAAATAATAATACTTCAAGAATACTAACTAAGCAAGTATGTCTTCTCAAAATAACATGGCCAAAGAAAGTTCATCCCTACAAAATCATATAGTTTAGTCATGCTCCATTTTCGTCACACAAGAATGCTCTCATCATGCACAACCCCGATGACAAGCCAAGCAATTGTTTCATACTTTAGTAATCTCAAACCTATGAACTTTCACTCAATATATGAGCGCGATCCATGGACATAGCACTATGGGTGGAATAGAATATGAAGATGGGGGTTATGTGGAGAAGACAAAAAAGGGGAAAGTCTCACATCAACGAGGCTAATCAATGGGCTATGGAGATGCCCATCGATTGATGTTAATGCAAGGAGTAGGGATTGCCATGCAACGGATGTAGTAGAGCTATAAATGTATGAAAGCTCAACAAAAGAAACTAAGTGGGTGTGCATCCAACTTGCTTGCTCACGAAGACCAGGCACTTGAGGAGGCCCATTGTTGGAATATACAAGCCAAGTTCTATAATGAAAAATTCCCACTAGTATATGAAAGTGACAAAACAAAATACTCTCTATCATGAATATTATGGTGCTACTTTGAACCACAAGTGTGGCAAAGGATAGTAGCATTGTCCCTTCTCTCTTTTTCTCTCTCTTTTTTTGGGCCTTCTCTTTTTTATGGCCTTTCTCCCCCCTTTATTTAATTCCTCACTTGGGACAATGCTCTAGAAAATGATGATCATCACACTTCTATTTATTTACAACTCAATGATTACAACTCGATGCTAGAACTAAAGATGACTCTATATGAATGCCTTCGGCGGTGTACCGGGATATGCAATGAACCAAGAGTGACATGTATGAAAGAATTATGAACGGTGGCTTTGCCACAAATACTATGTCAACTACATGATCATGCTAAGCAATATGAAAATGATGAATGTG
This sequence comes from Triticum aestivum, assembly GCF_018294505.1. Taxonomy (NCBI): domain Eukaryota; kingdom Viridiplantae; phylum Streptophyta; class Magnoliopsida; order Poales; family Poaceae; genus Triticum; species Triticum aestivum. The sequence continues at coordinate 187,398,603 of NC_057800.1, forward strand.
TCATGATAAACGGAATGGTGGAAAGTTGCATGGCAATATATCTCGGAATGGCTATGGAAATGCCATAATAGGTAGAAATGGTGGCTGTTTTGAGGAATATATAAGGAAGTTTATGTGTGAAAGAGCGTATCATATCACGGGGTTTGAATGCTGCTATGTCTTGAGCTTGCGTTGGTTTTCCCCGAAGAGGAAGGGATGATGCAGCAGAGTAGCGTAAGTATTTCCCTCAGTTTTTGAGAACCAAGGTATCAATCCAGTAGGAGGCCACGCTCAAGTCCCTCGTACCTGCACAAAATGATAGCTACTCGCAACCAACGCGATTAGGGGTTGTCAATCCCTTCACGGTCACTTACGAGAGTGAGATATGATAGATATAATATTTTTGGTATTTTTGGTATAAAGATGCAAAGTAAAAAGTAAAAGAAAAGCAAGATTAAAGTGATGGACATTGATATGATGACAATAGACCCGGGGGCCATAGGTTTCACTAGTGGCTTCTCTCAAGAGCATAAGTATTCTACGGTGGGTGAACAAATTACTGTTGAGCAATTGACAGAATTGAGCATAGTTATGAGAATATCTAGGTATGATCATGTGTATAGGCATCACGTCCGTGACAAGTAGACCGAAATGATTCTGCATCTACTACTATTACTTCACTCATCGACCACTATCCAGCATGCATCTAAAGTATTAAGTTAAAAACAGAGTAACGCCTTAAGCAAGATGACATGATGTAGAGAGATAAATTCATGCAATATGAAATAAACCCCATCTTGTTATCCTCGATGGCAACGATGCAATACGTGCCTTGCTGCCCCTTCTGTCACTGGGAAAGGACACCGCAAGATCGAACCCAAAGCTAAGCACTTCTCCCATGGCAAGAACTACCAATCTAGTTGGCCAAACCAAACTGATAATTCAAAGAGACTTGCAAAGATAACCAATCATACATAAAAGAATTCAGAGAAGATTCAAATATTATTCATAGATAGACTTGATCATAAACCCACAATTCATCGGTCTCAACAAACACACCGCAAAAAGATGATTACATCAAATAGATCTCCACAAGAGAGGGGGAGAACTTTGTATTGAGATCCAAAAAGAGAGAAGAAGCCATCTAGCTACTAACTATGGACCCGAAGGTCTGAGGTAAACTACTCACACTTCATCGGAGAGGCTATGATGATGTAGAAGCCCTCCGTGATGACGGCCCTCTTCCGGCGGAGCTCCGGAACAGGCCCCAAGATGGGATCTCGTGGATACAGAAAGTTGCGGTGGTGGAATTAGGTTTTTCGCTCCTGTTCTGATCGTTTGGGGGTACGTGTGTATATATAGGAGGAAGGAGTACGTCGGCGGAGCACCGAGGGGGCCACGAGGCAGGGGGCGTGCCCTAGGGGGGCCCACCCTCGTGACCTCCTCTTTGACTCCCTGGAGTAGGGTCCAAGTCTCCTGGATCACGTTCGGTGAGAAAATCACGTTCCCGCAGATTTTATTCCGTTTGGACTCCGTTTGATATTTTGTTTCTCCGAAACACTGAAATAGGCAAAAAACAGCAATTCTGGGCTGGGCCTCCGGTTAATAGGTTAGTCCCAAAAATAATATAAAAGTGGAAAATAAAGCACAATATAGTCCAAAACAGTAGATAATATAGCATGGAGCAATCAAAAATTATAGATACGTTGGAGGCGTATCAGGCATCCCCGAGCTTAATTCCTGCTCGTCCTCGAGTAGGTAAATGATAAAAAGAGAATTTTTGATGCGGAGTGCTACTTGGCATAATTTCAACGCAAATCTTCTTAATTGTGGTATGAATATTCAGATTAGAAAGATTCAAGACAAAAGTTTATATTGGCATAAAAATAATAATACTTCAAGCATACTAACAAAGCAATTATGTCTTCTCAAAATAACATGGCCAAAGAAAGTTATCCCTACAAAATCATATAGTATGGCTATGCTCCATCTTCACCACACAAAGTATTTAAATCATGCACAACCCCGATGAAAAGCCAAGCAATTGTTTCATACTCTAACTTTTTCAAAACTTTTTCAATCTTCACGCAATACATGAGCGTGAGCCATGGATATAGCACTATAGGTGGAATAGAATGGTGGTTGTGGAGAAGACAAAAAGGAGTGGAAGATAGTCTCACATCAACTAGGCATATCAACGAGCTATGGAGATGCCCATCAATAGATATCAATGTGAGTGAGCAGGGATTGCCATGCAACGGATGCACTAGAGCTATAAATGTATGAAAGCTCAACAAAAGAAACTAGTGGGTGTGCATCCAACTTGCTTGCTCACGAAGACCTAGGGCACTTGAGGAGGCCCATCATTGGAATATACAAGCCAAGTTCTATAATGTAAAATTCCCACTAGTATATGAAAGTGACAACATATGAGACTCTCTATATGAAGAACACGGTGCTACTTTGAAGCACAATATATGAGACACGCTATATCATGGTGCTACTTTGAAGCACAAGTGTGGTAAAAGGATAGTAGCATTGCCCCTTTTTATTTATTTTCTATTTTTTGGCCTTCTTTTTTTTCTTTGGCCTTTCTTTTTTTATTTGGGACAATGCTCTATTGAATGATGATCATCACACTTTTATTTATTTACAACTCAATGATTACAACTCGATTCTAAAACAAAGTATGACTCTATATGAATGCCTCCGGCGGTGTACCGGGATATGCAATGAATCAAGAGTGACAAGTATGAAAAAAATATGAAAGGTGGCTTTGCCACAAATACTATGTCAACTACATGATCATGCTAAGCAATATGACAATGATGAATGTGTCATGATGAACTAGATGGTGGAAAGTTGCATGGCAATATATCTCAGAATGGCTATGGAAATGCCATAATAGGTAGGTATGGTGGCTGTTTTGAGGAAGGTATATGGTAGGTGTATGATACCGGCAAAAGGTGCGCGGTATTAGAGAGGCTAGCAAAGGTGGAAGGGTGAGAGTGCGTATAATCCATGGACTCAACATTAGTCATAAAGAACTCATATACTTATTGCAAAAATCTAGAAGTTATCAAAGCAAAGTATTACGTGCATGCTCCTAGGGAGATAGATTGGTAGGAAAAGACCATCGCTCATCCCCGACCGCCACTCATAAGGAAGACAATAAATAAATAAATCATGCTCTGACTTCATCACATAACGGTTCACCATACGTGCATGCTACGGGAATCACAAACTTTAACACAAGTATTCTTTAAATTCACAACTACTCAACTAACATGACTTTAATATTATCACCTCCATATCTCAAAACAATTATCATGCTTTAATCTTTTCTTAGTATTCAACACACTCAAAAGAAAGTTTCACAAATCTTGAATACCAAGCATATTATTATTAAGCAAATTACCATGCTACTAAGAGAATCTCAAAATAATTTAAGTGAAGCATGAGAGATCAATAGTTTCTTTAAAACAAATCTACCACCGTGCTCTAAAAGATCTAGGTGAAGCACATAGAGCAAAATTATAACACTCAAAAGATATAAGTGAAGCACATATAGAAAAATTATCTAGCTCAAAAGATATAAGTGAAGCACATAGAGCAAAACTACTTAGCTCAAAAGATATAAGTGAAGCACATAGAGTATTCTATCAAATTTTAATTCATGTATGGCTCTCTCAAAAGGTGTGTACAGAAAGGATGATTGTGGCATACTAAGACACAAAGACACAAATAATACAAGACGTTCCAAGCAAAACACATATCATGTTGGTGAATAAAAATATAGCTCCAAGTAAATTACCGATGGAAGTGGACGAAAGAGGGGATGCCTTCCGGGGCATCCCCAAGCTTTGAATTTTTGGTGTCCTTGGATTATCTTGGGGGTGCCATGGGCATCCCCAAGCTTAGGCTCTTTCCACTCCTTGTTCCATGATCCATCAAAAGAATTCACCCAAAACTTGAAAACTTCACAACACAAAACTCAAAATAGAAAACTCGTGAGCTCCGTTAGCAAAAGAAAACAAAAGACCATTTCAAGGTACTGTAATGAACTCATTCTTTATTTATATTGGTGTTAAACCTACTGTATTCCAACTTCTCTATGGATAATAAACTATTTTACTAGCCATAGATTCATCAAAATAAGCAAACAACACACGAAAAACAAAATCTGTCAAAAACAGAACAGTCTGTAGTAATATGTAGCTAGCGCAAGATCTGGAACCCCAAAAATTCTAAAATAAATTTCTGGACGTGAGGAATTTATCTATTAATCATATGCAAAAATAATTAACTAAATAGCACTCTTCAAATAAAAATGACAGCAGTTCTCGTGAGCGCTAAAGTTTCTGTTTTTTACAGCAAGTTCAACAAGACTTTCCCCAAGTCTTCCCAACGGTTCTACTTGGCAAAAACACTAATTAAACACAAAAAACACAACCAAAATAGAGGCTAGATAATTTATTTATTAAATAACAGCAAGGAAAAATATTGGATTATCTCCCTATAAGCGCTTTTCTTTAAAGCCTTCTTAGCTAGGCATTGATAATTTTAATGATGCTCACATGAAAGACAAGAATTGAAGCACAAAGAGGGCATCATAAAACATGTGACAAACACATCTAAGTATAACATACTTCCTATGCATAGGCATCTTATAGGCAAACAAATTGTCAAGTCAAGCGGAAAGAAACAATAGCAATCTCAACATAACAAGAGGTAATTTAGTAACATGAAAATTTCTACAACCATATTTTCTTCCCACATAGTAATTGCATGTAGGATCATAAGCAAATTAAACAAAACAGCTATCAAATAAAATATTTCCAACATGATCCACGTGCATGCAAAGTTGACACTCTTCCAAAATAGTGGGATTAACATTAACTAAAGTCATGACTTCTCCAAACCCACTTTTATCAAGATTTTCATAAGATTGAACATTCTCCAAATATGTGGGATCTAAAGTTGACACTCTTCCAAACCCACTTACAATAATATTGCAAACACTATTATCAATCTCATATTCATCATGGGGTTTAAATAAATTTTCAATATCATAAGAAGAATCACCCCAATCATGATCGTTACAACAAGTAGTAGACATAGCAAAACTAGCATCCCGAAGCTTAGGGTTTTACATATTATTAGCACAATTGACATCAAGAGAATTTATAGTAAAATCATTGCAATCATGTTTTTTATTCAAAGATCTATCGTGAATCGCTTCATAAAGTAATTCATCACACTTTTCAGATTCATGAATTTCAAGCAAAACTTCATAAAGATAATCTAGTGCACAAAACTCACTAGCAATTGGTTCAACATAATTGGATCTCTTAAAAAGATTAGCAAGTGGACGAGGATCCATAGATCTTAGGTTCTTTGTTTAGTAATAAATAAATGACTATTCCAACCATACGAGCAAACAAGAAACGGGCAAAAAGAGGCAAATAGAGAAAGAGAGGGAGGATATATATAGAGAGAGAGGGCGAATAAAACGGCAAGGGTGAAGTGGGGGAGAGGAAAACGAGAGGCAAATGGCAAATAATGTAATGCGAGAGATAGGGATTGTGATGGGTACTTGGTATGTTGACTTTTTGCGTAGACTCCCCGGCAACGGCGCCAGAAATCCTTATTGATACGTCTTGAGCTTGCGTTGGTTTTCCCCGAAGAGGAAGGGATGATGCAGCAGAGTAACGTAAGTATTTCCCTCAGTTTTTGAGAACCATGGTATCAATCTAGTAGGAGGCCACGCTCAAGTCCCTCGTACCTGCACAAAATGATAGCTACTCGCAACCAACGCAATTAGGGGTTGTCAATCCCTTCACGGTCACTTACGAGAGTGAGATATGATAGATATAATATTTTTGGTATTTTTGGTATAAAGATGCAAAGTAAAAAGTAAAAGCAAAGCAAGATTAAAGTGATGGACATTGATATGATGAGAATAGACCCGGGGGCCATAGGTTTCACTAGTGGCTTCTCTCAAGAGCATAAGTATTCTATGGTGGGTGAACAAATTACTGTTGAGCAATTGATAGAATTGAGCATAGTTATGAGAATATCTAGGTATGATCATGTATATAGGCATCACGTCCGTGACAAGTAGACCGAAACGATTCTGCATCTACTACTATTACTCCACTCATCGACCGCTATCAAGCATGCATCTAGAGTATTAAGTTAAAAACAGATTAACGCCTTAAGCAAGATGACATGATGCAGAGAGATAAATTCATGCAATATGAAATAAACCCCATCTTGTTATCCTCGATGGCAATGATGCAATACGTGCCTTGCTGCCCCTTCTGTCACTGGGAAAGGACACCACAAGATCGAACCCAAAGCTAAGCACTTCTCCCATGGCAAGAAATACCAATCTAGTTGGCCAAACCAAACGGATAATTCAAAGAGACTTGCAAAGATAACCAATCATACATAAAAGAATTCAGAGAAGATTCAAATATTATTCATAGATAGACTTGATCATAAACCCACAATTCATCGGTCTCAACAAACACACCGCAAAAAGAAGATTACATCGAATAGATCTCCACAAGAGAGGGGGAGAACTTTGTATTGAGATCCAAAAAGAGAGAAGAAGCCATCTAGCTACTAACTATGGACCCGAAGGTCTGAGGTAAACTACTCACACTTCATCGGAGAGGCTATGATGATGTAGAAGCCCTCCGTGATGACGGCCCTCTTCCCGCGGAGCTCCAAAACAGGCCCCAAGATGGGCTCTCGTCGATACAGAAAGTTGCGGCGGTGGAATTAGGTTTTTGGCTCCTGTTCTAATCGTTTGGGGGTACGTGTGTATATATAGGAGGAAGGAGTACGTCGGTGGAGCACCGAGGGGCCCACGAGGCAGGGGGGCACGCCCCCACCCTCGTGACCTCCTCTTTGACTCCCTGGAGTAGGGTCCAAGTCTCCTGGATCAAGTTCGGTGTGAAAATCACGTTCCCAAAGATTTTATTCCGTTTGGACTCCGTTTGATATTCTATTTCTCCGAAACACTGAAATAGGCAAAAAACAGCAATTCTGGGCTGGGCCTCCGGTTAATAGGTTAGTCCCAAAAATAATATAAAGGTGGAAAAGAAAGCCCAATATAGTCCAAAACAGTAGATAATATAGCATGGAGCAATCAAAAATTATAGATACGTTGGAGACGTATCAGATGCACCGGCGAAGTTTGCACCAACTCTCAATGTGAGAAAGGGCAATGCACGGTACCGAAGAGGCTAGCAATGATGGAAGGGTGAGAGTGCGTATAATCCATGGACTCAACATTAGTCATAAAGAACTCACATACTTATTGCAAAAATCTACAAGTCATCAAAAACCAAGCACTACGCGCATGCTCCTAGGGGGATAGATTGGTAGGAAAAGACCATCCCTCGTCCCCGACCGCCACTCATAAGGAGGACAATCAAAGAACACCTCATGTTTCAAATTTGTTACATAACGTTTACCATACGTGCATGCTAAGGGACTTGAAAACTTCAACACAAGCATTTCTCTAATTCACAACTACTCAATGAGCACGACTTTGATATTATTAGCTCCATATCTCAAAACAATCATCAAGCATCAAACTTCTCTTAGTATTCAAAACACTCATAAGAATTTTTTTTACTAATCCTGAATACCTAGCATATGAGGATTATTTAAGCAAATTACCATGCTATTTAAGACTCTCAAAATAATATAAGTGAAGCATGAGAGATCAATAGTTTCTATAAAACAAATCCACCACCATGCTCTAAAAGATATAAGTGAAGTACTAGAGCAAAACTATATAACTCAAAAGATATAAGTGAAGCACATAGAGTATTCTAACAAATTCCAAATCATGTATGGCTCTCTCAAAAGGTGTGTACAGCAAGGATGATTGTGGTAAACTAAAAATCAAAGACTCAAATCATACAAGACGCTCCAAGCAAAACACATATCATGTGGTGAATAAAAATATAGCTCCAAGTAAAGTTACCGATGGAAGTAGACGAAAGAGGGGATGCCTTCCGGGGCATCCCCAAGCTCTGGCTTTTAGGTGTCCTTTGATTATCTTGGGGGTGCCATGAGCATCCCCAAGCTTAGGCTCTTGCCACTCCTTGTTCCATAATCCATCAAATCTTTACCCAAAACTTGAAAACTTCACAACACAAAACTTAAAGTAGAAAATCTCGTGAGCTCCGTTAGCGAAAGAAAACAAAAGACCACTTCAAGGTACTGTAATTAACTCATTATTTATTTATATTGGTGTTAAACCTACTGTATTACAACTTCTATATGGTTTATAAACTATTTTACTAGCCATAGATTCATCAACATAAGCAAACAAGACACGAAAAACAGAATCTGTCAAAAACAGAACAGTCTGTAGTAATCTGTAACTAGCGCAAGATCTGGAACCCCAAAAATTCTAAAATAAATTGTTGGACGTGAGTAATTTATCTATTAATCATATTCGAAAATAATTAACTAAATATCACTTTCCAAATAAAAATGGCAGCAGTTCTCGTGAGCGCTAAAGTTTCTGTTTTTTACAGCAAGATAACAAGACTTTCCCCAAGTCTTCCCAACGGTTCTACTTGGCACAAACACTAATTAAACACAAAAAACACAACCAAAACAGAGGCTATGTAAATTATTTATTACTAAACAGGAGCAAAAAGCAAGGAATAAAAATAAAATTGGGTTGCCTCCCAACAAGCGCTATCGTTTAACGCCCCTAGCTAGGCATAAAAAGCAAGGATAGATCTAGGTATTGCCATCTTTGGTATGCAATCCATAAGTGGCTCTCATAATATATTCATAAGGTAATTTATTATTCTTTGTAGGAAAGTGTTCCATGCCTTTCCTTAACGGAAATTGGGATCTAATATTTCCTTCCTTCATATCAATAATTGCACCAATCGTTCTAAGGAAAGGTCTACCAAGGATAATAGGACATGAAGGATTGCAATCTATGTCAAGAACAATAAAATCTATGGGCACATAATTCCTATTTGCGACAATAAGAACATCATTTATTCGTCCCATTGGTTTCTTAATAGTGGAATCTGCAAGGTGCAAGTTTAAAGAGCAATCATCAAAATCACGGAAACCTAACAAATCACACAAAGTCTTTGGAATCATGGAAACACTAGCACCGAAATCACATAAAGCATAGAACTCATGATCTTCAATCTTAATTTTAATAGTTGGTTCCCACTCATCATAAAGTTTCTAGGGATAGAAACTTCCAACTCAAGTTTTTCTTCATAAGATTGCATCAAGACATCAACGATATGTTTAGTAAACGCTTTATTTTGACTATAAGCATGAGGAGAATTTAGCACGGATTGCAACAAGGAAATACAATCAATCAAAGAGCAATTTTTTCATAATTAAATTCCTTGAAATCCAAAATAGTGGGTTTAGCAACATCTAGGGTTTTAATTTCTTCAATCCCACTTTCATCAAATTTAGCATCAAGATCTAAAAACTCTGAATTTTTGGAATGCCTTCTAGGTAAAGGTGGATCATATTCAGTCCCATCATTATCAAGATTCATATTGCAAAAGAAAGGTTTAATAGGGGACACATCAATAACTTTTAGATCTTCATCTTTATTTTCATAGGAACTAGAAAAACACGCTCTTATAAAGGCATCTTTCTTAGCACGCATCCTAGCGGTTCTTTCTTTGCACTCATTAATGGAAATTCTCATGGCTTTGAGAGACTCATTGATATCATGCTTAAGAGGAATAGATCTAAGCTTTAAAGAATCAACATCAAGAGAAATTATATCAACGTTCCTAGCCAAATCATCAATTTTAAGCAATTTCTCTTCAAGCAAAGCATTGAAATTCTTTTGTGAATTCATAAATTCCTTAACACTATTCTCAAATTCAGAGGGCATATTATTGAAATTTCCATAAGAGTTGTTGTAGGAATTTCCATAATTATTAGAG